>NC_134321.1:0-345161 GCF_964195595.1 Calonectris borealis
AAAGACGGTAACTGCTTACTGGCGGTACTGGGCTTAGATTTCCCTGCCCTTTTCCCACTCGCGGCCCGGGCACTAATCTTCATCGCCTCTGTACCAAAAAGCACCCGGTGGCTCCAGCATTTCAGTCCTTTCCCTTCGGCTGCTTTAAAAGTCCGGTGGTATCCGTCCGTGCCCCCCAGCCCATTACCTGGGGACAAGAAGCAGCACGGGGAACCTGTGGAACAGGTTTCTTTCTGACCCGGAGGAAGCCCCAGGGATCGCTCTCTCGGTCTGCAGGTGGCATCTGGGTTGTGGGAGGGACAGCAGCGACTCAACAGATGCTGGAGAGAGATTTAAAAAAAATAAGGCAACGCAGGTGACACCCTGAAAGCAGGAGAGGGGCAGCTATGTCCATCAGGAAACCGCGCTTCTGAGCAGACCCGGTGCCAGTGGCTGATCTGCAAACGAGCGATACGCTGGTGGTCCTGGGGCTTTGTTGCGGTCTTTGCACCTTTCCTCGCCTCTGTGCTATCAGCGCTCTGCTCTCCTCATCCTGCACACACGCAGGGCTTGCCACGCAGGGCTTGTCACTTGGAGGAGAGACACTGCACGACTTCACTTACCACCCTGCCCTCCAGCGTGCAAAGGAATTAGAAATGAAGCAGGGAAAGCCAAGAGGCCTGTTGGTGTATTAGGCGTCCTCAGCAGATGACCGCAGAGCCGGCAGGTTCCATCCTTGCTCTGTACAGGGCGCGTAGCTCTGCACTCCTTGCCGCTCCTGCCAGCAAGCGTCACAGTTGCACTTTGCTGCCTGCAACACGCAGTACCTAGTGGGCTGGAGGGGCTGTTCTGCCAACGTGACAGGTGAGCAGCTCGGTTCCCTTAGCTGCCTAATTTGCCTCCTTGAAACAATCACTTCAACACCTGGTTTCTTTATTTTAGACCCCTCTGCATATCTCCTGGCCCGCAAGCCATTTTCAGCTAGCAACACAGCTAAGCTAACACGACCTAAGTACGGTTGCTGGTAGAAACCCAGCTGCCATCTCGCTCCGATGTCAAAAGGCTTTTGTAACTTGAACCCCCGATTGTTTTGCCATCGAGACTGCAAGGCGAGGAATACGCCTCTACTTGAACAAACAAGACCCCTGCCAAATAGCTGAGCTGTGCACAGTGATAGGTGGCTGCCTGTGACCGACACCTTTTTCTGCTAAAACCAGAGCACGCTTCCCTTGTGAAGAGCCACCGGCAGTACAGAACGGACCTGAGCTCTCCTTGCACCGGCTCCCCAGAGAACGGCGTCTCAGTTCGACTGAAGCGTGCAGCAGCCTGTCGTCATCGCAGCCCCTCGCCCTCGAGCAAGTGGCTGCCTGTAGCAGCGGCAGAACCGCTGCTGCGCAGAGGGGAAAGGAATGGCTTGGCGTCAAGCTCTGCAGGCTGCCTGCGTCCCGTGCAGAGCCGACGACCTCGGCAGCCCATACAAAGGGCAAAGCTAACAACCTGAGAAGGAGGCACAGGGTGTAGCAGTTTCTGCAACAACCATACTTCCCAGCCTGCTGATGGAGCACAAGGCACTTGAAAGCAGCAGGAAAGAACAAGGATGGCCTAGCAAGACGGTAGGAATAACACGGAGAGCCTAAAGCATTTAAGTCAGGCAGGGCTTGCAACTCACCTTGTGTCATGGTTTAATCCCAGCCGGCAACTAAGCACCACACAACCACTCACTCGCTCCCCCCCCTCAGTGGGATGGGGTAGAGAATTGGAAGGGCAAAAGTGAAAAAACTCCACTTGTAAGGAAAAGGGGAAAAAAAAACCCAAAACCAAAAAAACACCAACAGAGAAAAACCCAAGACGGGCAAGCGGTACAAATGAAAACAATTGCTCGCCACCAACCGACCGATGCCCAGCCAGCCGCAGCCCAGCAGCGGCCCCCCTGCCAACCTCCCCCCTAGTTTTATTACATGACATCATACGGTCTGGAATATCCCTTGGGTCAGTTGGGGTCAGCTCTCCCAGCTGTGTCCCCTCCCAAACCCTTGTGCACCCCCAGCCTGCTCGCTGGCAGGGCAGGCTGAGGAGCAGAACAGCCCCCGGCGCCGTGCAAGCGCTGCTCAGTGGTAACTAACACACCCCTGCGTCACCAACGCCATTTCCAGCACAAACCCAAAACGCAGGAGGAGGGAGAGTGGGGTGGGAGTGGAGTGCAGGGGAGTGGGAGGGGGGTGTCAGGGTAGAAACATGCGTGGGGGGACATGCGTGGGGATGACCTACACCAGGGGGTCCACCCGGGACCATCCACAGCAGATAACTCACCTGGGATAATCCGCAACAGATAATCCGTTCCCGATAAATAACCCACACTGGATAACCCACACTGGATAACCCACACTGGATAACCCACACTGGATAACCCACACTGGATAACCCACACTGGATAACCCACACTGGATAACCCACACTGGATAACCCACACTGGATAACCCACACTGGATAACCCACACTGGATAACCACGAGCGATGCCCCTCAAATGGCTGGTGTTTCACCCCAAATTGGGGGGTTTTTTGCTTTTCTATAATACAAAAATTGGGGTTTTTTCCTTTTCCAAAATATTCAATTTGGAGGTTTTTCAAATGCTTATTCACAACAAAAATAGGTGATTTTTGCTTTTGGTTTTGTGCATGAAAATGGGGTTTTTTTGGCTTTCCGGCTGCCCAAATGCAGGTGGATTTGGCTTTCCCGGGAGCTCCAAGTTGGGTATTTTTCCCCCAGAATTGTGGGGGTTTTTTTTTTTCAGCCCTTGCAGACCCTGAATCAGGGGTTTTGTGGTATTTTTATGCCATGGCGGCATACAATATCTATTTAGACTCTCTAGGTAACACGTAGTAAGTGTAGATAGCTATATCTATTCAGACTTTTTTCTATTTTAAATTCCTTCATATATAAAATATGTCATCCTTTTTGCATTTTAAAGTCCTTTATTTTTTAATTTATATATATACACGAGTTATTTTTGAATTTTAAAACCCTATATATGTCTTCCAAATTTTTTTATACTCTAAAACCCTTTATATACTATGACAGATATAGGTTCTTATTCTGAAATCCTTTTATACATATAAATGAGTATTATTTTTCAATATATATAACGAGAGCTTTTTCTCTATTTCAAGGCCTCACACATGTATTTACAGTTTTTAAAAATTTTTAACCCCCCCCATGAATTTTCAGGCATTTTTTGGGCTGTGACCCCCTTTTTTGGGGGGGACCCCCCCCGTGACCCCCCATTCCCCACTCACCTGCTCCTCCACAGCATCATCACCCCCGCGGTGATGTTGGGGTGCCCCAAATGACATCATCACCCCCCTCAAAAAGGCACAAAACGAGGGAAACGGCCCCAGCTCGTTACTTTAATAATGCCATTTACGTATGTACACACGCACCCCCGCCAAAAAGGGGGGCTCCGCTAGAAAAATAAGAGAGGGGCGGCCCCCCCCAAACGGTTGCAGCCCCCCCCAGCCCCCGTCCCGCAGGCTGACAGCCGGCCCCTTACCGTCAGCACGCCTAACGACCGGCAGGCAAACCTGGGCCGGGGGTCTCTCCTGAGCACCACGGGACGCTCACAGCGAGGCATCTGAAAAACAAAAATCCCAAATGACATTTCAGCACATTAAAAAAACAGCACCGAAGGCAGCAGAGGAATTCAGTCAGGATAAGGGATAGGGTAGCAGTTGAGCTAAAGGAGGATGCTAGGTAAACAGGTCAGCTCGAAATACAACACGTCCTTGAAAAGCTAGAGCGATTCGAACGCTTAAGATCAGCATTAAGACTAATTGACACTAATTGATTTTGAACACATTCTTTGCAGAGAAGTAAACGCTCTCGCTGGTGTCGGAAAACGTCTCGTCCCTTCCTTACAGCACCGCTGCAGGGAGATAACCCCGTGAGGCTGCAGGACAAGGGCGCGCCGTAATCAGCATCTACGCTCACGGATCCACCACAACAGCTCCAGCCCTTGCGCCGCCGCCGCTGCTGCTGCACATCTTGCTTGCTTGGCCAATAAAGCTGAAAGTGAAGTGTAAAACTTTGAAGAGTAAAATGAAAAAGAAAGAACAAATCTCAGCAATTCATTTTATGCTAAAAAGGTGTGTGTACGTTTATATACGTACAAGACGACGACTTATACTATAAAAATATTCAATTTTCCTTTTGCATTAATTTAAATTGCATAGCTGTGAATTCATACCGTTAAATTACTTACCTCCAAAATACCCAGCTATCGTTTGACCAGGGGTTTTGCGTGTGTTACATGACTAGGAGGGACGCCTGGCCAGCTGCGCCGAGACTGATGCTACCGAACTGCGCCATTGAAAGCGAGACAGAAATAACGTACTTCAGAGCACTCTGTCAAAAGATCGGGAAAAAAACCCGTAACCTTCAGTCGCCTCTCTTTTTAAACATTTAGAGCGACTACCTAACTGCTTAAGTACACCTAATAAATTATATGCTACAGCTATTTGGCAGTTGCAGTTTAAACAATGCAAGTCAGTTTGTAAATTAGACAATTTTAACTTTCTTTTTAAAATTTCATTTATGATAGAAAAATCAGCGAGATAAGAGATCTCCCATATGGTTTTACTTTTTGGGGGAGGGGTGGGGTGGGGGTGGGGCAGGCGGTGGAGAATATCAAATCCCCAGTGCTTTAATACATAAGGCTACCAAAAAGGACTGGCAGGTTTGCTAATGCTGTGGGCTGTACCCAAGCATGCGGAGGAACGCGTCTTTATGATATCTCGACCGTTACACCCGAGAACCAAAGATCAGCCATACATCGACCATTGGAAGACGTGCTGCGCTTGGGTCTTTGCAAGGAAATCGACTCACTCCTTTTTTTTTTCCAGAGAGAGTGAAAAGTCTCCTTGCGGATGACTTCTACTGCCAAGCACATCATCTCTGAAGATCCATTCTGATGGGAAGTTCGTAAAAGGCAACTCCTTTGAATGAGAAAGATTTCCATTCTGGAAAATCTCTTTCCAACCGAAGTCAAAATTACACACTGCGGGTTAAGGAAAAAGGACATTATAGAAGCAGTAACTCACCAAAACCACATCAGGACTCTCTGTCGCTAGTTACGAGGCTGCTACCGCTTCTCGGGAAAGCCTGGAAAACACACCGAAGCGACGCCGATTTGTCCCGTTTTGTCCACGTCTCTTCTTTGACCTTGATTGCTTTTAGCACAGATGCTAGTATCTCAGTAAGGTTTTCAAGTGCTACTGTAAGGTATTTTAAACACTTACTGACTGAAAAAGCATAAAGCTTTTATCGTGAAAACAAAGCCTGTTTCTCCCGAACATCCGAACTCTTACAAACGGTTCCTCTCCTCTTCTAGTCCAACATTATTTTCGCAGTACCCTTTAATAGCAAGCACACAGAAACAGAAGACTGTGCTTGCAGGAAGAGAAAATAGACGGAGGGAAGCAAGCTTTGCATAGGCGTACCACGCTCCAGAACAGACCTTCTTTATTTTTGGTATTTGTGTTAAAATATTTCACGTTAAAAAATCATATAGAAGGAGAGTTGCCACATTCTTAACGTTAACTGTAAAGTCCATACTGCAAGCACCTTAGGAAAAATGCAGACAGGTATCACAGACGTACCTTGCGCTTGCAGACCACTATGGATCCTTTCCATCTGTCTCGTACTTTCACGGCAGAAGAAAGGGCGTCCGCGGCGAAATGGTGGCAGTTGACATTCTGCTGGGGGGGGGGGGGGAACAACAACAACCCCCCTTCCCCCCCCCCAAAAAAAACCCAAATCGTTTAGCACAAAGCTTTCTTTTCTGTGAAGACTACAACTGGGTGGAGGAAAAAGTATTTGGCATCATCTTTGGTACAGTTGTTGAGACAAGCCCCTTAGAGCTTCTGCATGTTTTAGAAACCGTGCCTTTTTTTTGGCTCATTGGCAGTTTTAGTTTCGCTAGAACTCACTTTCACGCTAGATACACGCAGGTGACAAACACAGATACCTACATACATTTTCTCAAGCTTAAGTATAGCTGCGATTTCCTCACCCTATACGTCCCAAGTTGAGTATTTTTGTTAAAGAGTACAGCCACCCATCTGTCCTCGTGAACTCGCTGCAAAAGAGGAATCCTTTTTTCCAGGCCGTTTCTCCAAACGGTCAAGATCTTTGAAAACTGCAGTTGTGCCACCAAACCTGCTCAGGGTCCCTCCCAACCTTCGACCGTCATTAGATTTAACAGGCACACGCTCTATTCCGTCTTCCAACGGCAAAAATACATAACGCTCTCAGACCCCGAGCGCAACCCTACGGACGTCCACACACACCTCGCTGTTTTGATGAGGAGCCGCTGAGCACCCCTGCGAGCACAGCGGGATCACGCGCAAGATCAGTGTCCTGGTTTCAGCTGGGATAGAGTTAATTTTCTTCCTGGTATAGCGCTCTGTTTTAGATTCAGTACGAGAAAAATATGGATAACGCGCTGATGTTTTAGTCGTTGCTAAGCAGTGCTTACGCTAGTCAAGGGCTTTTCAGCTTCTCATGCCCTGCCAGCGAGAAGCTGCGAGGGACCTTAGCCAGGACAGATGACCCAAACCGGCCAAAGGGACAGTCCATACCATATGACGTCGCGCTCAGTACATAAGCTGGGGGAGTTGGCCGGGGGGCGGCGACCGCCGACGGGGACCGGCTGGGCATCAGTCGGCGGGCGGTGAGCAATCGCATTGTGCATCGCTTATTTTGTATATTCTTTTATCACTATGATTGTTTCCCCTTCCTTTTCTGTCCTATTAAACTGTCTTTACCTCACCCCACGAACTTCACTTTTTTTTCCCGATTCTCTCCCCCATCCCACTTTGGGGGCAGGGGGAGTGAGCCAGCAGCTGTGTGGTGTTTAGCTGCCTGCCGGGTTAAACCACAACAATCAGTTTCACCCACGCCGGTTTCAGCGAATGCAGTTTCTGAAGCTTTAAACTGAAAACCGTATCTTGACACTTTGCCACGGTAGAAATGATCCGGAACTAGAACTCTACAAAAATGCAGTAACGCAAATTGCAAACCCAGCGACAGCTTCAGAAATATTTCGACCGGGAACAAGGGAGAAAAACAATACAGTTTCATCTCACGCACAGGAAAGCAGCAGGCAGAGAAAAGGGTCGGCATTCGTAGCCCTTGCAGAACACAGGCATTCTCCTTCCATTCCTAAACCCACCTCTTAGGTCGAAATATCACAACACTACTACAGCAATATCGAGAGCAGGGAACAACAGCCCTGCCACTGGATGGGCTACTGACTGATGCTATTTACGTAGCAGGACACCTAGACAGAGGGGCACGTTTTTCCACACACAACCCTGAACTTCCTGAAAATTTATGTTTACCAAAACGAGCCATTTGGAACACATTGCCAAACAATGTTTGGCAGTAAGACTTTGACGTGTTTGACACATACAAATTTGTGGTAACTTGCTACTTGCTTCCTGTTGTTGTTGTTCTTCCTTCAGAAATTCTACTTGTAGCCACGTTATTCGCTACTGGTTCAAGCATTTACCTTCCAGGTATTACCAGCACGTTTACACAGGCAAGTAACTAAATTGCTCTTCTAAAACTACCCGAGTGAAAATTACAGCCATGAAAGAGGAGTGACAGAGAAGAAAAGGAGAGGTCGGGCAGCAAGAGAGCTCTGCAGGCTGCCACCGGTCAACATCACACTCTTAAAAAACAAACAAACAAACCCCAACGCAAACACAGAAAACCCACAAAAACCACCAACAAAACAAAACCTTGACGTCGTACCTTTTTTTTCTTTTGGAGCTCGTCCCTGTCTCAGCATGTTGTCTTGTCAGAGCATGAAGTGCAGACGATCCGTATCCCGATGTCATCTGCATGTGATGAATACGTGTTCAGAAATAGTCCAGACCTGTAAGACTGGTGTCATTTTTGTGGTTTTAAGAATCATAACTCAATTTTATTGACCGATGTATTTGCGAGGAAACGAAGTAACTTTTAAAGGTAGCCTCTCCCTGGGGAGAAAAACGTGAAAAAAAATTCAGATTCAGAGCTCCCAACCATGACAGAGCAGCGGGGAAATTAATGAAAGTGAAGACCAACAGCAGCAATATTAAGCGACATTTAGCTTGAATTCTGATCACGTACTTAAGCGACTCTCCAAGTCTATACCTCGATCCTATGAACGACTAGCCCTTTTTTGGAAGGACAAACTTTTTTCCTTAAAAGTCCTAGATTGAAGACTCCACTGAACAGAACGTGGATTGAGCCACAGGACAACATGCCATCAACACTCTAATGAAAAAAAAAAAATCAAGTAAAAATCAAGTTTAAATATCGGTTTCCATCGTGTTTCATTCATTACATTTCTAGTGTTACCTAGGTGCTCAAAAATCAACTATACTGACACCACGTATTACTAAAAATTGAGTTATGCATATAAAAATAAAAGGCTATTTCCAACCTGCCCATAAAATCAGTATGAACAAACAGAAGAGAAACACTTGACCCTAAAGAAGGTCACAGGCAGCTCTTAATTTATCGTAGATGAAAGTTCATTCTTTTCCCTGAAAGGAAAACATTCGTAACTACCCAGGGACCGATTCAGGAACGAGGCATGCTCTGTTAACGGCAACTGTTCATCAGCTTTTCTGCACTGGCAGCAAATTTGCCTTTTCCCTGGGTTTGACGTGGAGCATCTGCAGCGACCTTGAACGCGCCAATGTTTCTCCCCGCTCCCCCGGCCCCATACGTGCCATTACCTGAGCAGCAAGCGGCATCAGCCACGCAGGATTTTCCTCACGTGACGCAGAAGGTGACGCTGGGAAAAGAGAAGGCACAAAATGAACCTGTTTGTCACGCCCAGCCAACGGTGAAAACACAGGGAAGGATTCTGCCGTGCGGGGCCGCGCTGTGCACCCCGGGAGCTCCAGCCGGCCGGTTTCTCTCCCCTTTGCTAGGTACCGCGGAGACACCGCCGCCTCGTGCTGCCGCCTGCCCCCTGGGAGAGCCGGGGGACCCCCACCTCACTTCAGCCCTCGGGAACGGGACCGGGAGAGACCCTCCACGCAGAGAGAGGCACGTGGCGTGGATTTAATCCCCGAGGGAAGAGGCCAGGCTCCCCGCTGGCAGAAGGACAACTCGCCTCCCTGCCGCTCGGAGCTCCTTGCTGGGGACAGCCCTGCCTGCGCCTGGCTGCTCTTCAGCCGTGCTGGGAGTGCAGTCCGGCCGACGGATGCTCCGGCAAATAGACACTCCAGCGAATCGCAGCTCCTGCTCATTACAGCTGCTGGTAATTTTGCCTCTGGCTAAGGCATGCCCCAGAGAGCGGACACCCCGTCTCGTTCCAGCTCCTGCTTGCTACGGTTCTGGCTAATTGAAGCTCCAGCTCTGCACTGAAGCTCCCGTTGATTTCAGCTCCTTCTCCTTACAAGCTCCAGCTATTTGCAACAGCCTGGGCTTTTGACAAGGTCGTAAATCAATCGCTGTCAAAACTTGACTATTAGGATTAAATATCATAGTTGTACATTGTATATATATTAATTAGTTTGTACGACTAATTAGTTAATAACTATTCTAAGCAGTCAACAAGGAAGAGCTGGACTCGAAGAGGGCGTGCGCGGGCTGAAAAGCAGAGACCACCCAGACGTTGAGTTTGGCCTGGCGCATGCCGGCCTCCCGCACTTCGGGGTCCAGCAGGACCAGACCCCCGCCCCTGGGGAGGGTCCACGCACCCTGCCCACCCCTTGCTTTCCCCTGCAGCCCTCAATGCCCTCCCACCCCCCCGCACAAACGGCCAAACCGGCTTCTGCTTTGGGCCCCCAAACCAGCTCACTTAGCGCCCATTTCTGAGCCCAAAAACACAGCTGCTGCGCCTCTTCTCAAGTCCCAAAGATACCCCCGGGGAGGGCAAGCGCTTGTGTGATGCTTCTGGCAGATACGGGGCTGAAAGGTCTGATCCCGGTGCCGGGGCAGCAGAGGCGAGCTGGCTGGGACCAGCTTTTGCTCCTGGAACAACCCCAAGTCCCTGCTCCGAGGTCTTCCCCTTGGGGCCCTGGGGTGGACCTGTCCCTCCCCGTAAAATGCTCCAGCAGTTTCGGGGGCAGAAGGCCGTTTCTAATCCCTCTCTCCAGCAGCTCCTCCCTCGACTCGGCCCGTGAAACTCCCAGACTCGAGCACCTCCCTGGGGCGGGCAGCCTCCATTGCCTACAGGCTGCCCGTCTGCCTGCAGGGAGGGCTGGGGGGTCCCCGTCCCCACGGGGCGACAGTGGGGACTCGCGGGGGGGGTCTGTTTGCACACAGCGCCCACCCCGCCCCCCGCCCCGGCCCCACTGCGCGGCCCCCCTAGGGCACACAGCCCCCCCCCAGCCTCACTCCCCAGATGCTCACAGCCCCTCCCCCGCCTGGAGCCCTCCCAGCCCCCCTCCCCGGAGCCTGCAGGACCGCCCCCCCCCCGCCACAGCCCCACTCCTCGGCTCCCCGGGCCCGCGGCCCCTCACACTCACGCTGCGCCGCCGCCTCGGTGCAGAGCCCGCCGCGCGCCCCGTTGAAATACCCTCCGCAGCCAATCAGCGCGCGGCTCCACCGGACCGCCCGCGCGGGGCACGCCGGAAGTTGTAGTCCCCGCCCCGGGAGTGCGCATGCGCACGGCGCCTCGTGCGGCGCGGCCGCCTCTATATCGACACCCGTACAACGGAGGTGATCGTGCACGGACCCTGGTGCAACCCTTGTGCCCCCCATGCTCGCAGCCCCTCCCCAGTGTTTGCAAGCACCTCCCAGCCCCAGGACCCCCGGTGTTCACAGCACCCGACCCACACCATTTTCCAGCCCCCTGGGAGCCCCAAGCCCCACTCTCAAGCCCCGCCAGGACCCACAGCCCCATTCCCCAGCTCCTTGGGGCACCGCAGCCCCCCCAAGCCCCACTCCCCAGCCCCCCCTAGGACACACAGCCCCGCTCCTCAGCGCATCTAGGGCACACAGCCCCACAAGCCCCACTCCCCGGCCCCCCCGGGACGCACAGCACCCCCCAGCCCCACTCCCCGGCTCCCCCCCGGGATGCACAGCCCCCCCAGTCCCACTCCCCGGCCCCCCTAGGGCGCACAGCCCCCCCCCAAGCCCCACTCCCCAGCTCCCCCCCGGGATGCACAGCCCCCCCAGCCCCACTCCCCGGCCCCCCCAGGGCGCACAGCCCCCCCCCAGCCCCACTCCCCGGCCCCCCCAGGGCGCACAGCCCCCCCCCCAGCCCCACTCCCCGGCCCCCCTAGGGCGCACAGTCCCCCCCCGCCCCACTCCCCGGCCCCCTCCGGGATGCACAGCCCCCCTCCTCGGCCCCCCCGGGGGTCCGCAGCCTCCCCCCAGCCCCACTCCCCAGATGCTCGCAGCCTCTCCCTGGCCTGGCGCTCCCCCAGTCCCCCTCCCCGGAGCCTGCAGGTCTCCCCTCAGCCCGCCGTGCCCGCGGCACCTCAGACTGCCGCCGCCGCCGCCGCCGCCGCCGCCGCCGCCGCCGCCGCCGCCGCCGCCGCCGCCGCCGCCGCCGCCGCCGCCGCCGCCGCCGCCGCCGCCGCCGCCGCCGCCGCCGCCGCCGCCGCCGCCGCCTGGGTGCAGACCCCGCCGCGCGCCCCGTTGAAATATCCTCCGCAGCCAATCAGCGCGCGGCTCCTCCGGGCCGCCCGCGCGGGGCACGCCGGGAGTTGTAGTCCCCGCCCCGGAAGTACGCATGCGCACGGCGCCTTCTGCAGTGCGGGTGGCGGTGCAGGGACCCCCGTGCAACGGTGGTGATTATGTGGGGACCCTTGCGCAGCGGGGAGTCGGTGCGTGGAGACCCCCGTGCGATGGGGGGGACAGTGCAGGAAGACCCTTATGCAATTGGTTGGTGTGCAGGGGACCCTTGTGCAATGGCGGGCAGGTGCACGGGGACCCTTGTGCGATGGTGGTGATTGTGCAGGACCCTCGTGTGACAGCGGTAGTTGTGCAGGACCCTCGTGTGACAGTGGTGGTTATTTTTCTCTTGGGTTCGGGAGCAAAACAGCCGGTGTCTGAAACCACTGGGGTGTTTTGACTGCTGCTGGGCAGGCTCGAGGCTGCCTCCGGTTCTCACGTGGCTCCCAGGGTGTGCGTGGACCCTCCTGCAACGGGTGCAGGTGTGCAAGGAGGGTGATGCGGGGTAGGGGTCCCTCTCTGGAGGCACCCAGCTCGAGCTGGCACCTAAGATCTAATCAAGGAGTAATGAGGAACCTTCTCTTGGACCTGACGTTAACCAGCGGGATCCCAGGGTCAGACCCTGTTACGGTGATTGGACCCTGGGGAGGTGGCAGAGGGTGCCCTGGACAGGTTGGGGGGGTTCCCTCGGGAGGAGGGGAGCCCCCACCCCCCCTGACTGTGGGCACTCCCCCCAAGGAGCAGAGCATGGTGCAAGACTTTAGGGGGGATGAGGGTCAGCGGGACTCTGAGATGGCAGTGCCGGCTCTTCCCAGCATCTCCCCAGGCACGTGCCATGCTGAGAGGAGGGGGTGTGTGTGTGTCTCAGGGCTGGGGGTGACCGTGGGGATGGGGGGGGCCTCGGGATGGGGCGGGGGGGGGGGAATCCTGGGGTCCGAGAGGGACCCTGGGAGTGGGGTAGGGGGACATTTGGGGACAGAGGTGTTTCTCGGGAGATTGGGGACACCATGTGGGGGTTGAGACTGGGAGGGATGACCCTGGGGAGGTGGGGGGCACTCTGGGGAGAAGGGATCCCACCCCCCACACCTGGAGCCACCCCCAGGGGCAGCTGGGACCCCGACCCACTGGGGGACCAGGATGGGAACGATGGGGACTCACTCATGGGTACTGCACAGGTAATAAAATAGTTCATGCTGCACCCTGTTGTCGGGTCTCTGGGGTGCCCTCGGCCCTGGGCGCCGAGTCCCCACCATAGCCAGCCCTTCCCGGGGGTCCCCAGGCTGCCGGGCTCCTCTGGCCCCAGCTGGCGGGAGTTGTGTCCTCCCAGCCGCTGGCCACGCAACGGCAGCACTGACCCACGGCCACGCGGAGACAGGGCTGGGGGATGCCTGTGCTCCACCTGGTCTGCAGAGCTTGGGCAGGGGGGACCCGGCATCCTGCAGCTCCGCTCCCACCCTGGGGACCCCAAACACCCCTGGGGCAGACAGTGTCCCCAGCGTGTCCACCTGACGGGGGTGGCCTATGCCCCTGCACACCCGTGTACGTGGCGGGGGGGGGTGGTGGTGGTGGTCATCGCTGTCCCTGTCGCTGGTGGCAACCGGCATGGGGGGAAGGTGACAGTGAGGGTCCCCGCCAGTGGCCCGGATCTCGTCACCGCTGAGGGGTCAGGGGACAAGCAGGGCCAGCACCAAGGAGCGATGGCAGCACAGCCCACTCTCTGGGTGTCCCCGCCCCCTGTCCCCAGGGGTGCCCTCCGTCCCCGTGTTTTATTGGGGGAACACAGAGCCCAACGATCAGCCGCAGTGACAGGGGACGGGGAGCTGCCCCAGGGATGGGGACAGCACCGGGACACGCCGACACTCTTGGGGGTGCTGGCACGCGGGGGGGGGGGCAACCTAACTGTTGCCGCCCGGGATGACGAATGCACCGGGATGAGGGATGCACCGGGATGGGGACCGCGCATGGAGGGGCCACAGCCGGCGTGCGAACGCCGGGCTGCAGGACCACGCTTCGGCTTCGGGGCGGCGGCAGCAGCGAAGGCGGCGGCGGCGCTGCTGCGCACCTGTGCGGTGCCGGCGCTGCAGTACCGCGATTCGGCCACGGGGCGGCAGCAGCAGCGAGCAGCCGCCGGGCGGCGCGTGCCCGGGGGCGGCACCGGCGCTGCAGCTCCGCGCTTTGCGCGCCCGGCGCCCGCCGGCACCGCGCACGTGGGGCGGCAGCAGCATATCCTTAGCCGGACGAAGCAACGAACGCGGCGGCATCACCCCGCAGGCACCACAGTACGACATTGGCGTTACCGGCGGACGGCAGCGAGAAGGGGGGCGCCACCGCGCATGCGCGGCTTAAGAGCTGCAGTACCGAATCGTAGTCGCTCGGTGGCAGAAGCGAGCAAAGAAAAGCGCGCCACCGCGCGTGCGCCGGTCAAGAGCTGCAGTACCGAATTGTGGTCGCTCGGTGGCAGCAGCGAGCAAAGGAAAGCGCGCCACCGCGCATGCGCGGCTCCCGACCTGCAGTACCGAATTGTGGTCGCTCGGTGACAGCAGCGAGCAAAGAAAGGCGCGCCACCGCGCATGCGCGGCTCAAGAGCTGCAGTACCGAGTGCTGGTCCAGCGAGCAAAGGAAAGCGCGCCAGCGCGCATGCGCGCCTTAAGAGCTGCAGTACCGAATTTTGGTCGCTCGGTGGCAGCAGCGAGCAAAGGAAAGCGCGCCACCGCGCATGCGTGCCGTCAGAGCCGCAGTTCCAAATTTTGGTCACTTCATGGCAGCAGCGAGCAAAGAAAAGCGCACCACTGCGCATGCGCGGCTCAAGAGCCGCAGTACCGAATTCTGGTCGCTCGGTGGCAGCAGCGAGCAAAGAAAGGCGCGCCACCGCGCATGCGCGGCTGAAGAGCTGCAGTACCCAGTTTTGGTCGCTCGGTGGCAGCAGCGAGCAAAGGAAAGCGCGCCACCGCGCATGCGCGGCTCAAGCGCTGCAGTACTGAATTTTGGTCGCTCAGTGGCAGCAGGGAGCAAAGTAAAGCGCTCCACCGCGCATGTGCTGATCAAGAGCTGCAGTACCCAGTTTTGGTCGCTCGGTGGCAGCAGCGAGCAAAGAAAAGCGCGCCACCGCGCATGCGCGGCTCCCGACCTGCAGTACCGAATTGTGGTCGCTCGGTGACAGCAGCGAGCAAAGAAAGGCGCGCCACCGCGCATGCGCGGCTCAAGAGCTGCAGTACCGAGTGCTGGTCCAGCGAGCAAAGAAAAGCGCGCCAGCGCGCGTGCGCGCCTTAGGAGCTGCAGTACCGAATTTTAGTCGCTCGGTGGCAGCAGCGAGCAAAGGAAAGCGCGCCAGCGCGCATGCGCGGCTCAAGAGCCGCAGTACCGAATTCTGGTCGCTCGGTGGCAGCAGCGAGCAAAGGAAAGCGCGCCAGCGCGCATGCGCGGCTCAAGAGCCGCAGTACCGAATTGTGGTCGCTCGGTGGCAGCAGCGAGCAAAGGAGAGCGCGCCACCGCGCATGCGCGGCTCCCGACCTGCAGTACCGAATTGTGGTCGCTCGGTGGCAGCAGCGAGCAAAGAAAGGCGCGCCACCGCGCATGCGCGGCTCAAGAGCTGCAGTACCCAGTTTTGGTCGATCGGTGGCAGCAGCGAGCAAAGAAAAGAGCGCCACCGCGCATGCGCGGCTCAAGCGCTGCAGTACCCAATTCCGCCCGCCGGGTGCCACCGTCGCCTCACGGGCCCTTTCCCCATCTCTCCGCCCAGTTCGTACCATCGAAAGACGGTAACTGCTTACTGGCGGTACTGGGCTTAGATTTCCCTGCCCTTTTCCCACTCGCGGCCCGGGCACTAATCTTCATCGCCTCTGTACCAAAAAGCACCCGGTGGCTCCAGCATTTCAGTCCTTTCCCTTCGGCTGCTTTAAAAGTCCGGTGGTATCCGTCCGTGCCCCCCAGCCCATTACCTGGGGACAAGAAGCAGCACGGGGAACCTGTGGAACAGGTTTCTTTCTGACCCGGAGGAAGCCCCAGGGATCGCTCTCTCGGTCTGCAGGTGGCATCTGGGTTGTGGGAGGGACAGCAGCGACTCAACAGATGCTGGAGAGAGATTTAAAAAAAATAAGGCAACGCAGGTGACACCCTGAAAGCAGGAGAGGGGCAGCTATGTCCATCAGGAAACCGCGCTTCTGAGCAGACCCGGTGCCAGTGGCTGATCTGCAAACGAGCGATACGCTGGTGGTCCTGGGGCTTTGTTGCGGTCTTTGCACCTTTCCTCGCCTCTGTGCTATCAGCGCTCTGCTCTCCTCATCCTGCACACACGCAGGGCTTGCCACGCAGGGCTTGTCACTTGGAGGAGAGACACTGCACGACGTCACTTACCACCCTGCCCTCCAGCGTGCAAAGGAATTAGAAATGAAGCAGGGAAAGCCAAGAGGCCTGTTGGTGTATTAGGCGTCCTCAGCAGATGACCGCAGAGCCGGCAGGTTCCATCCTTGCTCTGTACAGGGCGCGTAGCTCTGCACTCCTTGCCGCTCCTGCCAGCAAGCGTCACAGTTGCACTTTGCTGCCTGCAACACGCAGTACCTAGTGGGCTGGAGGGGCTGTTCTGCCAACGTGACAGGTGAGCAGCTCGGTTCCCTTAGCTGCCTAATTTGCCTCCTTGAAACAATCACTTCAACACCTGGTTTCTTTATTTTAGACCCCTCTGCATATCTCCTGGCCCGCAAGCCATTTTCAGCTAGCAACACAGCTAAGTACGGTTGCTGGTAGAAACCCAGCTGCCATCTCGCTCCGATGTCAAAAGGCTTTTGTAACTTGAACCCCCGATTGTTTTGCCATCGAGACTGCAAGGCGAGGAATACGCCTCTACTTGAACAAACAAGACCCCTGCCAAATAGCTGAGCTGTGCACAGTGATAGGTGGCTGCCTGTGACCGACACCTTTTTCTGCTAAAACCAGAGCACGCTTCCCTTGTGAAGAGCCACCGGCAGTACAGAACGGACCTGAGCTCTCCTTGCACCGGCTCCCCAGAGAACGGCGTCTCAGTTCGACTGAAGCGTGCAGCAGCCTGTCGTCATCGCAGCCCCTCGCCCTCGAGTAAGCGGCTGCCTGTAGCAGCGGCAGAACCGCTGCTGCGCAGAGGGGAAAGGAATGGCTTGGCGTCAAGCTCTGCAGGCTGCCTGCGTCCCGTGCAGAGCCGACGACCTCGGCAGCCCATACAAAGGGCAAAGCTAACAACCTGAGAAGGAGGCACAGGGTGTAGCAGTTTCTGCAACAACCATACTTCCCAGCCTGCTGATGGAGCACAAGGCACTTGAAAGCAGCAGGAAAGAACAAGGATGGCCTAGCAAGACGGTAGGAATAACACGGAGAGCCTAAAGCATTTAAGTCAGGCAGGGCTTGCAACTCACCTTGTGTCATGGTTTAATCCCAGCCGGCAACTAAGCACCACACAACCACTCACTCGCTCCCCCCCCTCAGTGGGATGGGGTAGAGAATTGGAAGGGCAAAAGTGAAAAAACTCCACTTGTAAGGAAAAGGGGAAAAAAAAACCCAAAACCAAAAAAACACCAACAGAGAAAAACCCAAGACGGGCAAGCGGTACAAATGAAAACAATTGCTCGCCACCAACCGACCGATGCCCAGCCAGCCGCAGCCCAGCAGCGGCCCCCCTGCCAACCTCCCCCCTAGTTTTATTACATGACATCATACGGTCTGGAATATCCCTTGGGTCAGTTGGGGTCAGCTCTCCCAGCTGTGTCCCCTCCCAAACCCTTGTGCACCCCCAGCCTGCTCGCTGGCAGGGCAGGCTGAGGAGCAGAACAGCCCCCGGCGCCGTGCAAGCGCTGCTCAGCGGTAACTAACACACCCCTGCGTCACCAACGCCATTTCCAGCACAAACCCAAAACGCAGGAGGAGGGAGAGTGGGGTGGGAGTGGAGTGCAGGGGAGTGGGAGGGGGGTGTCAGGGTAGAAACATGCGTGGGGGGACATGCGTGGGGATGACCTACACCAGGGGGTCCACCCGGGACCATCCACAGCAGATAACTCACCTGGGATAATCCGCAACAGATAATCCGTTCCCGATAAATAACCCACACTGGATAACCCACACTGGATAACCCACACTGGATAACCCACACTGGATAACCCACACTGGATAACCCACACTGGATAACCCACACTGGATAACCCACACTGGATAACCCACACTGGATAACCCACACTGGATAACCCACACTGGATAACCCACACTGGATAACCCACACTGGATAACCACGAGCGATGCCCCTCAAATGGCTGGTGTTTCACCCCAAATTGGGGGGTTTTTTGCTTTTCTATAATACAAAAATTGGGGTTTTTTCCTTTTCCAAAATATTCAATTTGGAGGTTTTTCAAATGCTTATTCACAACAAAAATAGGTGATTTTTGCTTTTGGTTTTGTGCATGAAAATGGGGTTTTTTTGGCTTTCCGGCTGCCCAAATGCAGGTGGATTTGGCTTTCCCGGGAGCTCCAAGTTGGGTATTTTTCCCCCAGAATTGTGGGGGTTTTTTTTTTTCAGCCCTTGCAGACCCTGAATCAGGGGTTTTGTGGTATTTTTATGCCATGGCGGCATACAATATCTATTTAGACTCTCTAGGTAACACGTAGTAAGTGTAGATAGCTATATCTATTCAGACTTTTTTCTATTTTAAATTCCTTCATATATAAAATATGTCATCCTTTTTGCATTTTAAAGTCCTTTATTTTTTAATTTATATATATACACGAGTTATTTTTGAATTTTAAAACCCTATATATGTCTTCCAAATTTTTTTATACTCTAAAACCCTTTATATACTATGACAGATATAGGTTCTTATTCTGAAATCCTTTTATACATATAAATGAGTATTATTTTTCAATATATATAACGAGAGCTTTTTCTCTATTTCAAGGCCTCACACATGTATTTACAGTTTTTAAAAATTTTTAACCCCCCCCATGAATTTTCAGGCATTTTTTGGGCTGTGACCCCCTTTTTTGGGGGGGACCCCCCCCGTGACCCCCCATTCCCCACTCACCTGCTCCTCCACAGCATCATCACCCCCGCGGTGATGTTGGGGTGCCCCAAATGACATCATCACCCCCCTCAAAAAGGCACAAAACGAGGGAAACGGCCCCAGCTCGTTACTTTAATAATGCCATTTACGTATGTACACACGCACCCCCGCCAAAAAGGGGGGCTCCGCTAGAAAAATAAGAGAGGGGCGGCCCCCCCCAAACGGTTGCAGCCCCCCCCAGCCCCCGTCCCGCAGGCTGACAGCCGGCCCCTTACCGTCAGCACGCCTAACGACCGGCAGGCAAACCTGGGCCGGGGGTCTCTCCTGAGCACCACGGGACGCTCACAGCGAGGCATCTGAAAAACAAAAATCCCAAATGACATTTCAGCACATTAAAAAAACAGCACCGAAGGCAGCAGAGGAATTCAGTCAGGATAAGGGATAGGGTAGCAGTTGAGCTAAAGGAGGATGCTAGGTAAACAGGTCAGCTCGAAATACAACACGTCCTTGAAAAGCTAGAGCGATTCGAACGCTTAAGATCAGCATTAAGACTAATTGACACTAATTGATTTTGAACACATTCTTTGCAGAGAAGTAAACGCTCTCGCTGGTGTCGGAAAACGTCTCGTCCCTTCCTTACAGCACCGCTGCAGGGAGATAACCCCGTGAGGCTGCAGGACAAGGGCGCGCCGTAATCAGCATCTACGCTCACGGATCCACCACAACAGCTCCAGCCCTTGCGCCGCCGCCGCCGCTGCTGCACATCTTGCTTGCTTGGCCAATAAAGCTGAAAGTGAAGTGTAAAACTTTGAAGAGTAAAATGAAAAAGAAAGAACAAATCTCAGCAATTCATTTTATGCTAAAAAGGTGTGTGTACGTTTATATACGTACAAGACGACGACTTATACTATAAAAATATTCAATTTTCCTTTTGCATTAATTTAAATTGCATAGCTGTGAATTCATACCGTTAAATTACTTACCTCCAAAATACCCAGCTATCGTTTGACCAGGGGTTTTGCGTGTGTTACATGACTAGGAGGGACGCCTGGCCAGCTGCGCCGAGACTGATGCTACCGAACTGCGCCATTGAAAGCGAGACAGAAATAACGTACTTCAGAGCACTCTGTCAAAAGATCGGGAAAAAAACCCGTAACCTTCAGTCGCCTCTCTTTTTAAACATTTAGAGCGACTACCTAACTGCTTAAGTACACCTAATAAATTATATGCTACAGCTATTTGGCAGTTGCAGTTTAAACAATGCAAGTCAGTTTGTAAATTAGACAATTTTAACTTTCTTTTTAAAATTTCATTTATGATAGAAAAATCAGCGAGATAAGAGATCTCCCATATGGTTTTACTTTTTGGGGGAGGGGTGGGGTGGGGGTGGGGCAGGCGGTGGAGAATATCAAATCCCCAGTGCTTTAATACATAAGGCTACCAAAAAGGACTGGCAGGTTTGCTAATGCTGTGGGCTGTACCCAAGCATGCGGAGGAACGCGTCTTTATGATATCTCGACCGTTACACCCGAGAACCAAAGATCAGCCATACATCGACCATTGGAAGACGTGCTGCGCTTGGGTCTTTGCAAGGAAATCGACTCACTCCTTTTTTTTTTCCAGAGAGAGTGAAAAGTCTCCTTGCGGATGACTTCTACTGCCAAGCACATCATCTCTGAAGATCCATTCTGATGGGAAGTTCGTAAAAGGCAACTCCTTTGAATGAGAAAGATTTCCATTCTGGAAAATCTCTTTCCAACCGAAGTCAAAATTACACACTGCGGGTTAAGGAAAAAGGACATTATAGAAGCAGTAACTCACCAAAACCACATCAGGACTCTCTGTCGCTAGTTACGAGGCTGCTACCGCTTCTCGGGAAAGCCTGGAAAACACACCGAAGCGACGCCGATTTGTCCCGTTTTGTCCACGTCTCTTCTTTGACCTTGATTGCTTTTAGCACAGATGCTAGTATCTCAGTAAGGTTTTCAAGTGCTACTGTAAGGTATTTTAAACACTTACTGACTGAAAAAGCATAAAGCTTTTATCGTGAAAACAAAGCCTGTTTCTCCCGAACATCCGAACTCTTACAAACGGTTCCTCTCCTCTTCTAGTCCAACATTATTTTCGCAGTACCCTTTAATAGCAAGCACACAGAAACAGAAGACTGTGCTTGCAGGAAGAGAAAATAGACGGAGGGAAGCAAGCTTTGCATAGGCGTACCACGCTCCAGAACAGACCTTCTTTATTTTTGGTATTTGTGTTAAAATATTTCACGTTAAAAAATCATATAGAAGGAGAGTTGCCACATTCTTAACGTTAACTGTAAAGTCCATACTGCAAGCACCTTAGGAAAAATGCAGACAGGTATCACAGACGTACCTTGCGCTTGCAGACCACTATGGATCCTTTCCATCTGTCTCGTACTTTCACGGCAGAAGAAAGGGCGTCCGCGGCGAAATGGTGGCAGTTGACATTCTGCTGGGGGGGGGGGGGGAACAACAACAACCCCCCTTCCCCCCCCCCAAAAAAAACCCAAATCGTTTAGCACAAAGCTTTCTTTTCTGTGAAGACTACAACTGGGTGGAGGAAAAAGTATTTGGCATCATCTTTGGTACAGTTGTTGAGACAAGCCCCTTAGAGCTTCTGCATGTTTTAGAAACCGTGCCTTTTTTTTGGCTCATTGGCAGTTTTAGTTTCGCTAGAACTCACTTTCACGCTAGATACACGCAGGTGACAAACACAGATACCTACATACATTTTCTCAAGCTTAAGTATAGCTGCGATTTCCTCACCCTATACGTCCCAAGTTGAGTATTTTTGTTAAAGAGTACAGCCACCCATCTGTCCTCGTGAACTCGCTGCAAAAGAGGAATCCTTTTTTCCAGGCCGTTTCTCCAAACGGTCAAGATCTTTGAAAACTGCAGTTGTGCCACCAAACCTGCTCAGGGTCCCTCCCAACCTTCGACCGTCATTAGATTTAACAGGCACACGCTCTATTCCGTCTTCCAACAGCAAAAATACATAACGCTCTCAGACCCCGAGCGCAACCCTACGGACGTCCACACACACCTCGCTGTTTTGATGAGGAGCCGCTGAGCACCCCTGCGAGCACAGCGGGATCACGCGCAAGATCAGTGTCCTGGTTTCAGCTGGGATAGAGTTAATTTTCTTCCTGGTATAGCGCTCTGTTTTAGATTCAGTACGAGAAAAATATGGATAACGCGCTGATGTTTTAGTCGTTGCTAAGCAGTGCTTACGCTAGTCAAGGGCTTTTCAGCTTCTCATGCCCTGCCAGCGAGAAGCTGGGAGGGACCTTAGCCAGGACAGATGACCCAAACCGGCCAAAGGGACAGTCCATACCATATGACGTCGCGCTCAGTACATAAGCTGGGGGAGTTGGCCGGGGGGCGGCGACCGCCGACTGGGACCGGCTGGGCATCAGTCGGCGGGCGGTGAGCAATCGCATTGTGCATCGCTTATTTTGTATATTCTTTTATCACTATGATTGTTTCCCCTTCCTTTTCTGTCCTATTAAACTGTCTTTACCTCACCCCACGAACTTCACTTTTTTTTCCCGATTCTCTCCCCCATCCCACTTTGGGGGCAGGGGGAGTGAGCCAGCAGCTGTGTGGTGTTTAGCTGCCTGCCGGGTTAAACCACAACAATCAGTTTCACCCACGCCGGTTTCAGCGAATGCAGTTTCTGAAGCTTTAAACTGAAAACCGTATCTTGACACTTTGCCACGGTAGAAATGATCCGGAACTAGAACTCTACAAAAATGCAGTAACGCAAATTGCAAACCCAGCGACAGCTTCAGAAATATTTCGACCGGGAACAAGGGAGAAAAACAATACAGTTTCATCTCACGCACAGGAAAGCAGCAGGCAGAGAAAAGGGTCGGCATTCGTAGCCCTTGCAGAACACAGGCATTCTCCTTCCATTCCTAAACCCACCTCTTAGGTCGAAATATCACAACACTACTACAGCAATATCGAGAGCAGGGAACAACAGCCCTGCCACTGGATGGGCTACTGACTGATGCTATTTACGTAGCAGGACACCTAGACAGAGGGGCACGTTTTTCCACACACAACCCTGAACTTCCTGAAAATTTATGTTTACCAAAACGAGCCATTTGGAACACATTGCCAAACAATGTTTGGCAGTAAGACTTTGACGTGTTTGACACATACAAATTTGTGGTAACTTGCTACTTGCTTCCTGTTGTTGTTGTTCTTCCTTCAGAAATTCTACTTGTAGCCACGTTATTCGCTACTGGTTCAAGCATTTACCTTCCAGGTATTACCAGCACGTTTACACAGGCAAGTAACTAAATTGCTCTTCTAAAACTACCCGAGTGAAAATTACAGCCATGAAAGAGGAGTGACAGAGAAGAAAAGGAGAGGTCGGGCAGCAAGAGAGCTCTGCAGGCTGCCACCGGTCAACATCACACTCTTAAAAAACAAACAAACAAACCCCAACGCAAACACAGAAAACCCACAAAAACCACCAACAAAACAAAACCTTGACGTCGTACCTTTTTTTTCTTTTGGAGCTCGTCCCTGTCTCAGCATGTTGTCTTGTCAGAGCATGAAGTGCAGACGATCCGTATCCCGATGTCATCTGCATGTGATGAATACGTGTTCAGAAATAGTCCAGACCTGTAAGACTGGTGTCATTTTTGTGGTTTTAAGAATCATAACTCAATTTTATTGACCGATGTATTTGCGAGGAAACGAAGTAACTTTTAAAGGTAGCCTCTCCCTGGGGAGAAAAACGTGAAAAAAAATTCAGATTCAGAGCTCCCAACCATGACAGAGCAGCGGGGAAATTAATGAAAGTGAAGACCAACAGCAGCAATATTAAGCGACATTTAGCTTGAATTCTGATCACGTACTTAAGCGACTCTCCAAGTCTATACCTCGATCCTATGAACGACTAGCCCTTTTTTGGAAGGACAAACTTTTTTCCTTAAAAGTCCTAGATTGAAGACTCCACTGAACAGAACGTGGATTGAGCCACAGGACAACATGCCATCAACACTCTAATGAAAAAAAAAAAATCAAGTAAAAATCAAGTTTAAATATCGGTTTCCATCGTGTTTCATTCATTACATTTCTAGTGTTACCTAGGTGCTCAAAAATCAACTATACTGACACCACGTATTACTAAAAATTGAGTTATGCATATAAAAATAAAAGGCTATTTCCAACCTGCCCATAAAATCAGTATGAACAAACAGAAGAGAAACACTTGACCCTAAAGAAGGTCACAGGCAGCTCTTAATTTATCGTAGATGAAAGTTCATTCTTTTCCCTGAAAGGAAAACATTCGTAACTACCCAGGGACCGATTCAGGAACGAGGCATGCTCTGTTAACGGCAACTGTTCATCAGCTTTTCTGCACTGGCAGCAAATTTGCCTTTTCCCTGGGTTTGACGTGGAGCATCTGCAGCGACCTTGAACGCGCCAATGTTTCTCCCCGCTCCCCCGGCCCCATACGTGCCATTACCTGAGCAGCAAGCGGCATCAGCCACGCAGGATTTTCCTCACGTGACGCAGAAGGTGACGCTGGGAAAAGAGAAGGCACAAAATGAACCTGTTTGTCACGCCCAGCCAACGGTGAAAACACAGGGAAGGATTCTGCCGTGCGGGGCCGCGCTGTGCACCCCGGGAGCTCCAGCCGGCCGGTTTCTCTCCCCTTTGCTAGGTACCGCGGAGACACCGCCGCCTCGTGCTGCCGCCTGCCCCCTGGGAGAGCCGGGGGACCCCCACCTCACTTCAGCCCTCGGGAACGGGACCGGGAGAGACCCTCCACGCAGAGAGAGGCACGTGGCGTGGATTTAATCCCCGAGGGAAGAGGCCAGGCTCCCCGCTGGCAGAAGGACAACTCGCCTCCCTGCCGCTCGGAGCTCCTTGCTGGGGACAGCCCTGCCTGCGCCTGGCTGCTCTTCAGCCGTGCTGGGAGTGCAGTCCGGCCGACGGATGCTCCGGCAAATAGACACTCCAGCGAATCGCAGCTCCTGCTCATTACAGCTGCTGGTAATTTTGCCTCTGGCTAAGGCATGCCCCAGAGAGCGGACACCCCGTCTCGTTCCAGCTCCTGCTTGCTACGGTTCTGGCTAATTGAAGCTCCAGCTCTGCACTGAAGCTCCCGTTGATTTCAGCTCCTTCTCCTTACAAGCTCCAGCTATTTGCAACAGCCTGGGCTTTTGACAAGGTCGTAAATCAATCGCTGTCAAAACTTGACTATTAGGATTAAATATCATAGTTGTACATTGTATATATATTAATTAGTTTGTACGACTAATTAGTTAATAACTATTCTAAGCAGTCAACAAGGAAGAGCTGGACTCGAAGAGGGTGTGCGCGGGCTGAAAAGCAGAGACCACCCAGACGTTGAGTTTGGCCTGGCGCATGCCGGCCTCCCGCACTTCGGGGTCCAGCAGGACCAGACCCCCGCCCCTGGGGAGGGTCCACGCACCCTGCCCACCCCTTGCTTTCCCCTGCAGCCCTCAATGCCCTCCCACCCCCCCGCACAAACGGCCAAACCGGCTTCTGCTTTGGGCCCCCAAACCAGCTCACTTAGCGCCCATTTCTGAGCCCAAAAACACAGCTGCTGCGCCTCTTCTCAAGTCCCAAAGATACCCCCGGGGAGGGCAAGCGCTTGTGTGATGCTTCTGGCAGATACGGGGCTGAAAGGTCTGATCCCGGTGCCGGGGCAGCAGAGGCGAGCTGGCTGGGACCAGCTTTTGCTCCTGGAACAACCCCAAGTCCCTGCTCCGAGGTCTTCCCCTTGGGGCCCTGGGGTGGACCTGTCCCTCCCCGTAAAATGCTCCAGCAGTTTCGGGGGCAGAAGGCCGTTTCTAATCCCTCTCTCCAGCAGCTCCTCCCTCGACTCGGCCCGTGAAACTCCCAGACTCGAGCACCTCCCTGGGGCGGGCAGCCTCCATTGCCTACAGGCTGCCCGTCTGCCTGCAGGGAGGGCTGGGGGGTCCCCGTCCCCACGGGGCGACAGTGGGGACTCGCGGGGGGGGTCTGTTTGCACACAGCGCCCACCCCGCCCCCCCGCCCCGGCCCCACTGCGCGGCCCCCCTAGGGCACACAGCCCCCCCCCCAGCCTCACTCCCCAGATGCTCACAGCCCCTCCCCCGCCTGGAGCCCTCCCAGCCCCCCTCCCCGGAGCCTGCAGGACCGCCCCCCCCCCCGCCACAGCCCCACTCCTCGGCTCCCCGGGCCCGCGGCCCCTCACACTCACGCTGCGCCGCCGCCTCGGTGCAGAGCCCGCCGCGCGCCCCGTTGAAATACCCTCCGCAGCCAATCAGCGCGCGGCTCCACCGGACCGCCCGCGCGGGGCACGCCGGAAGTTGTAGTCCCCGCCCCGGGAGTGCGCATGCGCACGGCGCCTCGTGCGGCGCGGCCGCCTCTATATCGACACCCGTACAACGGAGGTGATCGTGCACGGACCCTGGTGCAACCCTTGTGCCCCCCATGCTCGCAGCCCCTCCCCAGTGTTTGCAAGCACCTCCCAGCCCCAGGACCCCCGGTGTTCACAGCACCCGACCCACACCATTTTCCAGCCCCCTGGGAGCCCCAAGCCCCACTCTCAAGCCCCGCCAGGACCCACAGCCCCATTCCCCAGCTCCTTGGGGCACCGCAGCCCCCCCAAGCCCCACTCCCCAGCCCCCCCTAGGACACACAGCCCCGCTCCTCAGCGCATCTAGGGCACACAGCCCCACAAGCCCCACTCCCCGGCCCCCCCGGGACGCACAGCACCCCCCAGCCCCACTCCCCGGCTCCCCCCCGGGATGCACAGCCCCCCCAGTCCCACTCCCCGGCCCCCCTAGGGCGCACAGCCCCCCCCCAAGCCCCACTCCCCAGCTCCCCCCCGGGATGCACAGCCCCCCCAGCCCCACTCCCCGGCCCCCCCAGGGCGCACAGCCCCCCCCCAGCCCCACTCCCCGGCCCCCCCAGGGCGCACAGCCCCCCCCCCAGCCCCACTCCCCGGCCCCCCTAGGGCGCACAGTCCCCCCCAGCCCCACTCCCCGGCCCCCCCGGGACGCACAGCCCCTCCCCCGCCCCACTCCCCGGCCCCCTCCGGGATGCACAGCCCCCCTCCTCGGCCCCCCCGGGGGTCCGCAGCCTCCCCCCAGCCCCACTCCCCAGATGCTCGCAGCCTCTCCCTGGCCTGGCGCTCCCCCAGTCCCCCTCCCCGGAGCCTGCAGGTCTCCCCTCAGCCCGCCGTGCCCGCGGCACCTCAGACTGCCGCCGCCGCCGCCGCCGCCGCCGCCGCCGCCGCCGCCGCCGCCGCCGCCGCCGCCGCCGCCGCCGCCGCCGCCGCCGCCGCCGCCGCCGCCGCCGCCGCCGCCGCCGCCGCCGCCGCCGCCTGGGTGCAGACCCCGCCGCGCGCCCCGTTGAAATATCCTCCGCAGCCAATCAGCGCGCGGCTCCTCCGGGCCGCCCGCGCGGGGCACGCCGGGAGTTGTAGTCCCCGCCCCGGAAGTACGCATGCGCACGGCGCCTTCTGCAGTGCGGGTGGCGGTGCAGGGACCCCCGTGCAACGGTGGTGATTATGTGGGGACCCTTGCGCAGCGGGGAGTCGGTGCGTGGAGACCCCCGTGCGATGGGGGGGACAGTGCAGGAAGACCCTTATGCAATTGGTTGGTGTGCAGGGGACCCTTGTGCAATGGCGGGCAGGTGCACGGGGACCCTTGTGCGATGGTGGTGATTGTGCAGGACCCTCGTGTGACAGCGGTAGTTGTGCAGGACCCTCGTGTGACAGTGGTGGTTATTTTTCTCTTGGGTTCGGGAGCAAAACAGCCGGTGTCTGAAACCACTGGGGTGTTTTGACTGCTGCTGGGCAGGCTCGAGGCTGCCTCCGGTTCTCACGTGGCTCCCAGGGTGTGCGTGGACCCTCCTGCAACGGGTGCAGGTGTGCAAGGAGGGTGATGCGGGGTAGGGGTCCCTCTCTGGAGGCACCCAGCTCGAGCTGGCACCTAAGAACTAATCAAGGAGTAATGAGGAACCTTCTCTTGGACCTGACGTTAACCAGCGGGATCCCAGGGTCAGACCCTGTTACGGTGATTGGACCCTGGGGAGGTGGCAGAGGGTGCCCTGGACAGGTTGGGGGGGTTCCCTCGGGAGGAGGGGAGCCCCCACCCCCCCTGACTGTGGGCACTCCCCCCAAGGAGCAGAGCATGGTGCAAGACTTTAGGGGGGATGAGGGTCAGCGGGACTCTGAGATGGCAGTGCCGGCTCTTCCCAGCATCTCCCCAGGCACGTGCCGTGCTGAGAGGAGGGGGTGTGTGTGTGTCTCAGGGCTGGGGGTGACCGTGGGGATGGGGGGGGCCTCGGGATGGGGCGGGGGGGGGGGAATCCTGGGGTCCGAGAGGGACCCTGGGAGTGGGGTAGGGGGACATTTGGGGACAGAGGTGTTTCTCGGGAGATTGGGGACACCATGTGGGGGTTGAGACTGGGAGGGATGACCCTGGGGAGGTGGGGGGCACTCTGGGGAGAAGGGATCCCACCCCCCACACCTGGAGCCACCCCCAGGGGCAGCTGGGACCCCGACCCACTGGGGGACCAGGATGGGAACGATGGGGACTCACTCATGGGTACTGCACAGGTAATAAAATAGTTCATGCTGCACCCTGTTGTCGGGTCTCTCGGGTGCCCTCGGCCCTGGGCGCCGAGTCCCCACCATAGCCAGCCCTTCCCGGGGGTCCCCAGGCTGCCGGGCTCCTCTGGCCCCAGCTGGCGGGAGTTGTGTCCTCCCAGCCGCTGGCCACGCAACGGCAGCACTGACCCACGGCCACGCGGAGACAGGGCTGGGGGATGCCTGTGCTCCACCTGGTCTGCAGAGCTTGGGCAGGGGGGACCCGGCATCCTGCAGCTCCGCTCCCACCCTGGGGACCCCAAACACCCCTGGGGCAGACAGTGTCCCCAGCGTGTCCACCTGACGGGGGTGGCCTATGCCCCTGCACACCCGTGTACGTGGCGGGGGGGGGTGGTGGTGGTGGTCATCGCTGTCCCTGTCGCTGGTGGCAACCGGCATGGGGGGAAGGTGACAGTGAGGGTCCCCGCCAGTGGCCCGGATCTCGTCACCGCTGAGGGGTCAGGGGACAAGCAGGGCCAGCACCAAGGAGCGATGGCAGCACAGCCCACTCTCTGGGTGTCCCCGCCCCCTGTCCCCAGGGGTGCCCTCCGTCCCCGTGTTTTATTGGGGGAACACAGAGCCCAACGATCAGCCACAGTGACAGGGGACGGGGAGCTGCCCCAGGGATGGGGACAGCACCGGGACACGCCGACACTCTTGGGGGTGCTGGCACGCGGGGGGGGGGGCAACCTAACTGTTGCCGCCCGGGATGACGAATGCACCGGGATGAGGGATGCACCGGGATGGGGACCGCGCATGGAGGGGCCACAGCCGGCGTGCGAACGCCGGGCTGCAGGACCACGCTTCGGCTTCGGGGCGGCGGCAGCAGCGAAGGCGGCGGCGGCGCTGCTGCGCACCTGTGCGGTGCCGGCGCTGCAGTACCGCGATTCGGCCACGGGGCGGCAGCAGCAGCGAGCAGCCGCCGGGCGGCGCGTGCCCGGGGGCGGCACCGGCGCTGCAGCTCCGCGCTTTGCGCGCCCGGCGCCCGCCGGCACCGCGCACGTGGGGCGGCAGCAGCATATCCTTAGCCGGACGAAGCAACGAACGCGGCGGCATCACCCCGCAGGCACCACAGTACGACATTGGCGTTACCGGCGGACGGCAGCGAGAAGGGGGGCGCCACCGCGCATGCGCGGCTTAAGAGCTGCAGTACCGAATCGTAGTCGCTCGGTGGCAGAAGCGAGCAAAGAAAAGCGCGCCACCGCGCGTGCGCCGGTCAAGAGCTGCAGTACCGAATTGTGGTCGCTCGGTGGCAGCAGCGAGCAAAGAAAGGCGCGCCACCGCGCATGCGCGGCTCAAGAGCTGCCGTACCCAGTTTTGGTCGATCGGTGGCAGCAGCGAGCAAAGAAAAGAGCGCCACCGCGCATGCGCGGCTCAAGAGCTGCAGTACCCAGTTTTGGTCGATCGGTGGCAGCAGCGAGCAAAGAAAAGAGCGCCACCGCGCATGCGCGGCTCAAGCGCTGCAGTACCCAATTCCGCCCGCCGGGTGCCACCGTCGCCTCACCGGCCCTTTCCCCATCTCTCCGCCCAGTTCGTACCATCGAAAGACGGTAACTGCTTACTGGCGGTACTGGGCTTAGATTTCCCTGCCCTTTTCCCACTCGCGGCCCGGGCACTAATCTTCATCGCCTCTGTACCAAAAAGCACCCGGTGGCTCCAGCATTTCAGTCCTTTCCCTTCGGCTGCTTTAAAAGTCCGGTGGTATCCGTCCGTGCCCCCCAGCCCATTACCTGGGGACAAGAAGCAGCACGGGGAACCTGTGGAACAGGTTTCTTTCTAACCCGGAGGAAGCCCCAGGGATCGCTCTCTCGGTCTGCAGGTGGCATCTGGGTTGTGGGAGGGACAGCAGCGACTCAACAGATGCTGGAGAGAGATTTAAAAAAAATAAGGCAAGCAGGTGACACCCTGAAAGCAGGAGAGGGGCAGCTATGTCCATCAGGAAACCGCGCTTCTGAGCAGACCCGGTGCCAGTGGCTGATCTGCAAACAAGCGATACGCTGGTGGTCCTGGGGCTTTGTTGCGGTCTTTGCACCTTTCCTCGCCTCTGTGCTATCAGCGCTCTGCTCTCCTCATCCTGCACACACGCAGGGCTTGCCACGCAGGGCTTGTCACTTGGAGGAGAGACACTGCACGACGTCACTTACCACCCTGCCCTCCAGCGTGCAAAGGAATTAGAAATGAAGCAGGGAAAGCCAAGAGGCCTGTTGGTGTATTAGGCGTCCTCAGCAGATGACCGCAGAGCCGGCAGGTTCCATCCTTGCTCTGTACAGGGCGCGTAGCTCTGCACTCCTTGCCGCTCCTGCCAGCAAGCGTCACAGTTGCACTTTGCTGCCTGCAACACGCAGTACCTAGTGGGCTGGAGGGGCTGTTCTGCCAACGTGACAGGTGAGCAGCTCGGTTCCCTTAGCTGCCTAATTTGCCTCCTTGAAACAATCACTTCAACACCTGGTTTCTTTATTTTAGACCCCTCTGCATATCTCCTGGCCCGCAAGCCATTTTCAGCTAGCAACACAGCTAAGTACGGTTGCTGGTAGAAACCCAGCTGCCATCTCGCTCCGATGTCAAAAGGCTTTTGTAACTTGAACCCCCGATTGTTTTGCCATCGAGACTGCAAGGCGAGGAATACGCCTCTACTTGAACAAACAAGACCCCTGCCAAATAGCTGAGCTGTGCCCAGTGATAGGTGGCTGCCTGTGACCGACACCTTTTTCTGCTAAAACCAGAGCACGCTTCCCTTGTGAAGAGCCACCGGCAGTACAGAACGGACCTGAGCTCTCCTTGCACCGGCTCCCCAGAGAACGGCGTCTCAGTTCGACTGAAGCGTGCAGCAGCCTGTCGTCATCGCAGCCCCTCGCCCTCGAGCAAGCGGCTGCCTGTAGCAGCGGCAGAACCGCTGCTGCGCAGAGGGGAAAGGAATGGCTTGGCGTCAAGCTCTGCAGGCTGCCTGCGTCCCGTGCAGAGCCGACGACCTCGGCAGCCCATACAAAGGGCAAAGCTAACAACCTGAGAAGGAGGCACAGGGTGTAGCAGTTTCTGCAACAACCATACTTCCCAGCCTGCTGATGGAGCACAAGGCACTTGAAAGCAGCAGGAAAGAACAAGGATGGCCTAGCAAGACGGTAGGAATAACACGGAGAGCCTAAAGCATTTAAGTCAGGCAGGGCTTGCAACTCACCTTGTGTCATGGTTTAATCCCAGCCGGCAACTAAGCACCACACAACCACTCACTCGCTCCCCCCCCTCAGTGGGATGGGGTAGAGAATTGGAAGGGCAAAAGTGAAAAAACTCCACTTGTAAGGAAAAGGGGAAAAAAAACCCCAAAACCAAAAAAACACCAACAGAGAAAAACCCAAGACGGGCAAGCGGTACAAATGAAAACAATTGCTCGCCACCAACCGACCGATGCCCAGCCAGCCGCAGCCCAGCAGCGGCCCCCCTGCCAACCTCCCCCCTAGTTTTATTACATGACATCATACGGTCTGGAATATCCCTTGGGTCAGTTGGGGTCAGCTCTCCCAGCTGTGTCCCCTCCCAAACCCTTGTGCACCCCCAGCCTGCTCGCTGGCAGGGCAGGCTGAGGAGCAGAACAGCCCCCGGCGCCGTGCAAGCGCTGCTCAGCGGTAACTAACACACCCCTGCGTCACCAACGCCATTTCCAGCACAAACCCAAAACGCAGGAGGAGGGAGAGTGGGGTGGGAGTGGAGTGCAGGGGAGTGGGAGGGGGGTGTCAGGGTAGAAACATGCGTGGGGGGACATGCGTGGGGATGACCTACACCAGGGGGTCCACCCGGGACCATCCACAGCAGATAACTCACCTGGGATAATCCGCAACAGATAATCCGTTCCCGATAAATAACCCACACTGGATAACCCACACTGGATAACCCACACTGGATAACCCACACTGGATAACCCACACTGGATAACCCACACTGGATAACCCACACTGGATAACCCACACTGGATAACCCACACTGGATAACCCACACTGGATAACCCACACTGGATAACCCACACTGGATAACCCACACTGGATAACCCACACTGGATAACCCACACTGGATAACCCACACTGGATAACCACGAGCGATGCCCCTCAAATGGCTGGTGTTTCACCCCAAATTGGGGGGTTTTTTGCTTTTCTATAATACAAAAATTGGGGTTTTTTCCTTTTCCAAAATATTCAGTTTGGAGGTTTTTCAAATGCTTATTCACAACAAAAATAGGTGATTTTTGCTTTTGGTTTTGTGCATGAAAATGGGGTTTTTTTGGCTTTCCGGCTGCCCAAATGCAGGTGGATTTGGCTTTCCCGGGAGCTCCAAGTTGGGTATTTTTCCCCCAGAATTGTGGGGGTTTTTTTTTTTCAGCCCTTGCAGACCCTGAATCAGGGGTTTTGTGGTATTTTTATGCCATGGCGGCATACAATATCTATTTAGACTCTCTAGGTAACACGTAGTAAGTGTAGATAGCTATATCTATTCAGACTTTTTTCTATTTTAAATTCCTTCATATATAAAATATGTCATCCTTTTTGCATTTTAAAGTCCTTTATTTTTTAATTTATATATATACACGAGTTATTTTTGAATTTTAAAACCCTATATATGTCTTCCAAATTTTTTTATACTCTAAAACCCTTTATATACTATGACAGATATAGGTTCTTATTCTGAAATCCTTTTATACATATAAATGAGTATTATTTTTCAATATATATAACGAGAGCTTTTTCTCTATTTCAAGGCCTCACACATGTATTTACAGTTTTTAAAAATTTTTAACCCCCCCCATGAATTTTCAGGCATTTTTTGGGCTGTGACCCCCTTTTTTGGGGGGGACCCCCCCCGTGACCCCCCATTCCCCACTCACCTGCTCCTCCACAGCATCATCACCCCCGCGGTGATGTTGGGGTGCCCCAAATGACATCATCACCCCCCTCAAAAAGGCACAAAACGAGGGAAACGGCCCCAGCTCGTTACTTTAATAATGCCATTTACGTATGTACACACGCACCCCCGCCAAAAAGGGGGGCTCCGCTAGAAAAATAAGAGAGGGGCGGCCCCCCCCAAACGGTTGCAGCCCCCCCCAGCCCCCGTCCCGCAGGCTGACAGCCGGCCCCTTACCGTCAGCACGCCTAACGACCGGCAGGCAAACCTGGGCCGGGGGTCTCTCCTGAGCACCACGGGACGCTCACAGCGAGGCATCTGAAAAACAAAAATCCCAAATGACATTTCAGCACATTAAAAAAACAGCACCGAAGGCAGCAGAGGAATTCAGTCAGGATAAGGGATAGGGTAGCAGTTGAGCTAAAGGAGGATGCTAGGTAAACAGGTCAGCTCGAAATACAACACGTCCTTGAAAAGCTAGAGCGATTCGAACGCTTAAGATCAGCATTAAGACTAATTGACACTAATTGATTTTGAACACATTCTTTGCAGAGAAGTAAACGCTCTCGCTGGTGTCGGAAAACGTCTCGTCCCTTCCTTACAGCACCGCTGCAGGGAGATAACCCCGTGAGGCTGCAGGACAAGGGCGCGCCGTAATCAGCATCTACGCTCACGGATCCACCACAACAGCTCCAGCCCTTGCGCCGCCGCCGCCGCTGCTGCACATCTTGCTTGCTTGGCCAATAAAGCTGAAAGTGAAGTGTAAAACTTTGAAGAGTAAAATGAAAAAGAAAGAACAAATCTCAGCAATTCATTTTATGCTAAAAAGGTGTGTGTACGTTTATATACGTACAAGACGACGACTTATACTATAAAAATATTCAATTTTCCTTTTGCATTAATTTAAATTGCATAGCTGTGAATTCATACCGTTAAATTACTTACCTCCAAAATACCCAGCTATCGTTTGACCAGGGGTTTTGCGTGTGTTACATGACTAGGAGGGACGCCTGGCCAGCTGCGCCGAGACTGATGCTACCGAACTGCGCCATTGAAAGCGAGACAGAAATAACGTACTTCAGAGCACTCTGTCAAAAGATCGGGAAAAAAACCCGTAACCTTCAGTCGCCTCTCTTTTTAAACATTTAGAGCGACTACCTAACTGCTTAAGTACACCTAATAAATTATATGCTACAGCTATTTGGCAGTTGCAGTTTAAACAATGCAAGTCAGTTTGTAAATTAGACAATTTTAACTTTCTTTTTAAAATTTCATTTATGATAGAAAAATCAGCGAGATAAGAGATCTCCCATATGGTTTTACTTTTTGGGGGAGGGGTGGGGTGGGGGTGGGGCAGGCGGTGGAGAATATCAAATCCCCAGTGCTTTAATACATAAGGCTACCAAAAAGGACTGGCAGGTTTGCTAATGCTGTGGGCTGTACCCAAGCATGCGGAGGAACGCGTCTTTATGATATCTCGACCGTTACACCCGAGAACCAAAGATCAGCCATACATCGACCATTGGAAGACGTGCTGCGCTTGGGTCTTTGCAAGGAAATCGACTCACTCCTTTTTTTTTTCCAGAGAGAGTGAAAAGTCTCCTTGCGGATGACTTCTACTGCCAAGCACATCATCTCTGAAGATCCATTCTGATGGGAAGTTCGTAAAAGGCAACTCCTTTGAATGAGAAAGATTTCCATTCTGGAAAATCTCTTTCCAACCGAAGTCAAAATTACACACTGCGGGTTAAGGAAAAAGGACATTATAGAAGCAGTAACTCACCAAAACCACATCAGGACTCTCTGTCGCTAGTTACGAGGCTGCTACCGCTTCTCGGGAAAGCCTGGAAAACACACCGAAGCGACGCCGATTTGTCCCGTTTTGTCCACGTCTCTTCTTTGACCTTGATTGCTTTTAGCACAGATGCTAGTATCTCAGTAAGGTTTTCAAGTGCTACTGTAAGGTATTTTAAACACTTACTGACTGAAAAAGCATAAAGCTTTTATCGTGAAAACAAAGCCTGTTTCTCCCGAACATCCGAACTCTTACAAACGGTTCCTCTCCTCTTCTAGTCCAACATTATTTTCGCAGTACCCTTTAATAGCAAGCACACAGAAACAGAAGACTGTGCTTGCAGGAAGAGAAAATAGACGGAGGGAAGCAAGCTTTGCATAGGCGTACCACGCTCCAGAACAGACCTTCTTTATTTTTGGTATTTGTGTTAAAATATTTCACGTTAAAAAATCATATAGAAGGAGAGTTGCCACATTCTTAACGTTAACTGTAAAGTCCATACTGCAAGCACCTTAGGAAAAATGCAGACAGGTATCACAGACGTACCTTGCGCTTGCAGACCACTATGGATCCTTTCCATCTGTCTCGTACTTTCACGGCAGAAGAAAGGGCGTCCGCGGCGAAATGGTGGCAGTTGACATTCTGCTGGGGGGGGGGGGGGGGAACAACAACAACCCCCCTTCCCCCCCCCCAAAAAAAACCCAAATCGTTTAGCACAAAGCTTTCTTTTCTGTGAAGACTACAACTGGGTGGAGGAAAAAGTATTTGGCATCATCTTTGGTACAGTTGTTGAGACAAGCCCCTTAGAGCTTCTGCATGTTTTAGAAACCGTGCCTTTTTTTTGGCTCATTGGCAGTTTTAGTTTCGCTAGAACTCACTTTCACGCTAGATACACGCAGGTGACAAACACAGATACCTACATACATTTTCTCAAGCTTAAGTATAGCTGCGATTTCCTCACCCTATACGTCCCAAGTTGAGTATTTTTGTTAAAGAGTACAGCCACCCATCTGTCCTCGTGAACTCGCTGCAAAAGAGGAATCCTTTTTTCCAGGCCGTTTCTCCAAACGGTCAAGATCTTTGAAAACTGCAGTTGTGCCACCAAACCTGCTCAGGGTCCCTCCCAACCTTCGACCGTCATTAGATTTAACAGGCACACGCTCTATTCCGTCTTCCAACAGCAAAAATACATAACGCTCTCAGACCCCGAGCGCAACCCTACGGACGTCCACACACACCTCGCTGTTTTGATGAGGAGCCGCTGAGCACCCCTGCGAGCACAGCGGGATCACGCGCAAGATCAGTGTCCTGGTTTCAGCTGGGATAGAGTTAATTTTCTTCCTGGTATAGCGCTCTGTTTTAGATTCAGTACGAGAAAAATATGGATAACGCGCTGATGTTTTAGTCGTTGCTAAGCAGTGCTTACGCTAGTCAAGGGCTTTTCAGCTTCTCATGCCCTGCCAGCGAGAAGCTGCGAGGGACCTTAGCCAGGACAGATGACCCAAACCGGCCAAAGGGACAGTCCATACCATATGACGTCGCGCTCAGTACATAAGCTGGGGGAGTTGGCCGGGGGGCGGCGACCGCCGACGGGGACCGGCTGGGCATCAGTCGGCGGGCGGTGAGCAATCGCATTGTGCATCGCTTATTTTGTATATTCTTTTATCACTATGATTGTTTCCCCTTCCTTTTCTGTCCTATTAAACTGTCTTTACCTCACCCCACGAACTTCACTTTTTTTTCCCGATTCTCTCCCCCATCCCACTTTGGGGGCAGGGGGAGTGAGCCAGCAGCTGTGTGGTGTTTAGCTGCCTGCCGGGTTAAACCACAACAATCAGTTTCACCCACGCCGGTTTCAGCGAATGCAGTTTCTGAAGCTTTAAACTGAAAACCGTATCTTGACACTTTGCCACGGTAGAAATGATCCGGAACTAGAACTCTACAAAAATGCAGTAACGCAAATTGCAAACCCAGCGACAGCTTCAGAAATATTTCGACCGGGAACAAGGGAGAAAAACAATACAGTTTCATCTCACGCACAGGAAAGCAGCAGGCAGAGAAAAGGGTCGGCATTCGTAGCCCTTGCAGAACACAGGCATTCTCCTTCCATTCCTAAACCCACCTCTTAGGTCGAAATATCACAACACTACTACAGCAATATCGAGAGCAGGGAACAACAGCCCTGCCACTGGATGGGCTACTGACTGATGCTATTTACGTAGCAGGACACCTAGACAGAGGGGCACGTTTTTCCACACACAACCCTGAACTTCCTGAAAATTTATGTTTACCAAAACGAGCCATTTGGAACACATTGCCAAACAATGTTTGGCAGTAAGACTTTGACGTGTTTGACACATACAAATTTGTGGTAACTTGCTACTTGCTTCCTGTTGTTGTTGTTCTTCCTTCAGAAATTCTACTTGTAGCCACGTTATTCGCTACTGGTTCAAGCATTTACCTTCCAGGTATTACCAGCACGTTTACACAGGCAAGTAACTAAATTGCTCTTCTAAAACTACCCGAGTGAAAATTACAGCCATGAAAGAGGAGTGACAGAGAAGAAAAGGAGAGGTCGGGCAGCAAGAGAGCTCTGCAGGCTGCCACCGGTCAACATCACACTCTTAAAAAACAAACAAACAAACCCCAACGCAAACACAGAAAACCCACAAAAACCACCAACAAAACAAAACCTTGACGTCGTACCTTTTTTTTCTTTTGGAGCTCGTCCCTGTCTCAGCATGTTGTCTTGTCAGAGCATGAAGTGCAGACGATCCGTATCCCGATGTCATCTGCATGTGATGAATACGTGTTCAGAAATAGTCCAGACCTGTAAGATTGGTGTCATTTTTGTGGTTTTAAGAATCATAACTCAATTTTATTGACCGATGTATTTGCGAGGAAACGAAGTAACTTTTAAAGGCCTCTCCCTGGGGAGAAAAACGTGAAAAAAATTCAGATTCAGAGCTCCCAACCATGACAGAGCAGCGGGGAAATTAATGAAAGTGAAGACCAACAGCAGCAATATTAAGCGACATTTAGCTTGAATTCTGATCACGTACTTAAGCGACTCTCCAAGTCTATACCTCGATCCTATGAACGACTAGCCCTTTTTTGGAAGGACAAACTTTTTTCCTTAAAAGTCCTAGATTGAAGACTCCACTGAACAGAACGTGGATTGAGCCACAGGACAACATGCCATCAACACTCTAATGAAAAAAAAAAAATCAAGTAAAAATCAAGTTTAAATATCGGTTTCCATCGTGTTTCATTCATTACATTTCTAGTGTTACCTAGGTGCTCAAAAATCAACTATACTGACACCACGTATTACTAAAAATTGAGTTATGCATATAAAAATAAAAGGCTATTTCCAACCTGCCCATAAAATCAGTATGAACAAACAGAAGAGAAACACTTGACCCTAAAGAAGGTCACAGGCAGCTCTTAATTTATCGTAGATGAAAGTTCATTCTTTTCCCTGAAAGGAAAACATTCGTAACTACCCAGGGACCGATTCAGGAACGAGGCATGCTCTGTTAACGGCAACTGTTCATCAGCTTTTCTGCACTGGCAGCAAATTTGCCTTTTCCCTGGGTTTGACGTGGAGCATCTGCAGCGACCTTGAACGCGCCAATGTTTCTCCCCGCTCCCCCGGCCCCATACGTGCCATTACCTGAGCAGCAAGCGGCATCAGCCACGCAGGATTTTCCTCACGTGACGCAGAAGGTGACGCTGGGAAAAGAGAAGGCACAAAATGAACCTGTTTGTCACGCCCAGCCAACGGTGAAAACACAGGGAAGGATTCTGCCGTGCGGGGCCGCGCTGTGCACCCCGGGAGCTCCAGCCGGCCGGTTTCTCTCCCCTTTGCTAGGTACCGCGGAGACACCGCCGCCTCGTGCTGCCGCCTGCCCCCTGGGAGAGCCGGGGGACCCCCACCTCACTTCAGCCCTCGGGAACGGGACCGGGAGAGACCCTCCACGCAGAGAGAGGCACGTGGCGTGGATTTAATCCCCGAGGGAAGAGGCCAGGCTCCCCGCTGGCAGAAGGACAACTCGCCTCCCTGCCGCTCGGAGCTCCTTGCTGGGGACAGCCCTGCCTGCGCCTGGCTGCTCTTCAGCCGTGCTGGGAGTGCAGTCCGGCCGACGGATGCTCCGGCAAATAGACACTCCAGCGAATCGCAGCTCCTGCTCATTACAGCTGCTGGTAATTTTGCCTCTGGCTAAGGCATGCCCCAGAGAGCGGACACCCCGTCTCGTTCCAGCTCCTGCTTGCTACGGTTCTGGCTAATTGAAGCTCCAGCTCTGCACTGAAGCTCCCGTTGATTTCAGCTCCTTCTCCTTACAAGCTCCAGCTATTTGCAACAGCCTGGGCTTTTGACAAGGTCGTAAATCAATCGCTGTCAAAACTTGACTATTAGGATTAAATATCATAGTTGTACATTGTATATATATTAATTAGTTTGTACGACTAATTAGTTAATAACTATTCTAAGCAGTCAACAAGGAAGAGCTGGACTCGAAGAGGGCGTGCGCGGGCTGAAAAGCAGAGACCACCCAGACGTTGAGTTTGGCCTGGCGCATGCCGGCCTCCCGCACTTCGGGGTCCAGCAGGACCAGACCCCTGCCCCTGGGGAGGGTCCACGCACCCTGCCCACCCCTTGCTTTCCCCTGCAGCCCTCAATGCCCTCCCACCCCCCCGCACAAACGGCCAAACCGGCTTCTGCTTTGGGCCCCCAAACCAGCTCACTTAGCGCCCATTTCTGAGCCCAAAAACACAGCTGCTGCGCCTCTTCTCAAGTCCCAAAGATACCCCCGGGGAGGGCAAGCGCTTGTGTGATGCTTCTGGCAGATACGGGGCTGAAAGGTCTGATCCCGGTGCCGGGGCAGCAGAGGCGAGCTGGCTGGGACCAGCTTTTGCTCCTGGAACAACCCCAAGTCCCTGCTCCGAGGTCTTCCCCTTGGGGCCCTGGGGTGGACCTGTCCCTCCCCGTAAAATGCTCCAGCAGTTTCGGGGGCAGAAGGCCGTTTCTAATCCCTCTCTCCAGCAGCTCCTCCCTCGACTCGGCCCGTGAAACCCCCAGACTCGAGCACCTCCCTGGGGCGGGCAGCCTCCATTGCCTACAGGCTGCCCGTCTGCCTGCAGGGAGGGCTGGGGGGTCCCCGTCCCCACGGGGCGACAGTGGGGACTCGCGGGGGGGGTCTGTTTGCACACAGCGCCCACCCCGCCCCCCCGCCCCGGCCCCACTGCGCGGCCCCCCTAGGGCACACAGCCCCCCCCCAGCCTCACTCCCCAGATGCTCACAGCCCCTCCCCCGCCTGGAGCCCTCCCAGCCCCCCTCCCCGGAGCCTGCAGGACCGCCCCCCCCCCGCCACAGCCCCACTCCTCGGCTCCCCGGGCCCGCGGCCCCTCACACTCACGCTGCGCCGCCGCCTCGGTGCAGAGCCCGCCGCGCGCCCCGTTGAAATACCCTCCGCAGCCAATCAGCGCGCGGCTCCACCGGACCGCCCGCGCGGGGCACGCCGGAAGTTGTAGTCCCCGCCCCGGGAGTGCGCATGCGCACGGCGCCTCGTGCGGCGCGGCCGCCTCTATATCGACACCCGTACAACGGAGGTGATCGTGCACGGACCCTGGTGCAACCCTTGTGCCCCCCATGCTCGCAGCCCCTCCCCAGTGTTTGCAAGCACCTCCCAGCCCCAGGACCCCCGGTGTTCACAGCACCCGACCCACACCATTTTCCAGCCCCCTGGGAGCCCCAAGCCCCACTCTCAAGCCCCGCCAGGACCCACAGCCCCATTCCCCAGCTCCTTGGGGCACCGCAGCCCCCCCAAGCCCCACTCCCCAGCCCCCCCTAGGACACACAGCCCCGCTCCTCAGCGCATCTAGGGCACACAGCCCCACAAGCCCCACTCCCCGGCCCCCCCGGGACGCACAGCACCCCCCAGCCCCACTCCCCGGCTCCCCCCCGGGATGCACAGCCCCCCCAGTCCCACTCCCCGGCCCCCCTAGGGCGCACAGCCCCCCCCCAAGCCCCACTCCCCAGCTCCCCCCCGGGATGCACAGCCCCCCCAGCCCCACTCCCCGGCCCCCCCAGGGCGCACAGCCCCCCCCCAGCCCCACTCCCCGGCCCCCCCAGGGCGCACAGCCCCCCCCCCAGCCCCACTCCCCGGCCCCCCTAGGGCGCACAGTCCCCCCCAGCCCCACTCCCCGGCCCCCCCGGGACGCACAGCCCCTCCCCCGCCCCACTCCCCGGCCCCCTCCGGGATGCACAGCCCCCCTCCTCGGCCCCCCCGGGGGTCCGCAGCCTCCCCCCAGCCCCACTCCCCAGATGCTCGCAGCCTCTCCCTGGCCTGGCGCTCCCCCAGTCCCCCTCCCCGGAGCCTGCAGGTCTCCCCTCAGCCCGCCGTGCCCGCGGCACCTCAGACTGCCGCCGCCGCCGCCGCCGCCGCCGCCGCCGCCGCCGCCGCCGCCGCCGCCGCCGCCGCCGCCGCCGCCGCCGCCGCCGCCGCCGCCGCCGCCGCCGCCGCCGCCGCCGCCGCCGCCGCCGCCGCCGCCTGGGTGCAGACCCCGCCGCGCGCCCCGTTGAAATATCCTCCGCAGCCAATCAGCGCGCGGCTCCTCCGGGCCGCCCGCGCGGGGCACGCCGGGAGTTGTAGTCCCCGCCCCGGAAGTACGCATGCGCACGGCGCCTTCTGCAGTGCGGGTGGCGGTGCAGGGACCCCCGTGCAACGGTGGTGATTATGTGGGGACCCTTGCGCAGCGGGGAGTCGGTGCGTGGAGACCCCCGTGCGATGGGGGGGACAGTGCAGGAAGACCCTTATGCAATTGGTTGGTGTGCAGGGGACCCTTGTGCAATGGCGGGCAGGTGCACGGGGACCCTTGTGCGATGGTGGTGATTGTGCAGGACCCTCGTGTGACAGCGGTAGTTGTGCAGGACCCTCGTGTGACAGTGGTGGTTATTTTTCTCTTGGGTTCGGGAGCAAAACAGCCGGTGTCTGAAACCACTGGGGTGTTTTGACTGCTGCTGGGCAGGCTCGAGGCTGCCTCCGGTTCTCACGTGGCTCCCAGGGTGTGCGTGGACCCTCCTGCAACGGGTGCAGGTGTGCAAGGAGGGTGATGCGGGGTAGGGGTCCCTCTCTGGAGGCACCCAGCTCGAGCTGGCACCTAAGAACTAATCAAGGAGTAATGAGGAACCTTCTCTTGGACCTGACGTTAACCAGCGGGATCCCAGGGTCAGACCCTGTTACGGTGATTGGACCCTGGGGAGGTGGCAGAGGGTGCCCTGGACAGGTTGGGGGGGTTCCCTCGGGAGGAGGGGAGCCCCCACCCCCCCTGACTGTGGGCACTCCCCCCAAGGAGCAGAGCATGGTGCAAGACTTTAGGGGGGATGAGGGTCAGCGGGACTCTGAGATGGCAGTGCCGGCTCTTCCCAGCATCTCCCCAGGCACGTGCCGTGCTGAGAGGAGGGGGTGTGTGTGTGTCTCAGGGCTGGGGGTGACCGTGGGGATGGGGGGGGCCTCGGGATGGGGCGGGGGGGGGGGAATCCTGGGGTCCGAGAGGGACCCTGGGAGTGGGGTAGGGGGACATTTGGGGACAGAGGTGTTTCTCGGGAGATTGGGGACACCATGTGGGGATTGAGACTGGGAGGGATGACCCTGGGGAGGTGGGGGGCACTCTGGGGAGAAGGGATCCCACCCCCCACACCTGGAGCCACCCCCAGGGGCAGCTGGGACCCCGACCCACTGGGGGACCAGGATGGGAACGATGGGGACTCACTCATGGGTACTGCACAGGTAATAAAATAGTTCATGCTGCACCCTGTTGTCGGGTCTCTCGGGTGCCCTCGGCCCTGGGCGCCGAGTCCCCACCATAGCCAGCCCTTCCCGGGGGTCCCCAGGCTGCCGGGCTCCTCTGGCCCCAGCTGGCGGGAGTTGTGTCCTCCCAGCCGCTGGCCACGCAACGGCAGCACTGACCCACGGCCACGCGGAGACAGGGCTGGGGGATGCCTGTGCTCCACCTGGTCTGCAGAGCTTGGGCAGGGGGGACCCGGCATCCTGCAGCTCCGCTCCCACCCCAAACACCCCCGGGGTAGACAGTGTCCCCAGCGTGTCCACCTGACGGGGGTGGCCTATGCCCCTGCACACCCGTGTACGTGGCGGGGGGGGTTGGTGGTGGTGGTGATCGCTGTCCCTGTCGCTGGTGGCAACCGGCATGGGGGGAAGGTGACAGTGAGGGTCCCCGCCAGTGGCCCGGATCTCGTCACCGCTGAGGGGTCAGGGGACAAGCAGGGCCAGCACCAAGGAGCGATGGCAGCACAGCCCACTCTCTGGGTGTCCCCGCCCCCTGTCCCCAGGGGTGCCCTCCGTCCCCGTGTTTTATTGGGGGAACACAGAGCCCAACGATCAGCCGCAGTGACAGGGGACGGGGAGCTGCCCCAGGGATGGGGACAGCACCGGGACACGCCGACACTCTTGGGGGTGCTGGCACGCGGGGGGGGGGGCAACCTAACTGTTGCCGCCCGGGATGACGAATGCACCGGGATGAGGGATGCACCGGGATGGGGACCGCGCATGGAGGGGCCACAGCCGGCGTGCGAACGCCGGGCTGCAGGACCACGCTTCGGCTTCGGGGCGGCGGCAGCAGCGAAGGCGGCGGCGGCGCTGCTGCGCACCTGTGCGGTGCCGGCGCTGCAGTACCGCGATTCGGCCACGGGGCGGCAGCAGCAGCGAGCAGCCGCCGGGCGGCGCGTGCCCGGGGGCGGCACCGGCGCTGCAGCTCCGCGCTTTGCGCGCCCGGCGCCCGCCGGCACCGCGCACGTGGGGCGGCAGCAGCATATCCTTAGCCGGACGAAGCAACGAACGCGGCGGCATCACCCCGCAGGCACCACAGTACGACATTGGCGTTACCGGCGGACGGCAGCGAGAAGGGGGGCGCCACCGCGCATGCGCGGCTCAAGGGCTGCAGTACCGATGCCCGGTCGCCGGGCGGCAGCAGAACAGCGTCTGACCGTCTGCTGCAGTTCCGCGAGAAACACGCTAAAAAGGCTTTTTCAGTTTGTGAAATATCAGGATTTTTCTACCCGTGATCACTGCCTGAAGGCTGCTAAAGAGTAATAGAATCACAGAATCATTCAGGTTGGAAAAGACCTCTAAGATCATCGAGTCCAACCGTCAACCCAACACACCATGCCCACTACACCATGTCCCCAAGCGCCTCATCTACACGTCTTGTAAATACTTCCAGGGATGGTGACGCCACCACTTCCCTGGGCAGCCTGTTCCAAGGCCTGACCACTCTTTCAGTAAAGAAATTTCTCCTAATGTTCAATCTAAACCTCCCCTGGCGCAACTTGAGGCCATTTCCTCTCGTCCTATCGCTTGTTACCTGGGAGAAGAGACCGACCCCCACCTCGCTACAACCTCCTTTCAGGTAGTTGTAGAGCGCGATGAGGTCTCCCCTCAGCCTCCTCCAGGCTAAACAGTCCCAGTTCCCTCAGCCGCTCCCCATCAGACTTGTGCTCCAGGCCCTTCACCAGCTTCGTTGCCCTCCTCTGGACACGCTCCAGCACCTCCATGTCCTTCTTGTAGTGAGGGGCCCAAAACTGAACACAGTATTCGAGGTGCGGCCTCTCCAGTGCCGAGTACAGGGGCACGATCACCTCCCTGCTCCTGCTGGCCACACTATTTCTGATACAGGCCAGGATGCCGTTGGCCTTCTTGGCCACCTGGGCACACTGCCGGCTCATGTTCAGCCGGCTGTCAACCAGCACCCCCAGGTCCTTTTCCTCTGGGCAGCTTTCCAGCCACTCTTCCCCAAGCCTGCAGCGTTGCCTGGGGTTGTTGTGGCCGAAGTGCAGGACCCGGCACTTGGCCTTGTTGAACCTCATACAGTTGGCCTCGGCCCATCGATCCAGCCTGTCCAGGTCCCTCTGCAGAGCCTTCCTACCCTCAATCTTGATCCTCTCTCTCTCTCTCTCTCTCTCTCTCTCTCATTTACTTTGCTTGATTACTACAGTTACTATTATTGAAAGCACCTAGCCTTTTATAAAAGGCAAATACTGACTTTTTAAAAGCTTTTAGTGACTTTACTTTTGATAGGTTGCCAGCTTCTTCAAACCAAGCTGCAAGAAATGTTTTACCTTCAAGGCAGAATCTTCTGCTCCTCCAGGAGTAAAAGACAAAACTGTGGTTCACTATTTTCTAATAAAACCTAAGTGGTAAAACACTTTTGTCAAGGGATCTAACTACTATATCCCATTCACCACCACATGCATTGCAAAATTCAAACTGGATTTGGACAGAAACCACAGATCTTTTCATACAGTCACAAAGGTTTTTAGGTATTAATTCATATAAGGAAATAAGGCATTTAATACCTTTGGGACTATATGCTTGTTCAGTTTTAAACCAAGAAAAATAGCCTGTCCTGTCCTGTCCTGTTCTCCTGTCCAAAAAAAGACACAACTGAAAGACATAGAAAATCTTGTTAAAAGAATGGGAAAACAGACATGTGCTGTGCCTGGCACTCAGACACAATCTTTAGACAAAAAAACCCCACCACTCTAAATTAGATTGGATGGCCCAAAGGGATATCTTCTTTGTGTCACAGTGCTGCCTGCTATAATGACATCTAATACCAGCAAGGAAACAGCGAAAAATTTAGGAGACTACAGCATTTACCAGAAGCATTTCCAATACATTTAGGAAACCATTTAAGGAGAAGATCACACAGAGCATATAACCAGAAATAATACTCTGCACAAGGCTTGAACTGACCAGCCTATGGGATGGATCATATACTCATTGACTGTGAAGCCTATTTCCAGAATCCGAGTTCTCATGTTTTTACTGAATATATCACTGCCTATGAAATATAGTACACCACAGTAATCCTGATCTTGGGGCATAAGTCTGGAATAAGAGTGAATCTCAGAATCATAGAATAGTTCAGGTTGGAAGCGACCTTCAAAGATCATCTAGTTCCAACCCCCCTGCTATGGCAGGGACATCTTTCACTAGATCAGGTTGCTCAAAGCCCTGTCCAACCTGACCTTGGACACCTCCAATGACGGGGCATTCACAACTTCTCTGGGCAATCTGCTCCAGTATCTCACTACCCTCATAGTAAAGAAGTTCATCCTTACATCCAATCTAAACCTACCCTCTTTACGGTTTAAAACTGTTGCCCCTTGTCCTGTCACTATAGGCCCTGGTAAGAAGTTTCTCCCTGTCTTTTCTTATAAGCCCCCTTATATATTGAAAGGCCGCAATAAGGTCTCCTCAGAGCCTTCTCTTCTCCAAACTGAACAACCCCAACTCTCAGCCTTTCCTCACAGGAGAGGTGTTCCAGCGCTCTGACCATTTTTGTGGACCCCTCTGCTCTAACAGGTCCATGTCTTTCTTGTACTGGGGACCCCAGAGCTGGATGCAGTACTGCAGGTGGGATCTCACGAGAGTGCAGTAGAGGGGCAGAATCACCTCCGTCGACCTGCTGGCCACGCTTCTTTTGATTCAGCCCAGGATACGATTGGCTTTCTGGGCTGCGAGCGTACATTGCTGGCTCATGTCCAATTTTTCATCCCTCAGTATCCCACAGGGCTGCTCTCAATCCATTCATCCTCCAGTCTGTATTAATACTGTGGACTGCGCCAATCCAGGTGCAGGACCTTGCACTTGGCCTTGTTGAACTTTGTGAGGTTCACACTGGCCCACTCCACAAGCCTGTATGGCATCCCTTCCCTGTAGAGAATCGACTGCACCACTCAGCTTGGTGTCATCTGCAAACTTGCTGAGGGTGCACTCAATCCCACTACCTGTGTCACTGATGAAGATATTAAATAGTACTGGTCCCAGTATGAACCTTGAGGGACATGCCTTGTTACTGGACATTGAGCCATTGACTGTAATTCTTTGGATGTGGCCGTTCAGCCAATTTCTTATCCAGCTAACAGTCCATCCATCAAATCCATAGCTCTCCAATTTAGCAGCAAGAATGTTGTGGGGGACCAGTATCAAAGGCCTTACAGAAGTCCAGGTAGATGACATCCATAGCTCTTCCCTTGCAGTCACTCCATCGTAGAAGGCCACTAGATTAGTCAGGCATGATTTGTCCTTGGTGAAGCCATGTTGGCTGTCTTTAATCACCTCCCTGTCTTCCATATGTTTTGACGGGTCTTTCAGGAGGATCCGTTCCATGATCTTACTGGGCACGAAGGTGAGACTGAGTGGTCAGCAGTTCCTACAGTCCTCCTTTTCACCCTTTTTAAAAATGGGTGTGATGTTTCCCTTTTTCCAGTCACTGGGGACTTTGCCTGACCGCCATGACTTTTCAAATATGATTGAGAGTGGCTTGGCAACTACACCAGCCAATTCCCTCAGGACCCTGGAAGGCATCTCATCGGGTCCCTCGGACTTGTGTATGTTCAGGTTCCTCAGGTGGTCCTGAACCTGATCTTCACTTACGATGGGAGGGACTTCATTCCCCCAGTCCCTGTCTTGAGGTTCAGGGGCTTGAGAGATGTGGGAAGAGAGACTATCATTGAAAACTGAGGCAAAAATATTGCTGAGTACCTCAGCCTTAACCATGACAGTTGCCACCAGTTCTCCTGTCTTATTTATTGGGGGGTGGAGGGGTGGGGTGGGTGTGCGTTTTCTTTCATCTTTTTTTTCTGCCCAACACACCTGTAGAAGCCCTTCTTATTATTCTTCGAATCCTTTGCCAAATTCAACTCCAACTGTGCCTTGGCTTTCCTGATCCCATCTCTACACATCTGGGCAGCATCCCTATATTGAAAGAAAAGCATACATTGAAGACATGTGTGAGGTTACAAGTCATTTGGAATTCAGCCATCCAGACATTCTAGATTTACTGCCTATTTGAGTGCACATATTCCAGAATTCTGTACACTTCACTTTCCCAGAGGCCTGTGGCAAGAATGACATGCATATTCAAGAAAGGTCCAGCACAACTGCCATGACCTATAAATTACTGGTGTTCAACCATTGCATGGTTACAGTGCTAGCATTCATACTAAGAAGTAACGTCAAAGCAGCATGACAAAGTAGGACATATAAAGAGCCATCTTCCAGTTGTGAGCTGAAGTACAGTATTCTCGCTAATAAGAGATTACAGAGACCTGCAGCTCTAAGTGTCTTCCATACTACACAAAGAAATCAGATACCTAGTAAATGCCAGGTTCGGAATGTGGAAGTAGGGATCTGAATGCAGAACTTCAAACAAATGCCCATGATGTAACAGACATCTAATGTATTCTTAGCATTACTGGCTAACAGTTCTTTTGTGTGGACAGGCTGCTCCATCTTTATTTGGCAGCTGACAGACACTGTATGAAAAAGCAAAGAAAGCAAGAAAATAAAAATGAAATTAACCATATCTGAGATCTGTCTTACAGGATTTGATTGATTCCCTGCCCCCCAACCAGCTTTTGAAATGCACATTTCCAAATACATGTAGTTCTGTGATCACTTGTATTCTGGAAAGGCTAATAATAAATGGCACATGTTAAACAGGCATGAAATTGTAAACATAAGCCTCAGAACTGTATAAAGCCAAGATTAAATTAGAAGCCCTGTGTTAAAGGTTTCCCAAGCTCTTTGTTTCATTCTGAAGTTGGAAGCTTTTTGAATGCCAGTTATAATGTCAGCTATACCAACTGACATTCTGGTATAACCTCCCAAGCAGTGCTTCAACTCAATAGTTATGAATGAATGACCCATGTGTGAAGGATTACCTGTACAGATGCATCTCAGTCATATGCACGCAGATAGACCATTGAAGGGTTAAAAAGAATGGTGTTCTGAAACACTCGGGTTCCCCAACCCTTGTTCCCTAGCCCCTTCCTCAGTGCCTGGATGAGATGAAGCTGTTCCGTTGATCGCGACTGTTCATCCTCCAGAGGCAGGTGCTGGAGCGAAAGGACAGAGCTAGCAACCGCAGCCTCCTACTGAGCAGCATTCAGCCTTACACAGCTGCAAATTCGCTTTTGCCTGCTCAGGGCTTGAGGCAGGGGAGGCACATAACAATCAATGTTCATTCAAAGGCATAGTCTGTCTATGTTCATTATTAATTCAGCTGCTATTATTACTACTAGATGTCTATAATTTTATAATACAACAATTATACAATAATACACCACAGCTGCCAAAAATGTTACTATATGGCATAGAATATAAGTGAAAAATTCTAACAACTCACAGCCCTGCTGGCTCCTGTTTGTGACACCTGATGTTAAGGCCAAGGCAAGTGACCAGGTCAAGCCATAGCTCCCTCCTTTGATCTTCAGAGATGGAATTTCTTTTGGCTTGCTGTGAGCTGGAGGGGAAGTCAGCCTGAATATCCACCTTCTCAAACTGATGTTGCAGGAATTGTCCACTTTGGCCAATCCACTATTGAGTCCATACTTACCCCTGCAGGTGGAGAACTGAGAAACATATGTACCATGGCCGTCATCCCATTGATGTGTTACTGGACTCACACTGGTAACAAATTAGGGCCCCTTCCATTTTGGTTCTAAGGCATGTTTCTTTTTACCCAGGCTCCAGAACATTACTTGGTCTCAGTATCACCATATATATATGAATTTGATGCTCATTTTCCTTATTGTTTTTCTTGCTTCTTTTACTGCTTCTTCCACTGGAGCCTAAATTTCTTCTTTATTCTCTTGTAATGTTTTTCCCATTCCCACTGATCACCTTCAGGATCCGTAGGGTCTCACGTGTGGGGCATGGGCTGCCCAAACAAAACATGCCACGAATGTAAACTGGTGCATGAGCTGTTGCTATTTCTTAAAGTTGCTGATATCACTGGTAATTTTTCAGTCCATTCATTGCTTTGGATATTGCCCTATAATTTTCTTGAGTTTATTTTTAATAGTCTGCTTCATTCTACCACTCCAGAGTGCTGTGGGTAGCAGGATATATACAGCCTTTGTTTAATTCCCTGTTTACTCATGAAAGCTTGAATTACTTCACTTACCAAATCCCTTCTTTTTCTATCTCCTGTTCTATCTCATGCTAGCCAGTGATTCACACCAACAGCTAATTTCCTTAGAGATTTTTTTTTACACTTACAGCCGCTGTTTTAGTGCAGTCTTCAACCCATCTCAAAAAGATGCATGTGATGATAAGCAAAGACTATTTCTTTAATTTAGAGCAGTTTATATAATCCATTTGCAGTGTTTACGAAGGTCTCCAGCTTCTCTGACGCAAGAGATGGGAGCCTGGTTTTATTAATTTGCGTACAGAATTCAGCTCAGTAGAGAAAATGAGATGGCACGAAGCACCTCATGGTAGTCCAGAGCTCTGCCTCCACACACCCCTCCCTTCAGTAAAAACAGACTACAGCACGAAGTGGGTAACTTGAGATGCTCTAGCAGATCAGCGGGCGATGCAACCCTCACAGCCAGTGCCTGCCCTTCCTCTCGGGAAAAGCTGCACCTCCGGAGAGGGCCCACCCCATGCTCCCCAGTACCCTTCCCCTCCGCGGCGGCCCCGTGCCCTGCAGCCCTGAGCAGCGCTCGTCGCTTCCAGCCCGCAGACCCCGCAGCTCCCGCAGGGCAGGCTCTTCTGCCGCCGGCACGCCCGGGGCCGGCTCAGGGACGCCGTGCCAAAACGCCGCTCCAGCCCCGGCGTGACGCCCGCCCGGCCGCTCCAAGGGCGAGCGCCCGCAGCCGCCCTGACTGGGGAGCGGCCGGCCCGGGCGGAGCCGGGGCGGCCGAACAGCCCCCGAGGCAGGCCCTGCCCGGCACGCTGCCGCCCCGCGCGGTGCCGCACCCTCCCCGCCGTCCCCGCATCTCCGCCCCAGGTGGAGGCGGCCGCAGCGGGCAGGAGACATCCCGAGGCCCGCGGCCGCCCGAGGGGACGCGCTCGCCTTGTCGGGACCCCGGCCACTCAGCGCCGGGCGGCCCCGGCCTCGCTGCCGCCAGCGAAGACGCGCGGCCGCGGCTCGCCGCCCCCGAGGCGGGGGGCGCGGCGGAAGGCCGAGAGCGGACACGGCGGAGACGGAGCAGACACGGCGCCGCCGCCCGCTCGCCAGCGGGTCCCGCGCGCTGCTCCCACCCGGCGGTCACCGGCGGTAGCGCAGCCCGCCCTGCACGCCGTGGCTCCCCGGTGCTCCCCGGCGGCGGCGGGCGCGGTGGCGCAGTGCTGCGTGCCCGCGAGACAGCGGCGGGGACCGGCGGGCGCGGCCGGCTGGCTGCTGCCCGGTGTGTGAACACCGGAGGGGGCGACGAGCAGGGACAGCGTCCTCACCCGTCCGCGGGACGCTGTCAGGCGCGCAGCAGCGTGCGTGCGCCTGTTGGCACAGCGCGGGGTCTGGGTGGCCCAACAAGTGTTACCGGTGGACACGGGGGCACAAAACGGGTGACGAGGGATCGGTATGTACGGAAAGGTAGACGCATGCTCTCTCCTCGGACTCCCTCGCCCCCGCTCCTGATCTCCAGCTAGCAGTGAGGGGGTTAACATGCTGTGGAGGAAGAACGTGTAGCAATCAGAGCAGCAGATACTGAGAGAAAACAGATCTGAGAGCCCTGACCAAAACAGGAAAGGGAAGACGTTTGAGTCCAAGCCTTTGGATTTGTATTTTTTCTATCGCAAAGCAAGGTTGTTCTTTTTTCCTTTTTTCTTCCCCCCCCCCTTCTTCCTGACTGTTTGTCAACAGATGTACACTGGAGAGGAAGCTGGTCTGCAGGGGCTGTGTTTTCAACGGATGTGACTGCAGCGAGAAGGACCTGCTGAAGCACATCGGCAAGGCTTGCCTTGACTGTAAGATGGGTCACTTCCTGATGGACAGTTTCAAAGTTAGGTAAAGCAGGAAATGAGGGGGAGGGAAGCCCATGTCACATCGAGGTCTGTTTGCAACAGGTTCTGAACTAACTGAGAGGAATCGGGGGTGGGTGGAGATGGACATGGCCAAGATAAGGCAGGTGGCTGTACTGATGAAGTCATAACCAGCTTCTTCGGTTAATAAACAGTGTAAGTGGAAAAACAGGGGAAATCAAACACATGCAAAATTTAGATCTGGTGAAATGTTTTTTCCTCAAGTATTTCAGGTTCTTGGAAGATCCTTAAATCAAAGTGCTACGCTTGCGTAGGAGGGAGAACAAGCTATAAGGATAGTCTGCGCACTCTCAGGGTGCCAGCTAACCTCATCTAGTGAGTGCTGGTTAGGAGCCTCCAGGACTTGTGGGGGATTTGAAGGGGAGCCAAGACATTTCCATTTACTCAGGAGAACCCACTGATTGGATCATACTCCAGGTTGAGGTTTGCAACTGCACCTTATAGATTCAGACACACAATGGGAAATCATCACCTTGAAGCCTACACTACCTGGAAACCAAACCCTTTAATTTCTTTGGTGTCAATGGAGAACAGTTGTTCTTTACCACACTGAGGTCTTTCCCTTGCTGATCTGAGGCATCTGCAAGGAAAACTGCTTCCAAGGCTGATCTGAGCTCAAGACCATAAGTCAGAGGAGCTGAGCTATTAAATCATAGCTGCTGGTCTCAATCCACCATGGAAAGCTTTTCCTTCTTTAAGCCTCTCTGACAGGCAAACATTGCTCTGCTTTTCCGCATCTCGGATTATGGTAAAGGTATGGTTGGGATTTTGTTGACGTTTTGCAGAGCGACTTACAAAGAGGGCATTCCAACATTCCCCAAGATGTATTGGAGCAGGCTGTTGAATCTATTAACATACAACATTATTTGCTGTCTCTCGTGGTTCAGGTGGCTGCAAAGTGCTAGCAAGGCATGGCCAAGTCATGAGGAACACCTCCTAGAAGCATTGCTTTGAATATAGTCAGGCTTAGTCGGGGAATGGTTATGCTTTCCAAGGTCTGTGCATTTGCTTGTACAGCTTTGATCATCTTCAATACCCTGTATCCAAAGCATGCACATTTAAGGACAAGATCCTTACAGGAAATGAGAGCTCTTGCTTATGTGGGCAGTGTGTATAACTGGTGTTTGGGTAGCTAGAACAGGGTTTCCAACAGCTAAAACAGAGTCTAAATCTGAACCTAAATCACTGAGAGTCTTTCAGAAATTCTCCCCTTTATTCTGTGGCTGAACCACAAAGGGGTGTGAGCCAAGTCATCAAGACAAAAGCAAGATAAAGCAGTAGGGAAATTAAATGAAAGGACAGACTCAAGACAATAAAGGTAAAACCAGTAGCAGTAAGTGGAAGGCAGCATGATCCAATGATTAGTTCTCCAGTGGGTGGCTGTCTTAACAAGGGCAGCTGGGACTTCTGGAAGTGTTGGACTTCCCATGCTTTCCATATGCAGCAGACCTGAATACTCACGATAGAAAACATCTGCGTGCTCTGAACATGTGGAAGTCAGGCTGAGTCTGTAATATAATCCTGCACGTTGGGAAACCTTAGACAAAATAAAAGATAATGAAATCCTTTCAAATTCACCCACACAAAATCTCTGGAAAAGCGGTAACTGCTAGGCGATAGGAGGATGTAACGGAATCCTGTGTTTCCAAACATGCTTTCTATCGTGATAGCAAACGCAAACTCTGTGGTCCCATGGAGTGTATTGAGGACACCTACAGGGTTAATCAGGGCTAGTATCTAGGGATGACTTAGTAACAATTAAAAAAACCCAACCCTGCAGCACATATTACTCCTTTAGTGATGGTATGAGCATTCTGCATTTTTACAGGAACCTTGCTCTACTGGCGACTTAACAGTTACTAATTTTTCTGGTATTCTCTGTGCTGATAATTCTCTGTGAGGTGGGAGTGAACATCATTCAGTGTTCACTCACACAAGGGCAGAAGAGTTACCTCCTTTTCTTTGGCCCTTCAAGCTTTGCTGCTTTTGGACCGGATGTGGAGACTTGACTGTGTCCTGGAACCTGTGGCCTTGCACTGGTTTGATAGTAAGGGAAGTTAAACTTTCGCTGTGGAGATCAAGTTGTTTGCCTGAAGGGGCACTTAGTTTCTGTAAAGCTGTGGTATTTGAAACTGCAGCACTGGCAGGAGCTGCTTAAGAAATTGCTTGGCTCATATGTGCACTTTTCTCTCAGCATCAGACATCTCTGTGTGCACAATGCTCTGGGCCAGATATTTTACTCATTCCTTACTTCAAGCAACCTTTAGTTTTGATTTCAGCAGATATTTTCCTGAGGAGGGGCAGCAGAGATAAAGGGATACTTTTTCTGGTAGATGACTTACATCAGGATTATTATACCATGGAATGTTTTTCACTTTCTTCCAAAGCACTCAGTAGTTGGAGACATTACAAAATAGATGGCCTAGGAAGTTTGTCTGAGTGTGCCAATTCTTGTATTTTGATGAATTTAACATTGGAGAATTACCAGTATCTGTCTGGCCATACTGTTAAACTAAGAGTCTTTTCTTTAAGCTCCTGCAGGATAGACTTTTTACAAAATGTTCACAGAGGATGGGTCAACTTCTAAAAGGCTGACACTGCGTTTGGGATACTAGGCCTAGCTCTAAACAAAACTTTTCTTGTTAAGGAGTGACAGGCAAGGGGAGGCTGTATAGCGAAAGAATCAGCAAATTTGGTAAACAAACAAGGGGTGTGAGGGAAATGGGAACAGATTTGAATCCTGCTTGTGATGAAGATGTGATGAATCCAGGTTTTGTGATGGAGAAAGATGAGAGATTGAAGATGTCATTTCAGGCTGTATCAAAATTGATACATTTTAGTTGTTGGTGGGGTGGCCAAAGCAAAGATGGGTGACACAGGTCAGCCCCAAATGGACAAGATCAGAGTCATTATAATAATGTTGCAAATAAAAAATACTTGATATAAACAAGGCCAGAGGAGCACTCACTGTCTTCTCATCTGATGGAGGCTAGTGTGGGATATTTCAGAAATACAAAATCCCAACAACATTGTCAGGGACAGGTAGCGAGGTCAGAAATGTGAAAGCCCAGCAGATGTTTTCTCTTCTGTGCCTTGTCATTGTGAGCAGCGTGGGGCGGCAGCCAGAAAGTTAGCAGATCACTTGTCTAATAGGATGCATTTGACATAGAAAATGAATGATGAAAAGTTGAAAAGAAAAAGGAAAATTTCTGAAGTCTAAAGGACAGTGAGATAAAAGTCAGTACTGAGTTTTCAGGAAAGGTTGAATGTGGCCAAAAACTTTCCATGCATTAAATTACTTGTCCTACTTGTTCATATCAAATCTCTTCCAGCGATCTGTAAGTTCAGTATTCTTATTCAGGGAAGATTCAACATATAGCAGTACAGCATGTAGGGATTTTTTCCTGAGAGCCTGAGGTTCAAGATGTATCCTAGTTCTGTATAAGCACTCATGATCTAATTTTTTGGTTTAACTGTACTAATGTTGCAACAGTATTTCTGCAACAAATGCATCACCACCAAAGAAACTAAAGAAAATGGCATTATCCTATGTATCTCATGCAGTGAACCACCTCCTTTCAGTTCCCTTGGGACTAAGGAACTGGGTTATCCAGTTTATGTTTCAGGTAGTGATAGATTATGCATTGCATATTTATTGTAAGTAAAGTCCCTGAGCTTCTGCTAGTCTGCGTAATCGGCTGCAATAAATTACCAGAGTGCCAGGAGCCCCAGCCCTAAACTGCATTCATGCCTGTGCAGTCTGTCAATGTCTCTGTCCATTGCTGTGAATAATTGAGTGTAGTGACAGAGGCTGGAACTTTGCTAATAGTTAAAATGCTTTTGAATTAGAGCAAGTAATGGAGGGAGGAGGAGCCGGTCTGTACAGATTACTTTGCTCTTCAGGGCAATTGTCAGAGCAGTCATCCTCTTTACAGGGAAAATGAAGCATAAGGTTATTAAATAGGATTGGTGAACATTTTTCTACTAAAGCAGATTTTGACAGAAAATGTGGTTCTTTATGGGAAACTTTTCATTAAAAGAAAATCTGGAAGACATTTGGCTGAAAAACAACATACCACAAAAATAGATGGCCCCCTTCTCCTCTAGGCATCAACCAGGGATTTCATCTTCCATGACCCCTCTGTGAAGCTCTGCCTCTTGTTAGTCAAGTGCAGATTGCAGTTTGATATGAGAACTGTACTGCAGCATGAGCCTGCACTGTTGACAAGGTGACAAGGATGGGGTCACAAATCACAACTCCCAGAAAGTGCAGCTATGGCATTCCCAAACATACTGGTTCAGATTTAGCAGCAATATTTCAGTTTTGTATTTCCCTTTTTCTGGAGGTTATATTTTTCCACCCAGTCAAGTCTACTGATTTTCCCAAGGCCAGATGGCAAGTTAGTGGTAACACTGAGAATGAAGATCTCTGTCTTTCTGTCCTTTCCAACCTCCAACATCTAAACAAGATGGCCATCACTTGAATAACAGAAAAATAAAGTGGGCAAAGATCATTCCTTGTTCCTGTGAAAAAATTGTCTAAAATGCATCTCTCTGATCCTATCCTGACAGGTAGCTCCTGTCCTGTACTTAAAGAGCAGTGTTATAACTAACTTCCTGATGTATATGCAAATGAACTGATAAATTGACTGCTTTTTGTTTATCAGTATAATCCTGTTGAGTCACTCCAATTCAGAGTGTGATTGCTTACATTTTGCTGTTAGCAAGAAACACCTACTCTTAGAGTCAGTAAAACAATACAACTACCAGTTGCTTATACTGCTTCTGGGAAATTAAAATTTTACCTTGTGATGGCAATACGGAATATGCCCAATCTATACCTGTGCTTTAAAGGAAGACAGCAAAATCCTCACAGGTCCTGAGAATGTAGTTTTGAAATTTCATTTCCAGCTGCTAATCTAAGGATAAGTTTAGTTGTGGTGACAAGAATTGCTATAGCTAAGCATCTCATTACATTACAGCCGAGATATAATCAGTATCTACAGGGACAGCTGGATTGCTGGAAATTGAAGCCATTAGCTCTCAAATGGAAAAAGCAGTAGCTTCATTGCACAGCATCACCAGTTGGATGTCCAGATCTCCCCTGATAGCAGAAATCTATTGCTAAAGCTAAAATTCCCTTTCTGGCTCGTTGCAAGAGAAATTTCATTTTGTTTTATCAGGACAATCATAAGTAAAACAAAGCAAGGAATGACAGATAAAACCTAAGGCCTTTCTGCTTGTGAGATCAGGTATCTTTCAGCAAACCTCAAACCGCCACAAACTGTCCTACAAAGCAATGCGATAAAAATACATAGAAAAAGGTGTCATATCCACTAATGCCACGGGGCCCAGTTGATAATATTCCATTTACTGGGTCAAGATGCAGTACAGCCCAAAAGGCATCTAGCTTGCAGAGGCTTCACTACGCACTAAAGACAAAGGCAGCTGTAATCAGCAAACACTTACAGAAATCAGGCCAGGCCCATAGTTGATCCTGGTGGCCTCTTTGAAGAATGTCTTGACGTTAGTACAGTGGGTGTCTGCTGGAAATGTGAAAATAACAAGATTTTAGCAAGGAATGAAAGTTGAAAAAGGCTCAAGAGAAGAAGAAAAAAATCTGAATCCACTCCTAGAAAATCTATAGCTATGTAGTCCTTGTCTATCAGCAAAGCAGTACCAGTAGTACCTCCGTAATAGACTCTGTTTATCACTTCATTACCCAAAGCTATCAGCCTGCATTAGTTTTACGAAGTTTCACTCCTAACTTCACCCTTTAGAAAACCTTTGGAAATTAGGCTGATTGTATAACTGTGTCTTGAGGCAAGTAAAGAACTACTCAGGAAGAATACATCTGAAAAAGGAAATTACTATGCCCAGCAAACCCCAATTTGTGTTGGTTCTCTCTCCCCTCCCATCCCCTGTATTGTTCTCATTAGTTCTCAAGTGTTGTCCTCCACATCTTTTCTTCTCCATAAGCACTGCTCAAACAGAGCCCTAAAACCATGCGTCACTACCAGTAGCCTGTCTCACTGAAGTCCTAGTCATTGTTTAGTTGTCCTACAATAATAAACTACAAGTTCCTTTTAATTCTTTATCAACGTAGATCTCACAGGGCATTACAGGAATGGATAAACACCATTTTATCCATTTTACAAGGAGAAGGGATCACTTAAGATACTGTGATGAGTCACTGGCATAGCTTGAATAGCATCAAGTGTGGTGTTCTCATCACTGAACTCTGGCTCATTCATCACAGGCTCCTGAGAACTCCTGGCAGGATGTTGCTTCATCTAGGAAGAGGAACAGGTTGCAGTTCCTGCCTAGAGGATGAGGCAACAAAGGTCTGGCTATGTTTTAAATTATGCAAGTGTCCTCTTCAGAGAGCATAGCTGTGGCTCAAAATGTGACATAACTATAGACATGCAGAGCGAGTGCCATTCAATTTCAAAGCAAATATGGGCTTTCACTGGGAACAAGATAACTCAAGACCTTCAAGAAAAGGATTTTTTTGTTTTCGGTTTTGGGGTTTTTTTGGCTTATGGTTTCTCCTCAGGAAAAGTCTATCTTTTTTTCTTTATAGTGACACTTGGTCTCACCTCTTGGAGTGCAGAGATAGATGCTTGCTTGCTTGCTTGTTTATAGAAGCTGCAAACTTCAAAACTGTTATAAAGAGGAGCTGCCCAGTGACATTGGCTCTGAATCATTAGTAACTGCAGTGACAGGAGCTCATGTGAGATCAGCACCACATTGTGAGGTCAAGTCATAGGTCTTGCCACACTTAAACAGACCAGGAAATAGTGATCAGATGCTTAAGGACTGATGGCAAAACTTAGAACAAGGACCTGGGGCCTTGCACACCAGTGATCTTGCAAACCAATGATCCTGTGCTCATGTGCTGTGCCTAGAGCTCACTTGCAGGCTTGGTGTTTTAAGACGGGTATGAAGGGCTGCTATTTCATGCTCCTCAGGGGCCAGAGAATATTGTCATGGTAAAAACTTTGGCTCTTTGCTTTCTGGAATTTCTACTCATGAAGCTCCAGTGAATGCTTTTCTATCTGCTTCCTTAGTTCTGTCCCTGTGGAAGACCCTTTCCAAGAGACACAGAAGAAATCTAGGGAAGATCCTTTGACAAAGGAATAAAAGAAGATGCAGGTCTGCGCATTTACCATGAGAAGCCTGTCCCTTCGCTTCCCCAGAATGAGCCGATTAGCTGCCATCTGTTAAAAAAGAAAAAAAGAAAGCGCTCTCTCAGACTAGATATTGGGGCTTTAGAAATGGACAGGCTTTAGGAAAATGTTACTTTGCAGGTTTCTCTTAGAAATGGGATTTCTTTCAAATCTTTGTTACGCCAGATTATAACCTACTTCTTATCCAGTTTGTTTTAGAGAGAAACAACAGAACTCATTGGTGTCTCTTTTAATTAAAGTGCAATTCTTCTCCTTCCAGGCCATGGATGAGTTAGGGGAAAATGTGATTCTGAGTAATCCTGTCTTCTGTAAAAAATGCTGAGAGGATTGATGCACACAGAAATCCCATAGAAAAGAGGCCAGCTACTCTTGGTGAATGGAATGTATTGCTAAATTAGTCAAACCTTAATATTGTAACAACTGTAGGATGACCAAGTCACTGCTATGCTGAATCTGTCATAACAGTGACTGAATTATTAGAGCATAACAGGAGAGAGACTTCCAGCAGAGACAGAAAAGCAGCCACTGTATGTTGTGCTGGGGAAACCTGATCTGCAGTAGTGTATACATACTGGTCAGGAAAGAGGAACTAGAAGGGTTGGAGAGAAGAGCTAGCCTAACCACTGTTAAACTGGAGCTAAATGAGTTTGAGGTCAGAGGCTGTAGACCATGGTTGCCTCTGCAAGCAGAGAACTGCTGCAAGGGACACAGGAGGCTCCTTTTGACCTAGTGAGAGATGGAAGAGTCCGCTGTGGAAAGAATTATCTCCAGTAGTTTGGATAGGTGCAAGACCTATAGCATGCCTGAGAGAACTGCTCCTTCACTGGCTGTTACAACTGAATTTGAAATGGATGCAAGAGCTGAAGCTTTGGGGATTGGTTTATCTTTGCTTTTTTTTATAAGTCTTGTCATCATTTCCCCCTGTGTCCATCCCTCGTCTGCTCCAGCACAAATAACATCCTCTCAGCAGGAGACTTAACAGGGGATGAGACAGGTCAGGAATATGAAGCCCTGGCAAAGCTGTGTAGGGGACTGGAAGGCAGGAATGTGTATCTCTCTGTGCCACAAGATTATGGTGCATTTAGGGGACACTGGCTGGTTGATCTACAGAGTGAGCAGAGATAAATCTTTATCTTTGGTAGATCAGCTGGCAGGTGAATCAGTTCTGCAGAATCCGTGCCAACTGTATATGTGATGGTGTGGAAGGCAGTTTTAAAATGTAGCTGCCAGTAAGCAGATCAGACACCTGTTCCCATGGGAATTTAGCTGCAGGGATTTCTAGAGGAAGAAAAATGTCATTGGTTGGAAAACCCTGGAGTGATACTTTTCATTTTGCTACTTTCTGATAAAGAACACCATCATTAGATAGTGTCTTTTTCAAAGTCTGTGTAATGAGGAAAGTAAACAGACCACTGATCAAAATTCTGACAGGAAATAAGTGCTGTGCAGATAGACTTTCCAGAAGAGCTGGATCTTCTTGCTGGACATTGGGAGTGCAGAGGGACAGAGGCGTGGTCTGAAAAGCTGGAATCATTGCATAGAACTCCGTTCCATAGGCAAGAACCCTCTCTAAGATCTGAAGGGTTGGGACAAGGCAACAAGAAAAACACAGTTTAAACTGACAGTAGAAATATCCCAACTCTAAATTTCTGTGAGCCAAATTCCATCTTGGCTTGAACACATGAATCTCCCAGCTAGAACAAGTGTCAGAATGCCTGAGGGAAGAATTTGTCCCACAGAGCCTGAAGTGAGAGACTGCAGACCTTAAATTGGCATAAGTTTGCGGAATATTTACTGACCTGACAGCAGTTAGCCTGCTATAACTCCAGTGTGACTTCTTTGTTTTGCTTTGTGGAAAAACTGCTTCATCATTCCAAAGTTAAAGCAAACCAATCAAGACCCATTTTTGTCTTCAGATCAGCTCTCCACTAGAAAGATAATTTTTAGAAAAAGGGTAATTAGTGTAAGTGAGTATTGATATTTAAATCAATGTGCTTCTCTCTCTCCAGGGCCTCCTTTGGGTGGATATCCCAAGATGTCTTCCTGAACTTTCGTTTTCCTACCACACCTGATTTTCATACAAGAAATATTTTGACTCTGATTAAGGCACATTTGCAACAATTTGTTCACTCCACAAAAACAGTGACGCAGCCACCTTTATTACCTGAGTTTTCCCTATTAGGCTGCAGAATCTGATGTCTGTAAAGAACCTGTTACTGATGTAAAAGCAGAAGAAAAGAAACTGAGTATCTCTCAGAGCACTGAAAAAGATGCCTGAAAAGTGACTTGGCTGAACAGCAAAGCATTTGGCATGCTTGCTTGCAAGGCAGGCATGTGCATCCGCCAATTCTGCCAGCATGTGCTTTTCAATTTTCAGTTTGATAAATTTTGGTGCTTTGGCACTTTCCAAATCTGAACATAAGGTGATTAGCAAATATGATGAGTTACATAATTTGATTTTTTTTTTTTAACTGGGTGATAAGTCCTAAAGAATACAAGCTGCAAAGAAGAATGAGAGAGAAAACAAACAAGCAAAGACTCACCTGGAGTGTTTTGCCTTAGCCAGTGGGCAGTGCTATTCTTGTGTATCCTTGAAGGAAAGCATACAGCTATGAAATGTGCAGGGCCTGAGTGAGCCTGGACCATAGAACAGCCTTTTTAGGCTTCCAGAAAAAGGTGAAAGAAGCAAAGTAAAGATAACAGCCTGTATGGATAATTCAATACCAGAGAGTATAACAGCAGATTTAGTTCTGTATGAATGATTGATCTGAGGACTCTAAAAAGAGTCGGAGTGAAGCTGTAGGAAGAGTGTTTTAAAAAGGATACAAGTGGCAACTCCTAAACAAAGCTTCATGGGAGCCCATATATACTGGGGGACAATGCTTATGAGGGTGTCAGCACAAGCTGATAGACTTTCCCCCTCCAAGCCTTCACTGCTGAATTGCTGTCACAAGGATCTCTAGGTAGAATTGAGGTATGTCCTTTAGTGATGTCCTTAGCCTGGGTGGCAGCCTCTGTAAGCACCAGGATATGTGTTGTCTCCCTGTCTCAAAGTGAGAGGAAGGGCCAGGCTCACTATCTCTGCCAGAAAAGACATCATAGAAGCACAATCAGGGGCATAAAAGTGAAGCTTATTTAACCTACATGTAGAAAAAGGCCTTACTTGCCTTTAGTTTTAAAATTAGTTCCAAAAGTCACCAATGAATGGCATTTGCCCCAAAGGAGATTGCAACCAGTATACTTTGCCAGACTCCAGTTTCAGAGGATGCAGCAACCTCCAAGAGTCGAATTCTGAGCCCTGCTGACTGAATTTCAGCTTTACACACTTGTTAGAAACATCTGTATATACTGCCAGCAAGAGTAAAATGCTGAAGTTTCCATTAAACAACCCCTCCACACAGAGCCTGCATCCCTAGCCTTCAGCAGCTGGCTTGGCAACAGTCATGCCCTTTTCAAGTTAATGTATATTCCTATGGGGCTTAATCTATCTCTTCCATCCCCCGGACTCACCCTAGTAATGGATCATCATCACTTGTCGACATTAAGCTTTTCCCTTTCCAGCTGAGTGCCCCTTGCACGATTCCATGTACTATCCATTTCTCTGGGGGGTGGAGGAGTGAGTGTTTCCTAGGGCAGCAAAAACATTTTGATGGAAGTTTCTTTCCCATGGCTGTCTGGAAAAGCTGAAATTCTCCATTTCTCTTCCAGCAAAATTCTCATTTTGCATCCTTTTCACGGCATACTTTTGGCTGCTACTTTTAAATGGACTCAGTCAAGAAGTGAAAGAGCACCATTTATTCTGATGGTTGAAGGCTGGCTGAAGCCAGATAAGATGTCTTTATTTCTAATTTTTTTTTTAATGTGGAAGGCTAGAAGTCAGCCATCACCAGCCCTGGAAAGGAACCCTATGGTGGCTGTTTGAGAAAGGAGGAGCAGAGGAAATCCTCAGCCACCTTAGCTATTGAGTGACAAAACAATTAAAAAAACCCCAAAACCTTCAAGATTTGGGTTCAGGTGCAGGGGCTGCCCAGGCTTATAGCAGCCATCATTACTACAGAGCCAGTTAGCCTCAGATGGGAAACTGAGGCTAAAATATGACACATGGCTCCACAAACACACCCCTGGTTTCTGAACCACAGAACTCTCTCAGATATTGATAGTAGCTGGTCCATCAGCTTTCTTTTGAGCCAGGTAGTGTTTTTTCACATAGTATATTTTTGGCCAATGTGGGCATGGATTCAGCTGAAACTAAAGGGAGGTTTAATTTGGGGCGGGGGGGGGGGATGCCAGTTAAATTCATTATTCAGATGAATTCCTGCTCCATTTCACCATACAGCTACTCAAAGGGCAGCATAAACGTGAGGGATGGTGCAAGCACGGGATGAGTGAGCAAGTTTGCTAGTTTCAGCTGCAGCATCAGGCTGATGCTGGCATAAACCATATATGGAACTAAGGCATTTTAATGTAACGTTATCTTTGGATGGAGGAGGAAATGGTTAAGGCTCAGAATATCATTTAAAGGGACACCGATTTTTGAACACACACACAGACAGGTGTGCAATATATGTATTAACCGGCGTTGACTACCGCACTTCAAGACATCTTTAAAAAATGCTGTAAATATTAGACAATATGACCTAATTTAGTGTCAGTAACTCAGTCTGCTGAGGCAGAATATTCCTGATTCATGTAATCATTCCCTATTAATGCTGTGAGTCAAGGGAAAGCAACATTGTCTTAGGACTTCAGTGAAACTAACTGTAAATGGGAAATTAAACTGATCTCTTTTGTTTCCAGTTCCAAATTACATGAAGTCTAAAAGGAAGGAAAAGGAAGGAAAACACCATCATTGGAGGAAAGGCACCAAGTTTTTTGGGGTTTTGTTTTGTTTTGTTTTTCTTTTTGCTCTGTTCACAGGATTTGTTTCAAATGCTTCCCAGATTTTCCGTTCAATCTATAGGTTTGGAATGTGTCCCATATTACACCCCATCATGTTATTTCTGCACTGACAGTATCCTTTTAATTTGTGCATTTAAATGTCACCAAAAAAAGTGAATGACTGAGAGTGGGTATAAGTGCATTTTTAAAGAGCAAATGTATGTTGTGCAGGGAGTAAATGGCTAATGTGCACACCCCTGCAAGAGCCCCATACTTAGGGATACACAGCTCCTCCATAAAGGTGCTGAACACCTGCAATAGCCTAAGGGACTCTGAATGCTCAGCCCTTCTTGGGAAATGCTCAGCATTTCTCAGCATGAGCCCTGTCCTAGTGTTTACAGGAAACACCTCTATGTTTTAGTAACTGAAGGAGGACATAGAGCTGATGGGAGGCTCCTGCTGGCAGCTTGTTGTGCTGATTTTATTCTTGGCTTCATCTGATTATTTTCCCTGTCATGTTTTGTTAGTATCGGCAGGGAAGAAAATCGGTGCCATAAACTATCCATCAGATTATAAGTTGCTTTCCAAGCTATAATTCTCAATTATTATCCAGCTGCTACATATATCCTGTGGGGACTGACAATGCAGATGGTCAAGGGAGTGCAGTGTAGTAAACGATTGTCGAAAATAGGCTGTGACTTTTATCCCTTTATTTTTTTTTTCCCTACCTCTCCCTTTTTTATTTCTTTTTGGCCCTCAAGGAGTGAAACAGGAATCCTTAAATAGAATGAAGGACACACCAATAAATACCTGCCATGAGAAACACGTTCCTTGAAATGGCACAGTGCAGCACAAGCTGTAGTGCTAGAAATTGTGAATTTAAAGTGCTGACCTTTTAAATGATGATTTGCCATCAGCACTGCATGATGAGTAGCAGGGCTGTCAGGCCTGCCTGATTGCAAAAGCTTATTTTTTAGTATATATTATTTTGCAGTACTATAGTGCAGTTGAGAAAAATTAACCCCATTTCACAGCTAGAGGAAATAAATAAAACATCGGTTAAGGTGTCACCAAGGTCAAAGTGCAGTCTCAGAACGTGGCTCCTGCTCAGTGGTGATGCTTTGGGAAAGCACACTGGCCTGGTGTGACTTCCTCTACCACTTTCTTCTCCCTCTCTTTCATGGTTGGGTTGTGACCTCAGGCCTGAGTGATAGCAGCAGTGCAAGTAGCTGGTGGTTTTTTTCCACAACTCCTCAGACAGGCCCCTAGACACGCAAAAGAGAAATCTGCCAGAGCAGTGTCACCTTTGCGCTGCACAGTCTCATGAGCCAGGTGCAGAGGATAACAGAGGAACTCATTGTCAAGAATTCGCTGGCCACAAGCAGAGGCAGTCACTCAGTGAGGCTCACGGTCTGTTGTAGGTCAGGATGTGCTGTGGTCAATTTGTCTCACCTTTTCACATCTCTTGATGTGACACTCGCCTGCTAAGTTATGACTCCAGCTAAGACATCTATAAGTTTCAGAGTCAGCTGCGACTAATTAAAGCTGCCTTCCCCTTATCTGAGAATGCCTCACACTGCAGCGAGAACTGGAGAGCAGGCTCCGGGCAAGTTGGCTCTGCCAGGGCCAGGGGACTGACAACCACATTGCTCAAGGAGAAGAAGGTTGTTCAGGGAAACACTGCATGTCTTTGCACTGTAAGTGCCTGTCTTAATGGACTTTAACTAGATCTTAAAAAATACACATTTTTTTGCCCAAAGGAGTGCACCTTAAATGGCTTTGGGCCAAAGTTATGCCGTTCATCACACCTAGAGCTTGTGGCCATTGGAAAGGAGACCAGCAGATTGAGGTGGGTAGCAGTGCCAGGCTTTCACTATATGGGTGGTAAGGATGCTGGCAAAGATTAGCTTCTGCACTGGGCCTCTAGACCATCATTACAGGTCTGCGTTACCCACACAGGAAAATACTTAAGCGCTGTGGAGCTTCATCACTCTTATTTCCTCAAGGGTTTCATTCCCATTTCTCTCAGTCTGGTGCATGTGGGACCTTGGTTCCCATATGCGCTGAGAAACACATCATCAAGCTCCTGCAGCCACAGCAGAGGAGGTGGACATGGCAGGGACAGGAACAGGGACAGGAGAATGACATCAGTGAGGTCCAAGTTTGCAAATGGAGAGAATGACAGTGAGCAAATCTCTTCTTTAGTCTGCTTAGCTCCTGAACCCTTTTGGGAAGTTAAAGGTCACAGAATAAATGATTTCGCACCTTTTCCCATGGGCTAAGTTCATCCTCTTGATGCTTCTAAGGGTGATCTTTAATGATTGTTCATACAGAATATTTACTGTATTAAATACTGAAAGTTCTGGGGACACAGAGATTCTCAGAGAGAAACCACTATAAAAAGAAAATTATACTACTATATGTAATGTACATATTCAATAAAGACAGCAAGTCACACAGGTTCTGAGAACAATTAGAACATTTTTTGCCAGATCTGGGAGCTTTTTTGCTCTTTACCTTTCAATAAAGCTGGCAAAGCATTTGACAGGGTATCTTCATAACACAGTGCTCTCTGGAGAGTGTGATAAATTAATATGGGCCAGAAAATTGCCATCATTAAAACAACATTTTATTGGTGTGGATGTCTAGCTATTCCCCATGCAGATTCATTCTCATTATCTAAGAGATGCTGCGTGATTTTACTCAACTATATAAATGTGCAGGGCAGGGGGAGAGGAAGGGGAGAGAGAAAGAAAACGGTGAGAGATCCTCATGGACGTCTAAGATCAGGAGAGGACAACCCATTTTCATTTGCTAAGAACATCTCCCTCCCCATGGGAGCCAGGCACTGCAATTGCGGTGGGCCATAGAAAGGTATCTCCTTCTCTCCCCTCATTGCATACAAAATTTGGATTTCTGTTATTCTGCCCGAAGACCCTCCCTGCCTAAATACGGACATCACCTGTGAGGGAGCAAATAGATACAACTCCTGTGATGGAGTGCAGTTCTGCAGTGGTGGAAGAAAAGGACTCTGCCTCAGACATGACACAATAGCACAAGTATTTATCAAAGATTTAGTGTCCTGAGAGTGAAATATACCAGTTCTCTTTACAAAGTCCAAGCAGCCAAAAGGAGGTGGTTCTGTGCAGCTCACATAATGAAATCATGGAGCTCCTTGCCACAGGGCAGGTGGATGCCAATAGTTTAAGCAGATCTCAAATGGGAGTAGAAGTCTGAATAGAAAGAAAACTCCTCTGACTCTAGGAAATCCTGGAGCCACAGATCTCTGGAGAATGGGAAATTAGCCTGGGAGGGAATCATTACCTACCTACACTCTTAAGGCATCTGTATTTGCTACTCTGGGACACAGGATGCTGGGCTGGCCAGACCTTTGGTCTGACCTGCGTGGCCGCACTTACCTCTTTAGGTAAGTGGATGAAAGTCCTGGATGAAAGTCCTGAGAGGCTCCAGGAGAGTGACATACACTTGTTCTGCAAGGCCACAGGCAACAATAACCAGCATGGTCCTTTGCCATGGGAATGTCTGGCCAGATACAGGCTACAGACGTTTTGTGCCTCTCAGCTGCCCCAACAACCCGCCACTGCTGGCCCAGTCACAGAGGGCAAGGTGCCCTCTAATGCACTGGAGAGCAAGGGAAAGCCCTCAGTAAACAGGCCATTACCACATAGTCCACACTCTTTTGGCTTGCCTCCTTCATTCTCCTCTAGCTGGAGAACACTCCAGCTGGGACTGGACTTGCTTCCAAGCACGAGAACTAAACTAAAAGCAGTTTTTGCAACAGCAATGCTGTTCTGTAGAATCAGCTCTCCTGTCAAGAAAAGCCACCTCTGCCTCTGTAGAGGCTGCTAATAGTACCCTGCATCACATGGACCAAAACAAGAGATTTCTCAGACCTGTCATGGGCTGTTGCCTTGAGGAAATGGACACAGCAGTTGTGGTGGAGATACCCTTCACCACCTCTCCGTAACAGAGATACTGACAATTTGGGAGTCAGGAACACATTCCCATAATGGGACCTAATTCCAGCTGGGAAAATGTAATTTACAACCTCAGCAGCTCAAACCCATCTGGAGCACTTGAGGACCATATGTTCTGCAGGCAGCATGGATTATTTATCCTGCAAATCTTTGGTGTAAAACACATTTAAGCCTCCATTTAGTATCATGAAGTGAAAGTCAATATTTTTTAAAAAGCTTACTCCATGCTCTGTCAATCCGGCCAGCAGGATCTACTGATTACAGTGAAAGATGGCAATCCATGAGCACTAAGCCTGAGCTTTCACATCTGTGCTCAGGGCAAACCAACGTGCGATTATGACAACTAATGAACAGCTGCAAAGCTGCAGGCATAAATAGTGCCTGCACAGTGTTCTGAAGTACACAGATGCAGGATTAGATCCTCCACTAACATGACCCTGAGCCAGTCTTTCCAGTCTGCCTGGGCCTTCATTTTCTGATGAAACGAGGAATGAGAAATCCTTTCTTTCAAAAGAGGCAGGATGAGAGCAGCTGCCAACATGATCAGTAATTTTTCTGAACACTGAAGGCTGCCGATGAGAGGCAGCATAGGAATGAAAAGCACCTCTCCCTTTTCTGCAGAGGAAAGTACCTTCTGATCCAGCCCACCTGGGCACTAGAGCGGGCTCTGCCCGAAGTGCCAGGCAAGGGGGGAAAGCTCTGAATAGCTCCAATTCTGAGCCCATGCTCTTTCTTCTTGCTTCCATGATACTCTTCGAGTCTACTCTAAAGGCCCCAGAGTTAGCTAGGGCTGGTGTCCCTCTCAGCCCTCAGATGTTTGGGATAGTGTCTATGTTATGATGCAGTACATATACCTGTGACCCACTGGAGAATGCCCTGGTGCACATTCAAATGCAGCCTTCCTTGTGCAGACCTCCTTAGCAAGGCGTGGGTTTTCCCAACCTCACTACGGCTCAGGCCTCAGATCTCTCCTGCCACTGCTGTATGCTCACTCACAGCCCCCGGTGAGCCAACAAAATCTCATCAGCTGCTACCACAACATAACAGCCACTCCAGGAAACCACCAATAACAATTTTTAGGAGAGAACTGAGCAGGGACAGGGTAATGTACGTGCCAAAATCCTGCACAGCTGGGAAAACTCTATTAAGGGACTGCTGTATGCATCTGCTGTTGAGGCTTACACATGAACTTTAAGATTGAATTAGTGTGTAGAACAAAGAAGCATCTTAGAGAGGACTGACCAAAGCCATTCCTGTATACTGTAGAGAGAAAGGAAGGAACACAATAATTCAAGGACAATGATACCTAGTTATGTGATGATCTGAGCCAGACCTGAGACACTGATCCAGGAGGAGGATGGTGATACCTAGGGAAATTTATCTTGATTTGAAGAATCAGATAGCCAGTGAAAAAAAAAGAAAAATAGGTAGAAAAGGGAAAAGCAGATTTACTTATATATGCTAAGATAGCACTGGCCAAAAAATGGGAAACTGGATAAAAAAGTCCATCCAGATTTACTGGCTGTAATAAGGCTGGGAAGTGGGCAGTTAAATAAGATTCATTAATCACAGAGACGTGGTTCTCTCAGCAGCCATGTAGGACACTATCTAGTAGAATTTATAGATCATAATGTTACCCCAAAGGCCACCATTGCGATTAACAGCATGCACTTCAGCTAAGATGCAAAAGACCAACCAGGCCATGGAGATGAAACTAGCATTTCACCTTGAGAGGCAGATACCAAGGAGAAGAGTGGAGACACATGGGTAAGGGCAGAAGGGGCAGCAAGTGCAATAGGACTGCGCTTCTCACCCTCAATGAGGGTTCAGCTGCCTGTTAAACCTGAGCCAGACCTAAGTCCTGAGCTGGCAGGTTTAAAGTGTATACATTAAACTGCAGCCAATGTCCTGGCAATGTCATCCCAAGCCCCAGTGTGACAATACAGTAATACAATTTTAGACCCCCTCCTACTCCAAAGAACTGGATCAAAACCACTACAGCCACCTAGCCAGTGTGCTGCGCCAGCCTGAAATGACATATTTTGAACAGCTTTAATACTGGTTCTGGTATTGCCTACCTACTCTGCCACAGCTAGAATAAAATTATCTAAACTCTGTGTTGTGTTTCGATGAATCAGCACCTAAAAGAATTTCTAAAGTATGCTATTAAAAAGAAATCAACTATAAGCCAAGACTGGTGAAAACACTGTATTCATGCCAGGGAAGGTAATTTAGGAATTCTCAACACACGTGGAATTTTCTAATACTCAATAAGTAAGTGTATAAATGTAATGTAGCAGAACCATTCAGCATAATTTTTTTTCTTTTCATTTAAACCAAAACAGTTGCTTTTAAACAGGTTTTTATCATCCTCCCACTCTGCTTACTCCACATTTTTCACCATCATGAACCTGAAAGTGAAATTGGCTATAAAGCAAAATGAAGCTGGCTGTCTTGCTTTCCCTTTGCAGAGGCAGGCAAAGAAAACAGCAGACACTGATTGTGCACACAAAATTAGATTTCAAAAATTGTGCAGTTGGCTATACAGAGAAAGACATTTGTTATGCAACTTCTAAATTGACAGCATTGCTTTTAAAAAAAAAAAAAAAAAGGAGGCCAAAACTGAAAAAAATAGAATGTAAATCTGACACCCCATTTCTATAAATACTTTTAAGTAATGATGTTGCTAATGAATGCTGAATTACAGTGTAAATCTAATAGATCAACTCCTGGCACCTACATTATGATGACAGGACTTCATCAGGTGTAATGAATATACCAGAGGAGTAAACAATGATTATCTCATTATGTTAAGAATGTTACCTATTTTTCTTTATTAAGGAAACATTCATTTCATTTTTCCTTCCAACAAAACAAACACTTGAGGAGTTCCTGTTCGCTTCATACAGCAGGGTCTGGAATTTCAGCAGTCATCTCCTCTGGATTATTATGAGGTATCTGAGGAGGTGCAAGAGGTCTGACTGCTTGTTGCTGTCAGAATGAAAGCAGTGTTTTCAATTAAGGAGGCTTTCTTAGTTGCATTGAATAAGTTTCACTTTCCTGTTGTGCTTTCCACCTCAACTTTGTGGCTTTTTCTTCCTGATTTGGCATTGGTGTTTTCCAGGAATAGTAGAAAAATGAAGTTTTGTCATTGTTCACAGAATGAGGACAGCAAAAGTGAGGCAGCCAGAGGTGGCTTTAGCACAGGCAAGAGGCATTTTGTCCACAGAAGGATAAGGACCAGGATTGCCAAGGCTGACTGCTCTGCCCTGGGGATAGGTCTGAGCTGAAGGTCTAGAGGATACTGGGCAGCCAGAGGAGCCAGGCCTGTCATTGCAGTGACAGAGGCAGTGGAGAAGGTGGCTGCTGCTTTATGAAGAAATGGAAGATAAGGGAAGATCAATGAGCCCATGGTACGCCTGCCTGTGCTAGGAGAACTGGGAGATGGATGCAGCTTTAGAAACTAGCCTCTGCACCAATGCCTTCACCATTGTATAGATATGACTCTTAGTGACATGCCTTGGCTCAGATTTGGAGCAACAGGGTCATTTCCCCTCACCTATATAGGTACCTGTATATCAACTAATAATGTAGTTCATAGACCCCAAAATAGTTTTCAACAGAGAGGTATTAGCAACTAAATGCTGACAAAGGAAAAGAATGAGTGATTCTCCCTGTGTTACATAGAAAGGCTTTAAATACAGCCACAAAAAACCTAGAGTATGCTAAAACAGGAGATATCTCTGGAAGCCTTTTCCATACTCAGTGGTGCAGGATGCACCCTTCATCTGAAATGCTTGGAGCAGGGAATAGCTGGCAGGGAAGAAGCCAGGAAGCAATATCAAGATTCAGCAATGGCACCGTATGTCATAGTCCCTCTTAAATACTTTCTCTGGTCCATTTTAAAATGGTGTGGTGCAAGAAGATGGGAAAAACATTCTGGAGGAGAGAGCAGGAGTCCCAAGGCCATGGATGAGGCAGAACCTCCCCAAGAAAGAAGGGAGAGCGCTGATGAGGCTGCTGGAAGGATGCTGGTGTTCTTGGTCAATGCTAAAGCAGCTGGCCTTTTTTCAGTTCTTGCTTTAGTAACTGCATGATGAGTGAGACGTGCAGTTCCTGTCTTAGGGCGGATGCACCCAGCAGGAATGTCAACTCCACCCCCAGCAACCTCACCAATACATACAAAAATTTGCTGCACTGTCCCTAGAATCTTCAGCTTCATTAATGAACTACCCAGGATGCCCCATCCTGGAGTGACATGAGGCATTACAAAAAATATCTGTGACCTGTACTGCACTATAAGCAAAATCCTGAAGCTTCAGGGAAGTGAAGAATACTGTGGCTGTTCCAGAATACAGTTCTGCTGTATTCTAGCAAGGGACCATTTTACCCTGGAAGAGGTCCCCCAGTAGCGCTACATGCATGATTGCATTACAGAGTGTCTGTGAATACAGGTGTATAGTCATACATCTGTATAAACTCATCAGTTTGCAGAGGTAATGCTACAACAACATGTTTGTAAGAGATGGTTGGATTTAGAAGAAAGGGCTCTAGCCTTTCCTGAGTTTCAAATTCAGTGATATTCCTGTTGCTGTATGCTGTTCTTATACGGTGAAGCATAATGACAAAATCCATTGAACTGGCTAGTTAAGCTGGTATCTCTGGAGAACCACAGAAAGCAGACAGAGCATTCTGCTCTGTCTTTACTATGATCTTTTAAAGTATAAGGTATCTACATTTGCCTGGTCTTATATGTCCCTGCCACCAGTTTGCATGGTCCAAAGCATCCACAATTGCCAAGTCCTCATGCAAAGAATTTTTTCCACTGGTGCAGATATTACTGTCCAGTAGATCTGAGTTTGCCGAGACACTTCGCACCAAAATCAAAAGCCTTTGTTCTCTATTCCCCTAAGTCGAAAAGTTCTTATGGCAGCTGTCAACTAAGGCTAACAAACACCCTTCAGCAAAGCATGCATTGCAGGAATTTCCTTTTTGGACCATGTGTGGTCTGAGCCCCCCTTGGGAGCTGTTTTAAATCCAGCTATGGCTCAGCCTGCTCTCTAATGATTAACTGTTTCTCCACTCCTTCTCAATGGTGTTTGAAAGGTTAGGGTAAGTGCAATCCTCAGCAGACACCCAAGAAAATGGTGGTGCTGAGCACTAGGTCTTATTGTCTGATCAAATGCTGACCAGTGGAAAGCAGCTGCAGATCCACCCAGGTGGAAGGAAGTGGTACTTGTTTACAGTGCTTTGATTTTGGCCCAATATAGATTAATTTACAGCATGGGCAAGACATAAGGATCATGCTTACATACATCTGTCATAACTTCTGCCTTGACTTCCGCAGCTAGAAAAAAATCTCAAAAAACTTCTCCATCTATCTTGTGCAAGAGTCCTCTTTCCTCCAGCACCAGCTAAGAGCAGCCAGCACAGCTGGGGCCCTGTCCTACAGCCCTGTTCTGCAGTACCTTTGCTGGGACAGGAACCTCCACCGTCCCAGGCTAAACACTTGTGTTCGGAGTTTTGCTACATGAGAAGCTCTGTCATCAGTATTTCTTCTTTTTTCTTTCTTTTTTTTTTTTCTTTTTTTTTTTGCTGGTATTCACTTTAATTCTATGTTTTTATCTCACACAGTTCGAATCAAAACATGGTGAAGGAAACTAGTATCTTTGGATTTTATTGCAGCACTGGGAGTAAATGTCTGCCACCAGGCCACCTACCCAACCACATCTGATGTAAGTTTTATGACTCTTGCAAGCACATTGACTATCTGATGTGGTAACTCCAATAATCTTCCCTCTCAAGTCTTGGGGGCAGCTGAGAAAGGCTAATAAATCTTGATTTTTATTACAGGTTTCGCTTCATCCATACTCTGCTGAGGGAAAGGCAACATTTAAAGCCAAGTGAAATTTTACAGCTCTAGGGAGGAGTTCAATATAAAGTGAAAATTACAGGCTACAGAAACAAGGAGAACAGAGTAATAGATACAATGTTTTCTTAATACCCACAAGAGTCTGACTCTGGAGTGGTATTTCCAACTGACACCAATTATCTTTTAAAGGCTGGTTACTTCATGGTGTTTATACAGTTATGGTGAAGGTCTGTTGGCAATTAGGGCTGGAGATCCAGGACCCATGTAGAATCTCTTCTAAATGGCTCTCCACACAAAGCTGGAAGTGGGGCTTTTTTTGCCTCCTTCAGGTATGGATTCTAGATGCTTCTGTGCTGATACGTGTATCTGCTTTGGCCCAATGATCACTGTGTTTTCTCCCGAAAAAGCTGGCACATCATTTTAGATTGAAGACTTCCATTTCAAGTAACACCGAGCGCTGGAAAGAAAGCAATTAAAGTCTCCATCGTGCATAGTGTGCACATGTCCCTTGCAAAAGGCCACAGCAGGTCCCTTCCTGGGAGTAGCAGCTGCTCCTGCAGACAGCAGGTATATGGATTTTTAAATATAAGTAGACAGGGAGAAACATAACTCTTAAATAGACTTGCCTCCGATACACATAAATGTAGACTTACATAGATTGGAGTCCTGTATCACAACATGCATGTCCTGATAGATATAAGGACATTTAGTCTCTAATTAGATCCAAATCCTGCCTGGATTTGGGCCTATTTCTGATTGTTTTTAATGATACTGTAACCATGTCTAAGCCAGCAAATACACTAGAAAGACAAGCGACAGCAGAAGAACTGAAAGTGCATCCCTACCTGGTGAGAAAGTACCTCCTCTTTGGGGCAGACCGTCTTATCCCTCAGAGTTCACATCAGGAACTCAGAGCCCATTGGCCTCTGCACCTCTTAACGCTGACGAGGAAAACCTAACCGCACATGAGCAACATGCTTCACCTGTCTGTAATTCCAGGTTCAAAACCCACTTCAAAACTGTTTCAGTACAGACTGCTTGGAGAGGCAAAATGGAAACCAATACCACAAGGGTTTTATACATTTAGATTATTCTCTACTACCATGCCTTGATCTGGAATTTAAAAGCCCTGTGCTCCCAGCCAGGCCACAACTAAGACTAGAGTGTGCAGTCATCTTCGGTTATTACATTAATGTTATTCATTTTGTTGGTCATTTCTGGTGTAGCCATAAACATAATCTATACTTGATTACCTGGTCTGCTGTATTGGTCCTGTAACTAGTTGTGAAACTCATAATCCTATGTGTGACCACTGAAGATATGTCATCGTTATTCCTTGTCCAGCAGGAAATCAGTCTAAGTTCATTTACCTTTTCAAAACCTTCTTGTTAATGTTTGTAACAACAAATCAATGAAATTCACATTGCAATGCAGTCTCACAGCTCTCCATGTCAACAGGAACAGGGAAGTTTGAAACAGCACCATTGCATTTTGTTTTGTTTGTTTGTTTGTTTGTTTTTTTGTTTAGCCTAGCAGAGATTCACACCTGGTTTCCAGAAACAATTAACCTTTATAAGGGAGTGCTACAACCCAAACAGTCTTCCTGAACCCAGCCAACTGTATGTAACTATATACATCTGTGGGTGAGGGAGATACACATTGCCTAGCAAATAAATTTTATTGCTGTGCATCAGCTTGACTGTAGAGCAGAAATATATGCTTATAGAGGACTAGATGGCTCAAGGGTCTGATAATGATGTATAGTGCCTTCCACTTGTAGGCTGAAATCCAACCCAGATCAGCAGTAAGCAATGCCATTACTACCTAATGACTCTTCGGTAGCCTATGGGAAATGCATGCATGTCATGAAAAATTACAGCTCCAAACACACCTAACACACCTCTTCACTCAAACAACAGACGTGGAGAGCTGACTGGAGGTGGCTTCTCAGGCTCAAGAGAGGCTGAAGGCAACTGTCCTGACTCTTTGCACTGACCATCCATACACTGGCTACAGCTGCCAGCCTCAAGACCTTACACCAGTACCAGGTCTGCTAAACAAAGGGAAAGACCGCTGTTCCTATTGTTTGTGTATGCAGTAAGCGTGAGAAAAATCTGTCACACTTCTGTTTTTTCAGATCTGATCCCAGTTTTATCAGTCTCTCAGACCTGAACAAGGAATTGCTCTGTTTTTCTTCCATTTAAATGAGTATCAAAGTTTTTAAAAAGTCAGGAACAGAGTTTTTCTGTTATAGAAACCAAACACTGAAAGCGCTTATATAAGCTCCATAATATACATTGCAGGCAATCTTCTTATTATAGAGTCATTTAAAAAAGCATAATGAGAACAAGATTAGTTTGACGTCATGCTCTTTCATTGCGCAGCAGCATTAATGGATGAAACAATTAATTGTTCCTTTTCATTACCCATAAACATCATGACAAAGGGCATGGGTTCCTTCCAAGCTTCAGCCAATCTTCAATCCTTGCAATAAATCTTACAGCACATTTCAAAAATTCATACAGTATGTATGATGAGAAGGGAAATTAATCAGTGCCACATCTCTGGTTTATGAATCACTGTGGTTCCTTCGATCATATGGGAAATGTGGAAGAGAGGTGGGGTAACTCACATCTGACAAAAGCAATGGTTAATATTCATAACCATCTGGGCAAAATGCATGTTTTCTGATTGCTTTGCAGGAAATAATCTTCACGGTCTCATTTTTTGATCTGCACTTCAAGTCTTTTTTTCGCCCTTTCTTTTCCCCATCTAAATTACAAAGTTTTTGTGAGTGAAACAGACACAAGCCAGGCTCCATCTGGGAGAATAAATGCTGAGATCATCCACTCCTCCTCCTCTTGGTCTCGGGACAAGACTATGAACCATCTCTCAGATCAGTGCTGATTTGGACATGTTTCAGGTGTGGAAATGTTAGACATGGTTCTGGCCTCTGTGCAAGGCAAAAAAAAGTCATCCATTGATGGTTGATTCTTAGCTTTAAGAGCAAAATCTCATGCTCTGTTGGGACCATAAGTGAAAACACTTAACAACTTCAGAGCTTCTCCACATGCATGAGCTTCCAACATCAAACCTTGCAACTCCACTGCTTCTAGTGACGGAGGCACTATTATTTCTATTTTCTAGAGGCAGAAGCAAAAGCACAGAGATCCATCCAGTGGTCAGACAGAAAGAGCAATCGGTAGACTTCAAGAGCTCAATCAGAGATTATTTGTGTGAAGTATTATACTAATCGCTCAGAGGAATTGATCTCCTTCAGTTGGAGATCTATTGCAGCTAAAGAACACAGAACGGGTCTTCATACGTCCAGCAACTCAGGCATGCATTTTCACAAGGTAACTGTGATCTTTCATTTACCTGTCCTGAACAAGAAATAGCCTTGTGCTAGATGAGCTATCCCCCTCTCCCCCATGATCATCAACATCCAAGTAAAAGAGACATGGAATGGTGAATGCTGTTCTGCTTCACAGAGACCAGGGCCTGCAATGCCAGCAAGGTGGAAGCATACCTGGGCAATACAAGAAAGGTTTTGCAATGCAAGGACACTACCTCTGGGAGACCTTCCTTGGCTGCACGCAAGTCTTACTGCCTCTGGCATTGAAAGACTTCAACACAGATATTCATTCTTAGTTGAAGGACCACCATCCTTCTGAAGCATACTGATTTCATATATATATATCTGAAATATATAGCCAGGAAATACAGGCTTTGTGTTTTGGGACCAGTTTGCTCCCTGAAAAATTTAGCCCAGGCTTCATGTGACATTCAATTCAGGGAAGTGAAGACAGGGAAGTTTTATCTTGCCACAAAGCGTTCATACACTGCAAACTCAAGTGGTGGAAGAATACCTCTCTTCATTTAAACCTGTTCCTAGGTCTGAATCTGAGCCTCCTTGGGTAAGTCACATAGATCAAAACTGTGATCAATAGACAATGGTTTTCCACCTAGTCTTTGAGACAACTGGCTGTTCTAAGCTGGGCATGCTGAAGTGGAGATGACCCCCAAACATTAGGTATCCCATAGGACAGATCCCATAGGGATCCCAACCTATATCCCCAAATAAATAGCCATGAGTGACTTTGGAGTTAGCTTCTTTCCAACAAACCTTCATCTGTTAAGGGTATGTTGAGGCTTCACTAGTGTCTATAAAGTGCTGCAGGATTTTTAGCTGTGTGGTATGGTTGCTAGCTGTTATTAATTTGTGATCAAAAAATCATGTAACACAGCATACATACAAACCATCTGTGCTTTGAAAAAAAAATACAACAATGAGGACTGCACCAGAATTGCAGGTCATCACCAGCATATTGAATTCCTGGGCATAACTGTATGCTTATGAATATGGAAGTCCAACTAAGGGCAAGACCTTCATAGTGGGGTGAGAAGTCAAAAGAGCCAGGATTTTTACGTGGACATTTCCACATTGGTTACTAAGATGGCTCAGTGCAATTAGAGAAACCTCCTATGCCAATAATTTTTCCATATTCATCCTCACATCTAAGATCATCACCCTAAGGTTACAAGGCTATTGATTTGAGATCCATTTCTCTGAAAGACAGATGTTTCCCACCACAGCAAAGGATACAGACAATAGGCAAGATTACCCTTGATGCATCATAGATCACCTTGGCAAGTGTCAAGCTCTCCCCCAACAAGTTATGATTCTGCAGATATCTTCAGCATAGTCATCTTATTACGCCAGTCCTCAAGCAGCAGTTTCCTTAATTAGGCATCAGGGTGGTATAGAGGAAGGCCAGACCTCTGAACAGATCTATAGCAGGAAGGGGACACTGTGGATGTTATTTGATTGCCAGGTTGGATAAGATTTCACCTCCTACTTCCCAACTTCCCATGGCTCTTCTTCCATCCTTTACTCTATCTGCAGTTTCTCTAACTTCTCGCTGCTGACCTCTCTTAATAACATCACGATGTGAGCTGGCAGGATTTGTTTCAGTACCAGACGTGTCAGTGTCAGTTTTCCATTCCGCTGGTCCTGCCTCCTCAGGGAGTCAAGGAAGCTGTTGGCATCTTCTGTGTGATTACATCACATAGCCCTTTGTAGGTTTTGCTGCTGGATCTCAAGGTTACTAAATAGGGTTGAGGTACAGAGTGCTGGGCCTCTGGAAGTAGAATGCAGGCAGCTCTTGGTATATTAAGCAGACAGGTAGATCATGTGGAAGGGGAGAAGTGGATAACCCGTACACAGGTTGAAGCAGGGTCTTGAGTTTGAAAACCACTGAGTATTTTCTCAATTCAGAGAATAAGATCATTACTTGACTTAAGTCAGTATAATTCCCCCAGCAGGTTACCAGCTAAAATAATCTCGTCTGTTCACTCCTTCTCTCTTTCAGGTGGAGTAATGTTTTCTTTGTGCCTCCATGGGAAAATGTCTTCCCAGCAATCCTGCAGGGGGAGAACAAAGAATCCTCTCTGTTTTCTATGGCAGCAGTCTTGAAAATCCCTAGGGATTCTGGCCATCACAACCACAAACCATAAACCAATATTCACTCTTCCTAGTCCACACCATCACATTTGTTGTCTATTCTTACTAATAGTCTTCTGTCAACGTGCTCAGGTAAGAGCACCAGGGACAAAGACGAAATGGACACTGTTTACCCTTTTCCCGGGATGTGTACTAAGAAACCCTCATGATCCCAACCTGCTAACATGCACAGTGTATTACTTCCTAATCCCAGGCAAGTGATTCTGGCAGGCAGCTGAACCAGTGAACTTCTTCCCTGGCTAAAAATCATAGTTTAGTTAAACTACTAAATAGTGCAGTTTAGTATATGCACTATTGAAGCAAACCTTGCAATGCACATCAATTTATTAGTTTAGTAAATTATTCCTGCCACGCTGGAATATATTGGCCCAAAGATGGTGGTTCCCACTGTGCATGACATCAGTGAACCAGATTCCTCATTGGTGGAGAGATGGCACACACACTATTTGCCTGTGTTTTTAAACCTCAGAACACTGTATTTCTTACCCTCCTTCTCTGCAAAAAGATTGCCTGATGCTCGCAGAGCACAAGCTGGATGGCTATATTGGCATGTAATGACATCTGCTATTATGGCTATGGAAACCTGAGTGCTGGACTTACTAGTGAACCTACTGCATGTCTAGCACCATGTCTGCATGGTGCTAGACAAATGGCTGTGTGTCTGAGCTCATGAAAGTACAGTTGAGGAAGCACTCTGGAAATGCAATGTGTTCTATACTAGATGATGCATTGTTAGGGTGGGTACTGTTCCTGTAGATCTGAATATTGAGTGTAGTAGCAAGATAGAGGGATGAGAGAGACAGAGAAACGGTGGCAAAAGGCACATGGGTGGATGTCTGTCATAAAGCTCTGAGTCTTCTCTTCTAGAGCTCAGGCTTGTCTCACACTGAGTCAAAGGCTAGCCAAAAGCATCCCAGAAACACAGGGAAAATTAATTTAATATGAATTTTAGGATACATTACATGTCTTTGAGGACATATCATTGGCATGGGGAAATAGACCATTTCCCAAACATTTATTCACCCTCAATGTGAACAGGTTTCTTGCAGCTGTCAGTACACAACTGCAGCACAGAAAAAGAAGGCAACACAACCCAGAGGGAGAGTCCAAGTTCATTTCTCTCCCACATACACTCACTGTGGTCCAACCCATTAAAATTTCATAGGAAGCTTTATGTGTCCTGGTTGAAGGCAGCACACTGTCAATCTGTACGTTATGGGTGACAAGGGAGGGCTTACAATGGACCAGAAGATCCAAAGGAATAAGTGTCTGTACAGAAAATTATCTTTCTGGGCAAGGCTCAGAAGGGAGTTAGCCATTCAGACACTGAATTTTTAACGCTTTATACAGGGATCTGCGGCAGGCTTCGAACAAAGCAAACCAGAAACAGAATCTAATACAAAAGCTGCCAGGTTTCCACAGGTCCCTTCCATCAGGTCCCATATTCTCCTGTCTCAGGCTAGCATTTTCTGAAATAGATCCGGTAGGCCATTAGATATTGCACCGGGGTGGCCTTTTTCCTGCCTGACGCATTCCCTGAAACAGCACAGGTCAGTATTTAAAGATATTTAACACTGTTTACCTAAGACTAATGTTCATATGAGTTCTCCCTCCCTGTAAACAGCTCATTCAGACAAACTGATGGTATTTCTTTTACCCTTTCATCACTCAACTGCAGTACTTAAAATGCAGAGAAACATAACATAAAGCATGTCATAAATCTATCCAAACAGAGAGTCAAGACCATGAAAGAACAGCTTTGATAATAGATAAAATATCAACTGTAAATAAGTTACTGTAGCTTAATGTAGCACCAGCTTCTACATGATCGAGGACATGGAGAAGTGCCAATACTTCATGTCTCACAATGCAGTCTCACAATGAGGCTGGGTGGCTGTTCTACTTAGCAGTATATTTTGGAAGAAGAATGAGGATTTAGTTTTAAGGACTGATGGGCAGCATCTGGGAAAGAGAAATTACAGAGCCATGGGTTATTTGGGAAAGTACAGAACTCCATTTCCAAATTACCTGCTTCTTGTTTTTTCAACTCGTGATATCCTTGCAGGTGAATCAGAGAGTAGTGGGTCTGAAAAAACAAATAGCAGTCCAGGCAGCTCAAATCTCTATTTCATCAGATTTCATAATCTCTCTGCATAGACTCTCATCCTCCTTACAGAAGTCCTTCCAGGATGGGAGGAAGCAATGTGCCCTCCTCTCTTGACAGCCTTACTAGGATGGGAGCTACTCTTCACATGCAGTGTCATTTCACACATGACGTTAGTTTGTTTGCATTGGACTAACAAGCACAAACAGGAACAAGTCCAAATTAAACAGGCTGACAGGCTGGACTTGTACTAACAGTTCACACTCAAATGCTGCTGTACTCAAGCACGTGTGCAGTCCAAAAATAGTAGTAGGAGCTGTATTTTATAAATGTGCCTTTATCTTTATAATGGACCCAGCAACATCTGAGTATCTGGATATCCCACCAGAGTGATGATTAGAGCTTAGGAGTTTCTAGACCCTGGTCCCATGTGCTGACCACACCTAATTCAACACCCAAACAGCAGAGGGACTTCGTTTTGCAGAAAAAGTCAGCATCTATCATAACAAACAGGATGGTATTTTCCGTAGAAATATGATGTCACAGTGCTACAGAACTTGTGCCTGCCTTGTATTTATACTGTATGCAAGATTACCGCTTTCAGTATCAAGAGCTATTGCTCCTGAAAACCGTATTCTCATAATATTGTCACTTTCAAACCTCTGAAAAATAATAATACATTTTTGAAGAGTATGTGGAGGGGTTAAATCTTATTTCTGTTTTACCAAACTATTGCCTAACAGAAATATTGGAAACAGCCCTGCTTACATTGCTCCTCCACTACAGTGATAGTCCAGAAGAATGAGAAGCTTTGCTAAACTGATTTTGGTCACTTCAGGAATCTAGGAACCAGAGCTGTGTTTCAAAACTTCTGGACACTATTTCCAGAAACATCACCACCTCCCAGCCATGCCTAGTATGCAAAGGAACATTCTGATTATTCACCTCTGTCTGACAGTAGAGAAGGTCTACCAGTAAAGTGAGTTCTTCCAAATCTAAATAGCCTTCAAATGTCTTCAGAGTTCATCTTGAGAGGCTGGGTGTTAAGCCACAGGAGCTGCAGAGATCTATCTGCCTGTACAGTGATTGTGTGCTGTTCCTGCCCCTTGCCCCTCTCTGATATGTTCTGCATCCCTCCTCATTCTGGTGAAGCCCTAGGCTGAACTCACTTTTGGGGAATACACAAGGAAAACACCAGTCTCTCAGTGCACTAAGTCCTTAGGCTAAGGAGGGTCCTATGCAGCAACTGCAGCATGTGAGACATCTCCTATGCATGCATGCAAGCCCACATGCACAGCCAGTGAGCAGAACTCTTGCCCAGGCCTCCAGGGAGTATTTAATTCTGTTTCAGTGCCTGTTGAGCTTATTTCTATTGACTGGAACAAGTGCATGGGTCAGGTTCTAACAGAGACCAATATGAGGCAGAACCTCTCTTTCCCCAGAGAGTCTGTAAATGCCATTCTTATCACAATGCAGAAGGTACCATAAAGTATGACTGGCAAATACTCTATGCCAATGCTAGTCAAAAGGACTGAATTATTACATCCAGAAACCTCTGGCTGGATTCTGGCAACATTGCCTCCACTATGTCTGAGCAGGACTATCAGAGAGTAGGGTAATTAGGAGCATGGAACGTAATTGTTATCTCTAAACATGAGAACTGCACAGTGATTAAACACTATCCATTCCAGGAAGGTTTCCTAAATAAATGTCAGCCATTAGAGTATACTGTCCTTGAATAATTTGCAGAGAAAAAGGAATTAATCTGTACTGCTATGCAAAATGGTAGTAGGATTTATGTTACTACGCAGGTGCTCCAGCAGTCTTCCTAAAAACACTAAGCAACCTTTACAACCTGAGTTATGTCAGACATTCCTCCAACAAACTGACTTTATTAAATGCTCCTTATGGAAGAAACTGGCAATGAAGGAGGAAATTTGCTTATTATAGGAATGCTCCTTATGGAAGAAACTGGCAATGAAGGAGGAAATTTGCTTATTACAGGCTGCAGAAAATCACCTGCATGTAGAAACAGGGTTTACTGAAGGAACTTAGCTTAATCGGGGATAATGGGAGAGAAACTGAGAACAGGGAGAGCTAATGATAACATAAGGATCATCCAGTATCCAGTAGCAATAACCTGGCAAGGGAATTATACAAAAGATAATTATGCAGATGGAAAATTAGCTCAGTGACTGTGCTTAACATGTTTTCTTTTGCAAAACATGCTGAAAGATCTCCAAGGGAATCAACGTGATTGAGCCACTGCACTTCCAGCAATGTCGCTTTACCAGTTCAAGGGGGCAGGGGGAACAACACTATTTTCCAACAATTGATGCAAAGGAATGGACATCCTTTGTGAATTCACCCATACTGTGACAAAAATGTGTACTTATTTCTTTATTACAGACTCATAGGACCCCAGACATTCTTCTAGTCCATTCCTGCTAAGAGATACTTGCCTATCTGGCTCTCAAAGCCCCTGAGCAGTGGAGACACTGCAGTTTGCCCAATTAACCTACGCAAGTCTTTCCCTCACCACAGCAATGGTTTTACCCGGTTTCTAAACTGAACACTCCCATTGTCATTTAAACTCACCACTTCCTTTCCTAGCAACTGTGACAAGAAGATTAGATTGTTTGCTTATTCTTTCCTTGCTACATCCTTTCACTCCTACACGTCTTTTCTTGAACAACCTCTACTCCACCAATCTAGTTCTAGGCCATACTTGCAAGACCCCTATTCGTGTTACCACTCTTCTCCAGTTAGGCCACATCTGAAATGCGGTACCCAGCCTGAGTATGGGCTTCCAACAGAAACCTTATCAGCACTAAGACTGGAAGTATTACTTCACAATTACTTTGCAGAATTGACTTCTGTTTAAACATCCCAGTATTTGTTCACCTTTTCTACAATATCATAACACTGTTGACTCACATTCACCTTGCACCCCACATACAGAAACACAATTTTAGACCGGGTTAGTGTGGGTTCATTTAAAAATAACTTTGTTGCAAAGACTTTCTTTTGGGGACCAGGTCCATTTTGATACAGAGAAGAGAGAATCTTTATAGGCTCAAGACACTTGCAAAAACGTGCACTCTTATGGCATTTTTTTAAACAGGTCTGCTGCACTTCAGGAGGTTTGCCTGTCCCTGATCTGATCACAGAGCTTTGCAGTTATCACTCGTAATAGCTCCATGTCCCTACCTCCAGACTGGACATTAAAGGAAACAGTGAGGTTTGGATCTGCCATCACATATATAGACTGGCCTGTCACCACACCTCCCAATGTGCCCCAAAGCCATACACAGGATAAAGTCTTTAACTTTTCCACCTTTCTCCTGTCTTAACTAGGAACTGAACTGAAATCCTAGACGGAAAATCCCCTAGTCTTAGAGGAACATACAATACATGGCTGGATTACAAAACTGCAGCTGTGCGTGAACAACCCTACCTCTTTCTGCATCTTTAATTTGTATTGGATTTTGTTTTGCAGAACAAAGCAGAACATGAAGTAGCCTCTTGAAGCTTTCATATTGCAGTGAATTTCATTAAAACCTTCCTGGTTTCTTTATAATGATCCTGCCTAATGCTTGACTACTGTTGCTCTCTACTGCTTTCAGCAATTGCCTCAAGATGTAAACATGTTCATATATCAATGCAAAGCCATTAGATTATGAAAACAGAGGTCACTGCAAAGGGCACAATCAGCTACTGGTCTTGACTGTAAAAGCTCTGACCTTCATTAGCGAGTGTTCAGGGAAAGTTAACTTTCTTCTCTTTAGGAGTCATTTGTGAGCCTTTTTGCCTTTGAGGAAAGTCCAAATGCAAGATACTGCTGATGAAGTATGAAAGAACCGTGCCTTTGTACAGGACAAGCAATCAGTGTTTGCCAGGGACATTTTCTGAATGGGGAGTGGGGATGAGGACGTGCGGTTATTATCATCAGCCAGCCACACTAAGCATTCCCAGCTTGATCCTTAGCATTGAAGAGTTCTTCTGAACCTTGAATGTATGAAATCCAGGTGCAAGCCATGATCTGGTGTTTATCAAAGTCAGCCTGGGACTGAGGAACACACTGGAAGTCAAATTCTTCCCACTTCTATATAGGTCTGCATTGTGCTTGTTGCAGGTTGCACTGTTCATCATGTTAAGATTGATCCTTTGATAGCTCTTGAAAATAGAGAGCTGTGTTCAATGCTTGCTATTCTGCTATGGAACAGATAATGGTCAAAAAGCATGTCAGCTGCTAGGAATGTTTAGAAGAGGAAGAAACAATGAAGCAGACATCATTATTCCAATAGAAAAAGCAATGCTGTGGTAACCCCTTTAATACCACCATCCTGCCCCATGTCAGAAAAAGGCTATAAAACTAGAAAAAGTAAAGAGAAGAGTAAATGGGACAACTAAATCTGTTGAGTTATCCCAGCAACCCTTTTCCAGGGCGAGGACACCTGGTTTTTTTAATTGTTCTTTAGACAATGTGTTCAGCTCTCCTCTGATACTAGAACAGAAGATAGCAAATGAAGCTAGAAAATACTAGATTTAAAGTTGTCAGCAATGCCTGGCTGATCCTGCAATAGGCAGAGATACAGTGCGCTATGCCTGAGGACTAAGGGATGATTTTGTTGTTGTTCAAGTCAGCCTGGTGGAGGCACTTCTTGTATGTAATTCTTTGAATTTTCCTTTGCTGACAGCCCCAGCTGAAGTCTGATGAAAAAGAAGTACGTTTTGGAGATGGCAGAGGCTGGGAGGGGGCTGAAAGGGTTGTGTTCCCTCTTGAAGGGCAAGGCAAAGCAGTCCTTTTCATGTCACCATAACTCAGGGGAAGTGAAGGCCAGGGAATAACAAAGGGGTTTTAAAGAACCCATCAGGAGCACAGGATCTGAGCCTCTTGAACTTAAGATTAGACCAAGAAAATAAATTTACAGTAGGTCTAATTTCTGCCTCTCTTTCTTTTTACCACCTCTTCCCAGTGTGTGCTCAGTTTAGTGTATCAAAACTCGACAACCTGTTCCTGAGATAGACCTGGATTTCACAGCACATTCTCATCCTGACTAACACCATGCTGCCTGCAGGCTTTCCACCTTTTCCTTGCCAGCTACAGGAAAACATCACATCTACTTTTAAGACATCAGTACAAGTCAAGAACACTTGTTGATCTTCTGTTCATCCAGGCATAGTTTTGTACATTGAGTATGGACCAGCTGGGACAAGCAGGGAGTCCAAGCAGCCTCTCTGGTATGAAGCATGCCACTTCTCACAATCAGCCTCCTGCATATTGGCTATATTCTACCAGGTGAGAGGAGGAGTGCGAGTTCTTCTGGCAGCAGCTATGTTATGGTACCTGCCACCTGGGCACATTCCTTAGCATGCCTCTGGTAGCTGCCAGCCCTCAACACTGCTCAAATAGCTCTCTGCCCCAGGGATTTTCTGATTTTCTTGTTTCTTCCCAGGAGATTGTAAGTGAACCTGATGGAGCATAAGGTGAAGAGAACATGTCTCTGTGGGCACTGGTTTGGAGCACAAAGTTTAACTTCAGCTCAACACCCTTCTGCAAAGACCTATGAATACTACCAAACTACAGCAGAGGCTGCAAGCAAGTGAAAAGGCTAATTAAACCTCCTTTTTCATTTAGAAGTCAGAAATTCCCTAGGAGACAATTGTATTTAACAAGCATAGGAAAAAAAATACATTAGGAGTGATCAACACAGAAAAGGTCCTCCTCCTTTTATGCCAGGTTCACTACTTTCCTCTTCCTTCTTTAAAATCATTTTTCTAGATCTATGAGACAAAATCTGACAATGAAAGCAGTTTTCCTGTGTCTCTCATAGGCAGCAGACAGGGATGTGTTTAAACACTGATCTAGTATACAGGAACCCTCCTCACATAACCACAGGGACATAATTTATATATCTGGGTCTTACCTTCCCACCGTAAATGACTTTGAAGTCCCTCAGGATGGGACCACAAAGACAAAGCCAATCCTGTGCATGTGCTACTCAGATCCTCTCTCCTCACAGAGACATTCCCCTCCTGAGAGCAGAAAGATGTGGGGCCACTGTAGGGTCACAAGAAGCAGAACACAATGAAGCAGGGGGTGGCTCAATAGGCAATATATTTCCAGCATTGTCTGGTCCTTCAATAGCTCTTAAGTGCAAGAAAATTATCTATGACTTTTTTGACATGAAGTGACAGCCAGTGGCACTGAGGTGTTGCTGGCTTTGATTTCCAGCACCCACAATATTACCCTGAAGGGGTATGAATGTTAGGTGTTTGGTCCTGAAAGCTGCATTCTCTCCTAACAGGGACTACTCCTCTCAGAGACTCACAGACATCGCATGTGGTTGCTTTTATTTAGTGCCTTCCTGCCACTGGCAGAGGTTTTCCTTCTTTGACTGACCTACTTGTGTCAGGGGACCAGAGAAGGAACACGTGTGAAGGTTGCTTGCTTAGATCTCTGTAAAAAAGGTGGCAAGGCAGGAGAAGTGAGTGAAATATCTACAATGGTGTTGGAAATGCTTTTGCTTCCAGTTTTATGAAGTAGTTTCTATCACAGAAAAAAACAGGTGGAAAGGCTGAAAAGGCTATTTCCAACTGAAAATGTGTCCATATCGCGAGCCTGCAATGTCATCTCATTTTACCATGTTAAACAGTTGAACCCACAACGTCACTTTAATTCAAGGCTAGTGATAATGCTGGTAAAGCAGGAGGAAACCAGCACTACAAGCTGAAAATAGCACTGTGCATACCTTTACTTCACACTTCTGATGAAAACGAAAGCATATTAAATGCTGGTGCATGTATGAGGTGGCTGTGTGAGTCACCTGTGCATGCTGTGTTCGGTTTGAACCTGAAAGTCTTGACTGCAGGGAGACTTGTTTATCCAAAACTGGAACAGTCCTTTACACAGTTTATCCATATGATCACTCTGTGGTCACTGATCCCGGTTTCAGAATTTAGTCAGCACATTAGGCAACCAGCTATTGGGGACCTGCCCTGACATTTTTTGACTGAGTGACAAAATTAGATGAGGACTCATGCAGGACATAAGGCATGGCTCAAACCAGGACCAGGAAAAAGCTAAGTAAGACAAAGGGGAATCTTCCAGCTCCACAGCCAGCTACAAGCCAAGCAGCCACCAGGAAATAATAAATAGTCATTGTTGCCTATTTTAACTGATGTGATATTTCTCATGCTCAGGAGAGACACTGGAAGCAAGCATTGCAAAGCCACCATTGTCACATCTTTAATTTTTTAATGAAGTTCTTAAGTGAAGTGTTTGTTTCGTGGAAAAGGCACAAATTAGTAATTTCCACCTTTTCCCCCTCTCCCTCCTCAAAATCTTTCATACAAACTGACTTTTTTCAATAGAAATCCCTTTTAACCAAAGTGTCCTAAGTGGTTGTTCTTGTGAATAGAGGCCTGAGATATCAGGCCATAGTAACAACAAAGTCTCAGCCCAAAGGCTCTTAAAGTCTTGAATGGAGCTTGATGTCCATCTAAGGCACCAACGTGCAGAGGCTGGAACAGTAGCATTACCTCCCTATTTAAATAATTCAGCTCTGGAATGGAGGTAGCCAGGGAGAGGGGTTTCTCAGAATTTCTTATCAGCATCTTGTCACACAAGCAACTAAATAAGGGTCTTACCACTCTCTTTGCAGGGATAAGACAATTCATATGTGGGTAATTATTTTCTGTGCATCCTGCAAATATATAGAGAGGAACCTAAATTTTCTCTTTACCTCTACTAAAGAGAATTGGTCCAGAAAGAAAGGTTTAAAAATGTCTCAATTTGTACAGTTTAATTTATTTCCCCCCCTTGTGCCTGAGAAATTTTAAAGCCAAATGCCTGAGTATAGTTCTCCCATTGGGAAAGTAATACAGCATTGGTGGACCCACTCCCAGTCACAGCTATCAACCCAGCTTGAATGTCTCATACTGGGTACTCAGAGCTAACTCTTAACCCATAGATGTTTTTAATACTTAAAAAAATGTTGGGCAATTTGCCCTCTGCCTAAAGACAGTGCTCCAGTTTATCTGTTTGTTCATTATTAATTGGTATATAATACTCTGAGGCAGATTGCACATACATGCAAAGCAGAATGTAACAATAAAATGCAGTCCTGTTGGCTCTTTGGTTTGCTACTAAACCCTGATGACAGTTCTACTTCTGCCACACACCTCATTATTTAGCTTATAAATTCATTATTTCCACTGTCGTCTTGCTGGTCTTGGCACAGGTGTAGAAAAGGCTTGTGCTCAAGCTAGGCAGTAAATAACTGAACTAGCAATCACGAGAATTAATGTCAACACTTCCATGGCCATTTCATAGTGCTCTATGTTGAACCATGGCATGAGATCTCCATTCTTTTGTTAGCTCTCCTGAGAGAGATAGGATTGTTAATATTCATCTTCCTCTGATATGATTTTGTTTCAGAGACTCCATGGGAACCAGCCAGATTAGAATAATAAAATAATAGTAAATTGCTTGTGGCAGAAATTGTATATAAAGTCCCTCTAATACATTCAGTCTCTGGACAGCAACAAGAACATGATAACTGAATTAGACTTCTAACAAGATTTTGACGATTGATGAAGCAAATACAACCTTTAAAACAAAAAGTTCCCTCCCCCCCAGTCATGTCTGAGCTGTCAGTAGAGAAATCTGGTCCACCTCCTTCATGAATTAGTCTCTCTATTTATATATTGCCTTTCTCAGTGTTCCCATTTGCCACAAAACCGGCCAACCCAGCTTGTTTTGTTCTGGCATTATTAAAATTACTATTACCATTGCAAATGCTTCCAAGGGAGATAATATTAATAACAGTCTCTTCCATCAGATCCTGTCAGTTCCTGGGGTGATTAATATTCCTGTCTGCAAGAAGCATTATATCATTTAGAGAGAGCATATTGCTTGGCTCGTAGGCTATTCTTCATGGTCTGTGATGAGTGCATTGTGATCTACCATTATTGCATTACTGTTTACACAGCTTGAGATGCCTCATAAAGCAGTTAGGAATGAGCCCAAATTCAGATAGATTCAAATCTGGGAAATGAAAAAACCCGACACAAAGATCTTCAGGCTGTTTGGCCCTCTTCATCCCCCACGTCACATCCCCACTGACTGTTGCTGTCACCTGTAATGCAGATGGCAGCTGCATTTCTGTATGTGTGGCCAGTGAACTCATCCTTGCAAGGATGATCATAGGCAATCTGCTGGCTCCAAAGTACATCAACTGCTCATTTGCATTCCCCCAGGTGGTACTCAAGACAACAAAGTCTTGGTAGAATAAGAAAGCTAAAAGATTCCATAAAAGGGTAAGACTAAACAAAATGAGCATTAACAACCACAGGATGGTCCTGGCTGTTTTTAGACTAAGGTGACAGACTTGCATGAAAATCTGCGTACTTAAAAAGGCTCCTACACTCAAAGGAGACTCTGCTAAGCCACTCACCAGGAAGCAGGAAACTCTTGGTGTGTACTAAGCAATACTTGGGTGCTCTGGTCATCACTTGTGTGAGCATTGGCAGGTGTTACAGGCTGCAGTGGCTGAGCTGTTTTGTGATCGATTGATGCTTTAAAGAATAAAAGTGTGCTGGTGACAATATCTCCAACGTAAATGAAAGCACAATGAATCCAAGAACCATACATCTCCAAAGCTCTCCCTTGCTCCAAACACACAGGCCTACTCTCAGCTCTTACAGGACACCCAAATACTTTGGGCAAAATCTGGCAAACAGCTTACCTTTCCTGAAGTGCTTTTGCATTTGCAGCTTCTTCATTGAAAAGTTCAAACGTTATAAAGTCAGGATGCTTCAGACCTAATCTCTTTCTATTCCCAATCTCTTTCTATTCACATCTTCTTCTATTCCCACGTGAGACGTTTATGGAATTATAACAAAAAGCCTGTTCCTAGAGTCCCCGTTTCTGGTGTTCTGCCAAAGTGAATGCACTCGGGTATTTTGCAGCCTAGCCCTTTCAAACATAGACAAATACTGCTATTCAGATATGTTCTATACAAAGTGGTCACACAGCACTCATCCCCAAAGTATCCAAGTGCTTCCCAGAAATCATCAAAAACTTGTCTAAGTCTTTTGTGATATACTTTTTTTCTTTTTTGTTTCTGCACCTGGGAACAAGTGCAGGGAGAGCTGGGTGACTCATGCTTGAAAATGAAGAAAGGCAGAGAAAAATTAGGCTGGAGATGATGACAATAGTTTCATCATCTTCCTTATTATTTTTGAATAAAATACTATGTCTGGTATATTAGTTGTAATAAGCCATTGTATTTCTCCTTAAAATGCTGTTCATCCTATAATTGTAATGATGTTCTTTCCTTGTTGGCTTTCAGAGGTCAATAAATACAAGCAGTACAGCAGCTGCTTAGTTTAGGGCTTGATTTAATTAGCTCCACAGTGCCAGCTTGTGAGAGTGGAAGTGAAGCAAAATCCTATTCAGATCCTAGTTTGAATAAATTGCTCCAGCCATGGAAGATGAAAATGCCAAAGAATTCTCCACTGTAAAATGGAATATATAGACTTTGCTGGTTGCTGATTGCCGATTGCTGAAAAAGCAGCTATTGTGATCAGAGTGGCAACAACTTACATCAGTCCTCATTTTGCAAGACATTGATAACTGCAAACACAGATTTGCTTATTTCAGGCAGTCATCAGCTAACTTTACCAAACTTGTGGTTATCAATGAAGGCAGCTTTATAAGACCCTAGTTGTTTTGCCACAAAATTTTACACAAGGTTTCCAAAGGGTCCTCAAAAGACAATGGGGTTCAGCAAACTCAGCTTCGAGATGCAGTTATTAGCTTCTTCTAATGACCTATTGAACACATGATCCCACAATCAAATTTCAGGACCAAAATATTGTTAACCTTAAGGATGTTTCATGATACTTCAGTGGTAAGAGCACAGTATGGAAAGTCATTTCAGTTTGATTGGAAGCAATTATACAAGAGAAAAATGAATTTCTACAGGACCTTTTTCTTCCCTGTTTGATGGAAGAATTCAAACCTTCATTTTCAGCCCTTTCTCAAAACCTTCCAGTCTTCTCAGGAAGGATAACTTATGTGGTGAAGAAATCCCCTCTCACCAAGTCCTCGAACAGCACTCAGAGAAGAGACAAGAAGGAAGAAATTAATATCAAATTGTGAAAATGAGGCTGTATGACAAGCTAGTGAGATACTTGAGCAGAAGAAGAGACGATTTGGTGGTCCAGAGAGGTCTGGTGCCTGATTGAAAAAACAGTTCTGTCAAAGAAAAGAGAGAAAAGAGAGAATAAAGCATAGAATGAGAGAAAAGAGAAAGAAAATAGGAGGAAATTAAGCAAATGTGAAACCAATTATGTATCTCTGAATTTTGTTAAAACCAAAGAGACAGGAAGAGAGAGTTTCATCCTTATGGGTATATTTTACTGTAGGAAGTGTTTTAATTACTTTCATTCTAAATTGAGGTGAATAATCACTATTATAGCTTTCATTGGATATTGCATTAGCACAAAATTGTCCCAAATCAGAGATGGGGCAGTCCCTTGATACTGTACACAAACATAGCAGAGGGGATCCTTACCTCAAAAGGGCCCGAAACAAGAAGCCAGTGCAGGGAACCTTATTATTCAAATGCATGGTGCCCACAGGACACTATCATGCCGTACTGAACGGATATTTGGTGGTGTTTGAAGGCATATAGCATTTTCACACTTTGTTAAAGTGAAAAATTTAAACTTTTCATAGAAAGCAGATATTTTCACAGGAACATATCTTTTGCTGAAAACTCAATTTTTTTCCAGCAGAAAGCTTTTTCAGTCAGTGGATTCCAAGCTGGATTCTGTGTGGTGGTTTATGAGGCCACAGAAATGATGCTCCATGGTCAGCTCTCTATGGAGTCATATTACCTTCACAACTTATCCAATTAAAGCTTTGATGGAAAGACTACTTGGTGGAGTCATTTGCATATGGAAAAGAGGGTCCAAAAGAGTTTGGGAATCATGGGTCTAGATGAAGCATTTCTAAAACGCTAAGATGTAGAGGACCAATGATTTGGCATTGGCACAAAATAGCAATTTCACCATTTGGAAGAATTCCCTGTTCCATCTGCACTTTTTCATAAGACTACTACACACACAAACACCAAGAAACCAACCTAATTACTTTTGTCTCTAGATTTAACCTAGAGATAGGTACATGCTTTTCCCAAGATGCTGAAGAAGAAAAATGCATACTGCAAAATCTCTGACAGAAATTGCTAATAGAAAAGCTTAGCTGGATAAGATGACCATTCAGAGACGGAACCCCGTCTGAAACTATTAGAAGTCAGAAGGGTGACTGCATCTTGTGAAGCTTGTTCTGAAAGGTCTCAGAAGAGCTGGAAAAATATGAAGGCTTTCTTTTATCCTATGGCTTAGCTAGATGACCTCATTATGGAAAACAAACCCTGTTCCAGCCAGCTGTTATCATTTCATCCCCACCCCCTGCTTATCTGCTTTGAAGTTGAGCAGAATGTAGAGGTTTCCAGAGACAAATGTGAGCTCCCCATGCTCTCTCTCAGCTAAACAGTGCGAAGGAACAGCCTTTCTCCCATACATAACCCTAAGCACAAGCCTCACAGCTGCTCCAAAGCAAGCCACAAAGTCAGCCAAGAAATGCTTGTAATAGAGCAGTCAGAAAGGTGCTGAGAGACCCAAGTGCTGTTGCTGGGAAAAACACATTTCAGCCTTCACATCTGGATGTCACAATTGATAGCGTCACCTCATGTGTGGCCAGAGACACTGCCAACATACTTAGGAAGTTCACTGCTATCTTTCAAAGGTCACACTGCATACAGCATGGCAGAATCAAAATAGAAAATACAACTGGAAAGCAGAGCTATAGCAAATGGAGAAGAGTAATTACAGCTCCTATATTTAGCTTGTCTTTCTTTTCAAGGTGTTAAGTTGGAAAGACAGTTTTGAAGCTCAGCTGTAAAAATTCATATCTCATTTGTGTGCTTTTTAAAAATTGTGTTCCACAAAAATATATGAGTCACATTCTTACATAGTATGCCAAAAAAAAATCGAAACACAGAAATATTTGTTCCAGGAAAACAATTATTTTCCTTTTCATTTTCAAAGTTTCTTTAGGACAGCATATGTATGTTATTTTCTTTAATTCTTCTTAAAAAACAATTATCAGTGTGTGCATATTTATATTTATATACAATAAACATATGTATGTCTATATATATGCACACAATAATCAGTGTATGTGTGTAAATACATATACAAGTACATATTTAATATCTATAAACAATAAGCATATTATATGTATATTTAGATGCCTGATGGTTCTGTTGTACCTGATGAAAAGCTCGTAATCTTCAAAACTAGGCTGTAAACTAACAAAACACAGGCATTGTGAGGTTGTTCGGTGGCCAGGTCATAGATACAATATGTATCAGCTACCATGATCAGTCACTTAAGCTGACTTGACCATCAGTAGTTTAACTGAGATCAATTACATAATCCTCAAAATCACGTAACTATGGGAGCACAGTCCTGGGAGCTGGCTTGAAGACAAACAGGGGGCCAAATTCTTTTCTGGTGTAATCCTGGCGAAGCCATTGGAAACTGCTGAGAATAAGCATGTCCTGTGAGGACACGAGCTGTACTTGCTCAGTGACAGTCATTCACTCCTCTGGAGGGCACCGGTTTATCCTCCTGATCTTTCCAGGAGGTTTACGGAAGGATGTCTGTGAAACTCAGGGCAGATATTATCCAATTTGCCTATTACACCTGGATCCATAGTCCTTAAGGGAAGGTAGCATAGTTTCATTACTGTGGTAGCAAACCTTGCAGGACTACACAGCACCCGCTAAAGATGGAACAGTTCCCTCTCTGCCCCTGATCCTACTGCAAAGGACAACCTTGGTAGCCAGGCTGCTAAAAAGCAAAAGCCTCTGTAATTCTTTCCAGGAAGGGTCTTTTGGTCATTCTGCCTTCTAGGCACAGACTCCACCCTAGGATCACATACCGTGTCATCTTACAGATGTTCTGCTAAGGGTGCTTAAAACTGAGCCAATAGCAACAGAAGTAATAAAAATATCAATATTTATCAGCTTCTTGTAGTCTGTTTCAGTTTTGTTTATGATGTCAGCTCTTCAGGCAGGAAAAATGTATTTTTCCTTGGCATGCTTAATAAAAAATAACAGCAAATTGACCGAGAGGTCTTCAGGACACACTGTATCTGTATACATGTTCATACTTTGTTCCCTCATAGATCCTAGTCATAGATTTAAAAAGAACATACATAAACTATTGTCTTGCTAATTAAATCCACATGTGGACCCATGCTATATCGATTCCATTTCAACTGGTTATTTTATCACTTTTTGCACTATACCTACAAAAAAGGTTTCATGCTAGATTAGTACAGATTAAGCAGATTGGGGTCTAGATATGTGTGGGCAGTGTATGTGATACAAGGATGTGGATGGATAAACATGCACATATTTTTCCTTTGAATTGGATTCTTTGCAAATCACTTTCCTAAATTCTCCTTCCTGTCCATTAAAGAAAATTACTAATTGATTAATCTATATCTGGTCTACAAGGAAAAAGGAGGTGGTAGAAAAATTTCAGGAGCTTACTCCTGGTATAAAAAAGGATGTAATGTACAAATTGGTAAGAAACTCAGCTAGGCAAGGGAGTTTTACAGGTAGATCATGTAAATCAGGAGAGTTGCAAGCGGGAGAAAACCATGCAGTGAAAAACTGTGGAGACAGAGGTAGGAGTGCTGAATCAATGATGTGAGGCAGAAGATAATGCATGAATTTGAAGAGGAGACAAGCAAGGAAGGTGATTACCAGCTTTGTTTCATGCAGGCCACGACGGGACAACATGACTATTACTAAATTTGAAAATTAGGAAGCTAGAGTAACCAAGGGGACAAAGTGCTAGGGTTTGGGTAACTTTTCTGTCTGAAAAGACAGTTAAAAAACATTCCTAGAGATATTCTGCAAAACCAAGTCACAATTCCCTTGTAGCATTCATAAATAGCCTAAAATCTTGTTTACAGTTGTAATTTCTATTTGATGGAGTTATTGTCAAAGAGATTAGCAACTCCCTTCAGTTCAGAGACATTTAAATTTAGCAGCAGGAAAAAGAAGTTTGTTGAGTGTGGAATCCACCCCTGCTGCTCCAAAACAATCAGAAACAGGAAAAAGTAATCAAAAGGGAGTTTTAATGAGTTATAGAGCTATTGTTTACTGGGGAGGGCTGAAAGCCTGAAGCCCAAGCCTGGAGGACCTCTGTGACCCTGCACTGCCTTTTGGTGGCAAAATATTTGCTTGAAATTACGTCAAAACAACACAATGTGTGTGTCCGAAGGCCAAGGGGGGGGTGAACGTTGAGAAAAATAGTGGAAATTCCCTGAGTCTCTGAATGTACTGAAGGCTTACCTTGAAAAACAAGGCAATAAACAGCAGCTGTATTTGTACATTCAAGCTAACATAGGCAGTGTCTCCCTCAGCGGTGCGAAGGGGAAGGCTGTGTCTGCCAGACAGTGCAAGAAACGGTTGCAACCCTTTTCTCCGCAGCTGCCAAGCGCGGGAGAAATGCAGGGCTGACCTGCTGGGGCACAAGGCTGAAGGGGGCAAGGGCCCACGGGCGGAGTGCGCTCTGTGCCCTCTGTGGCCAGCAGCCCCAGGCTAAAGAGATGCTGCCATCGTCTCATGGGGCTGTCAAAGTGAAAGCTTCACAGGGAGATGAGGAAGCTCTTCTGGAGAGGGGCTGAAAACAGGAAGCTAATTTTTCCAAGGAAATAATTATACAGAAGTGCTGGGGTTTTGCGGAAGGAGGTTTTTGTTGCTTTCCCAGAACTCTCCCTGAGGTAAAAAAGCACAATGTTAACTCAGTGCTCAAAAGCAACAGGACAATTTTACCGTGGCGCTCACCAGCAGTTATTTAATCAGTAGCATGTGTCTGAAAGTAGCCTGCTGCACCTGCCTGGTCAGGGAAAGACTTCTTGGGTGGAAAAATCTCGGCCAAAATGCTCATGACTTGCATTTAATGCAATTCACGCTCCAGGAAACGGGTATAGACCCCACCAGACTTCCCAAAAGCATCTGAGCAAGAGGAAATCAACAGGTATAAAAATAAGCAAAAAGATGAATGTTTCCCAGAGAAAATGGGCACATTAAAATGAACAGCAGACCTTCCCCTGGAGAAATGGCAATGAGCTCCGTGTACTGATTAGACAGCAGAATCAGTGGTGACAGGGGTGCAACATGTACGCTTAAATTATGTAATATGACACATGACCTACTCAGCCACACACTGCATGACCCGGAGAATTACCTGTCCATCAAAGTAATATTCCCAACACAACAATCTCACTGGGGTACCCGATCCTTGGAAAAAGTACTAAGTGTGATGGCCATGAGCTAGCTAGCCTATCTATGCGTTCATCTCCAGTCTTTTACAAATTGCACTCATACCAGTTGGTGGCACCATGCACAGCTTTGCAGCATCCCAAGAGATTTCCCTGGCAGCTGGGAAGGGACACGTTCTGCACACTCTGGAGCTAGACAGGAAGCGACTCACAGCAGCTTCCAGGTTAACAGTCCCCATGCAAATTTTGGTTCTTCCAATACCCAGCTAAAAAGCAAGCTTTCCCTTTGCGTATCATACCCTGGCCGGCATGATGTCATTAACAACCCTAAATTTTGTCATTATTGCCACAAAAAAATCAACTGAAGAAGACAGATGAGAGTCAGCTGCCCTACAGGTAACAGGGAATGCTATTTGACACAGTATTTAACACACGCTAAAATTGCTGTTGCTTTGTATATCTGTTTCACCAGACAAACTGTCAAGCTAGACCAAGTATTTTTATTTCACCAACACCTACTACACTATGAACAGGTTTGTTAAGTCCCCAGATTTTATTTCACTTTTACCTTTGTTAAAATTCCAAATAGCCATGTTTTATCTGCACAAGATCACTTAATCGGGCATATGGCTTTCCAGGGAAATGTAAAACAACAGCTTTGTCTAAAGTCATATAATTTTCTATTCACTCATATCACTCCACCAAGAAGCCAAAGTATTTTAATTAGATAGCATGTGTAAAGTCAGGCTGCAAGTAAGAATTTAAAAGCAGAAAACACCCATAAAGAGACTTTCAAAGTGGCCACTAAAATTCACATTTTTCAGCTTTTGGCAAGGCCAATTAAAGACTTTTAGCCCATTAACATCCACAGCACCTACGGCTGCCACTAGAACTGTAGTCAGTCAGCATTTCCACAGGTCAAGTTCAAATGAGCTGAGGCTGGACTCAACAAAATTAAAGCATTCAGGCCCACTGACATGCTCAATAATACATGCTTGTACACTTACATGGACACAATTTTCTAGAACATGTGCAGTCATGAGCATGACCTACTAAGGTCTATAATTAGCATGTGTAAGTGTAGTTCCATTTGGTATATCTATACTGTATATATTAAGAAAAAGCTCACCTTGATGTCATGCATGTGTCTAAATAAGATCCAAGATGTTTCTTACAAGTTACTCTGTTAGAAGTATAGTCTGCAATAAATGCAATATAAATGAGCTAATGCTACACAGTTTCTCAGCTTTTTACCATGCTGGTAACTTTAGGTCCATTTTTCTGAATTTAGAATCAGATTATGGATTTGCACAGACTTACTAATACCTGTAAGAACATTGTGTTTATATACATAAACAGAAGCCTAATTACAACAATTCTTAATATTTTTGGCACTTACTCTTCAAAACCACAAGCCCTCACAAGCACTCATTCAACTGTCAATCTGGAAAATGCCAGCATGTCTCAAAATGTTATTTACAATGAAATACAGGTCATCAGCTTGACCTTTGGAGCAGAAGAATATATATATTTTTTTAAGCCAGCAGAAAAAATAGCTGTAGTTTCCTTTCTTGATGAAGAAAAACATGTTTTGCCTTATATCTGTAAGCAAAACTGGATCTGGGAAAAAAAGACATATAGTAAAAGGCACAACTACCCCCGCCTTCCTCACTGCTCACTCTCTCCTGCAATTGTGTAAAGCAAGGAAGTAAAAGGCTGCTAGAGACTGAAAAACATGTTTTTCTTTGAAAGTCCATCCGCAGAAATATTTATCAGCTGTTGGCAAAACACACAAAAAATAATATTCTTTTTTTAAAAGGCAGAAACAAATAGGTTCTTTTTTCACTGAAAAATAGAGGATCTTTGAAGTCCCTGTGAAAAACATGTTTTTTATTTGCTGCATTTCTTTTTTTTTACTGCTCACTAGAAGTCACTGAGGTCTTTTGCTGCTCAGATCTGCAGTACTATCCAGTGTATTTTTGCCTCCTGGTCAGTCACAGTCTTCCTTCTTCATGAATGGATGTCACCAAAGCTACCCATGGAGAAGAGAATCTAAAAACCCACTCATTCATCCAGTCGCTGTAAATAATTGGCTATTAGAATGATCAGCCAAGGATGGACATGTGGGCAGAAACAGGCTGTGTCCACACCATTCAGAGTAGCTGGAGCAATACCACTCCTGGCAGACTGCCCTCAGAAAGGTCCCTGTTTTGGAGGATGAAGAACCACAGTGGGGGTGGTCTCTGTAGAATACACCAGGTCTGCAGTCCAGCCAAAGCCAAACCCCAAATCTTTCTCTGGTTTAATGTAAGCAGCCTGGCAGGTCTCAGGGTCCAGGACGGTCTTGAGGGTGTATAAGGACATCATAAACTAGGAGCTAAATCTCTCTCACAGTTCACAGTGAGTCCTAGAAACAGACCTCTTTCTTCCCAGACTCTCTGGCTCCCTTCTCTCTTCAGCTTGCAGCAGGGAAAGTTGCTCCCAAAGGAAACACACTTGTTTTCTGAGTCCTTCCACAGCAGTGCTCAACAGGATCTGCCAAAAATGGGCTTGAACTCTTCTCCCACAAACAGGTGCCCAAGGAAGAAAAAAAAGGTAGAACAAAGTCCTTTTCTTTATTTTCCCACTTCATTTCCTCAGTATCCATTATGCTGAAGTCACAGCACTTCACAAGACTGTGAAGAATCCTTCATTATGGCAGGAAGAAGGATGCTTAGAAAATGTGGAGAGATGCAAAAATGTCCCAGAACTAGCATGACTTGAATTCTAATGGCTTCAGTAAAGAGGTGTGCAGAGCACTGCAAGAAATTTAAAGAGGCCACTGTATCTGTGTCGTAATGATATGGAAGTAATGGGCTAAAACCACCATGATACACAACTGGTTCCATCCCTGTTGCCTTAACTAAGGCATACAAAAAAGTCTTCAGACTGACCATGAAAAGGGTCTGGTTCAGCCACAGCTAGAGGAAACCAAAGGTGTCCTGGAGTGATGGAAACGCAGATAAAATAGCTTCCTGCAAAGAAAAAAGTCCAATATCCTGATTTTAGGAATGGAAAGTACTTTTATCCACATTGAGAATATATGAGCTAGTGGGTGCTCCATAGCTCTGAACAAACAGTCTGAAAAATGGTGCAGGGCCGGAACATTTGGGAACACACTGGAGTCTCCTGGTTATATGCTCTGAGAAGGGATAGAGGCAATGATGACACGGTCTCCATTATTAGAATCAATTAGATTAATGGATATATGAGAAGAGGGAGTAGGGAGAGGCCAACTGCTTCATAGGCATGTGAATAATGAGGTGTTATTGTGTCATATCTGTCCTTATAAATCAAAACACTTAAGAAAATTAAATAGCTTCTAATAATGTCACTTGATTAAATCGTGTCCCTCTCTTTCTCTGCTTGGATCAAAAGTGGACTCTGGGATCTCTGACCCAGCTTTAGAGGTATCATAAATACTACCGCCCAGCATATACAATTATTGTGTGTCTTGTCACTTCAGTCCTCCATATTAAAATTCTTTCAGCTGAACTTTCCTCCTCTCCTCTTGATACCCTGTCACTGAAGATCTGAGCCTGGGATTGGTATGTAGACAAGAGAGAAGGAAACAGAGTGTGGGAGAAGTTGTAGTATGAGTCCACTCTTTATCAAAAGGTAAGAAATTCAGGAAGTTTTTTATTCAACAGCCCAGCTGCAGGGAAGATTGTTAAATCAGACTTCACATCATGTTTGACTTGAAAGGCAACCATGACACAAATTTATGAGAAGCCAAGTTTCATTAATTCCAGGGCTCAATACTTCTGAAAGAAAGTACTACCAGAAAGTGAGCAAAAGATACTCTTGCTCTACTTTGACAAAATGGTTGTACAGACACTTTCTTGTTTTGTGTACACCTTCTTCCCCCAGTGATGTCGAAAAATGTTCAAAATGTATAACTGGGGACTGATTCATTCAGGAACGGTATTTATGTGGCAGTTGTGCCTACAGAACAACAAACAAGTGCTCCAGAGAAGTGAGCTGTCACAGAGAAATCCTGGTGAAGTCTGAACCTAATGTCAAAATTCAGAATGAAAGGGATATTTACATCCTTGAACAGCTGCAATGACTTAGAAATACTTGCTAGAGGCAAAGTCACGCCAGACAGAAGAGAGAGATCTCAGTGCTGATGCTCCAGATGAGGAGCATACCTGAGTGCATTGGTTCCATAAGACTTTCATGCATCCATTGTTGCTTATCCAGCAAACTGTGATCAATATTGGTGGGGCTTCTCACCATACACACCAGTGCCCAAGAGCAAGCTGAAAAAGTTAATTGCCTGGTTCAGGGAGAAGTGAGTCAGCATTGCAGGAATGCCTCACACCCTTCCTCACATGTACTTCCACTTGAAGCACATTGACTTGCACTGCAACCAGGCCCTGGAATTACACCCTGGAAGCTGGAAAGCACTTGGCCTGCTCTAGACATGGAAGAATAGAAAAAAATGGTCTTGGCTGCCTACAAGAGAGGCTGAAGAAACAAGGAGGGAGATGCTCAAGATAAATTTTTGGCATTTCAGAACTTCTTCATCCCAGCTTTGGCTCCCAAGGGATAGGTATATCACAAGCAGTTTATCCCACAATCTGTGCCATTGTGAAAAATGTTTCCATATTCTGATCACACCATTTTTGTATTACCTTTCCTCATGCAGCGTAACATCAACTTTTAAGAGCTAGGTTTAGGGGGTTTTCCCCAGGGAACAAATCACAGAAACAGTGATGAACTGGAAACACCGTAGCAGCAATCTTGTATCTCGTCACGTTCTTCTCACATTTATAACTAGGCTAAAAACAAGAAAAGGTACATCCAGCTTGTATTTAGCCTAAAACTTACTGTTTCTTCACCTAATATGGCGAGCGGAATGAAGGTGAGCTTGTCTGCTTTATGACCCTGATAGGTCAATCTATTAGAATAAATTGCTTCTCTCAGCAAACTTTGCTTCTCCCTTTAAAAGTCACTTGCAGTAAGAGGACATGCTTCTGTGTGTATGAAAATCACAGTAAACTTAATGAGAAACCCTTCTGCCATAAGATCTCCCTATCCACTACTGGCAAAGGCATTCAGGTGGCCTGGGTTACAGTAGACATAAGCCACAAGTACGTAACAGCTTCCCCCTGTGATCAGTAATACATAGCAGATTACGGTAGGTACAAGACATATGCAAAATAATTAGCCTAGATTTTTGAAGGCAGCCATTCTAGAATCAACAGCATAGCTTGCTGGCAGGAAATCGGATAGGCTGGGGGGATTCTCCCCTGTAGCGCTCTACTCTCGGGAAGTATTTGGTGAGAAAAGAGCTGAATGCAAAGGAAAGGATAACTTCTGAATGTTGCTGTGTCCTACTACTCTATTTCCTTAAGCCTGAACACTGGGAAAAATACTCAGACATCCAAATAGCTCAGTTTTATGGATGGAGCAGACAGGGACAGCTCTGTGGCTTTGCATTTGCGTGAAAAGGTGGTCAGGTAGGTAGAACTAATGTCCAAAACCAAAAATAAGAACAAGGATTTTTCACTGTTTACCATTCTCACCTATTGCATTTGCTTTTATTCTGTGAGGTGCACTTTAAACTCCTATCAGATACAGCTGACCTGCATGCTTTTTTAAAAGAACGCACCAAATTTGAACTTTAAAGCCAAATTTTTGACTGTCTATGCAAATACAGAATTACAGAAGTTAATACTCGTTTCAGCTATGCTCCACTGGCTCTGTTAGCAATGGTCCTTCAATGATGCAAACTGCCAATTATAAGCATGTGTGTAGTTTTCTTCAGGACTAAATGGACTGCATTCAAACTACAAGTGATTTTCTGAAAGCTCCACTTCAGACTTCTCGAGGAGGCCTGATCATAAGTGGGAAACTACTCAATGAGCAAAGCATGAGATGTCAATATTTTTTAGTCATACGATACTTGTGGGATACAAGAAGTGGTCATTAAAAAAAAAAAAAAAAGGACTACATAATATTAAGATACCATGCAAAAAAACTGAGAGGGTGACAATGCTGCCATGTTCAGTCACCCCTCCAGTGCAAAAGTGGAGGGACAATATTACAAAATTATGTTCCAGAGGTTGCTGACGCAGGATCAATATTTAGTCATGAAAATGAAAAGCATTTACAAATCTTCCAATGAATAGGATTATCATCTGCTAATTAACCTCCAGACTGTTTAATGAGGCAGCAGCATGGGCACAGAGGGGTGGGAACAGTGGTGCACAGAGAGGCGCTTTCCAGCCTTCAGGGTAGATTATGGCTTGAATTATGACCTCCCACTGTATCCATTATGGCACCCCAGTGGTTAATAGGAGCCTTCTTTGTCCGGGGGTTGCTGCGGAGACGGTTCCTGTACCTCAGGAAGCAGGGAGAAGAGAAGTTTCCTGTTTTGAAGAAGGTTTAAGAACTATTTTCCTCCAATCAGGCAGCAGATGCCTGGGCAGGAAATGGAGAACGCAGATGCCAGCCCCACTCCGGGTCAGTGGCTGTGCTAATCAATGCAGCCAGGGTTTACCATAGCCAAAAAGGCCCTAGTGATAAGTGGGCTGCAGAGTTAAGGGGAGGATTTGTGGTGGAAGGTGCCTGGAGTGAGACTGACACTGGAGCGAGACCAAAACAAATCCAAATACTGAGAGGAAATGGGCGTTTGGCTTCCTCCCTATATGTAACTCTCACACAGCACATTGCACCCAGTATATGGCCCTGATAAAAATGAGGTATGTAATTAATCGTTGTGGTTCAAAACAATGCTCAGAGGTAGCACTAGTCATCGTTGCTGTAACCTTTTCTCTCGTTGATGATTCACTGCTGAGGGAGACTTGCATGTATTGGGGGTGTCAGATGCATGGTCCCATCAAATGCAGGAAACCAGTCAAAATTTCTGCAGCTGGGTGGGGTTTCCCCTCCCCCCCTTTTTCAGATGAAATTTAGCAAGAGTGTTTGCTGACCTCCAGGAGTGAAATTCAGCTCTGGCCCCAGTGAAGCTAGAACTGCTGTTGACTTTGTTTATGCCAAGTCTCAGCCTTTTTGACTCAGTGCCCAATTTTTCTTTCACTGACATCACTTTTACACCTGCGTAACATTTGACCCTCAATGGTATTGCTCCTCACTTACACTTGCTCACTTTGAATGATGTTTGAAGCACCCATCTGCCATCCTTCAACTCCCAGCTCACAATTTGATTCTCTGTGATGTTATTTCCTCGGGTGCTTTCTGTAACAGACAGCCTCTGAGAGGCTGTGAAAGGCTGGAGAAAAACAAGACTAACTGCAGTAAGTAAATCCACAGGAGTGTATTTTCAGCTGCTTCTCTGTTTGTTGCCAGTAGAGCTCTACTGACATTTTGCAAATACGGGCACCAAGTGCTTTGGAGTGCAAGATCATCACATCCCACTGAGTAAAGATAACCATGTTTCTGGACACATCCTTGCCCAAGCTACATTACATTAAACGAAGCTTTGCCTGGGTAAGACATGGGCCAAAACTGAGCAAGGACTTGAGAATTAGGCATCTGGGCAGCTGAGAAGGAAAGAAAATCTCCATGTCAGCGAGGAATGAGTGGACCCAACTGTGGCATTGTATAAGCTCTCCAATTTTGTACCATTGCCTACAAATATTCTTTTTTTACAAAAATACTAAGGAATAGAAATCTCAGAAATTTGATGCATCAGAGGAACCTTGATGGCACCAGGAACCTGAATGGAAACACATAAACCTCCTTCCTGAGAGGACTGGTGCTCTTGCTAGGGGCCTTTTGCTGAAAATGGCGAGTGAAACAATCAGATGTTCATTTGATTAACTGAGATTCAAAGACATATTTAAAGTATTTCACAGTCTGTAAGGAATACAAACAGAGAGTGATCTCCCAAGGAACTGACTTCACTATCCTTCTAGTCTCCCTCTCCTAAAGCATTCCGGGGTCTGTACACATCAACCATCCTTCAAAATCTCCTGCAGTCTGTGATGAACTCCCATAACTAGATAATGGACAACATGTTTTCAGTGTTAGTCATGAATAACTGGTAATTATAATCCCTTTCCTCTCATTGCAGAAAATAGGTACTGCAGAAAAGATATGCTACAAAGTAACAAACTGCTGGTTCAGGAGAGAATATTCATCAGCTTATAGCTATAACTCTCCTATTCTTCTCTTCCTCTCCACTCCCTTTGTGTTTGTCTTCACTTGTCTTCTCTTGCCTTTGATTAGGATGTAAACTCTTCAGGGCCAAGACTGTGACATATGTTTGACAGGTCCTTTGCTATTGGTTTTGATGTAACGAAGAGCACAAATGTAGAGTGAAGGCAGCGAGCAAACTATCATAAAAGGTACACTGGTGCTCAAAAATAGGAAGAAATGATCTTTATATGCCAGAAGATATTGCACCGAGATGAGGAGATAATGCTGTCAACTTTGACATGAGCAAGCTTCACTTTAGGACACTTTTAGTTTAGCTAGTCGAGAGGGTCCTGGAGGGTCAAGGATTTTGTCTCAGTCCCCAAAAGACTTGACAACATTTGTTTGAATTTTTCTCTTCCAAAGAAGGGTTCACCACTAATCTTTGAGATCTCATCCGAGGGATAGTCCTTCAGCTTCCGTCTCTACCAACAGCTCTCAAGAGAGCATTAACTTCAAACTGCAGGATCCAGGAGTGCTACAGACCTAAGACACATTCCTGCCAATGCACCTTAAATCCTAATACAACACCTCTCTGGCAGTGGCTCTTGTGGCTCCCCAGGCAACTGGCCAGTCACAAGCTGTCACGTACAGCACTCCCTACTATTCTGGCTCTGAGCCTCTTGGTGTCAGACAGGCTTTTGAGCAGAGAGGAAAAAGAAACCAAGAAAGTGAGGGAGATGACATACCAGTCACTGCAGGATATACAAAGTTCCACAGACACAGGAATTCGTCATCAGGCAGCAATGACATCAGTCTACAGCTGCCCCCAGTGCTATTCCATCACAGCAAAGATAAATATCTGAAAAGTGTTTACCTACCAGTATTTACCATAGGTGGCTATTACTATACTCAGCTCATCACAGCTGCCCACATTTTACATTTAATTTTATCTGCCATCCAAAGGAATGCATGTGGTTATTAACATGTATTCACTTTTTTCCACCCTGCTTTAGTAAATGATTTCACTTTTTGTGACATGCAGCACCAGCTTACCCATGAATATTTGAAATGCTTATGTACAAGAATGTTAAAGCAGACCTGATCAGCATTAATCCATGCCGACATAACAGACTTTCCCCCCTATAGTAAACCTTTCAGATGTCCCAGGCACCCTTACAGAGATAAACACAATGGATTAGCTGCCCTATGTATTCTGTCCTATGGATCCACACACTTGGGCTTTGCCAGACAACCAACAAGGATGAGTGCTGTTGAACCACCTCTCCCTGTCCTGTGGTTTCCCGGATGGCATACTACCAGCTAGAATACACCAGGAAATACCAAAATAAGATCAAAATAGGTGATTTTTCGGGCAACTAAGACCAGATGCCTGTAAAGATTTATAAGGCAATGTTGGTTTCTGAAATTGTATCTACTAGGAAGTAGGAAGTTTAGTTCAATGTCATTTTGGGGGCAAACACCCCCCCCCCCATGCTGTATTCTTAGTTTGACGCCAGAAAATTTCTTTTAGTAAGGCCACTGACACCAAAACAGTAAAAAAGAAACAAACCCAACCCCCCAACCTATAGACCCTGATGAAGAAGAGGTAGCAGGGTGAAAGATCATGAAAAATGGCCTGAAAGACCTCATCTTGAAGAACACCTCTACGTAATAACATAAAGAGGTTTAAAAATAACAATTAGGGTGCATAGGTAGTGTAGTATGATAGACAGAGTCTCTTGAGCTTCATTAAAATGGCAGAGTGCTAGTTTATGTTAAAATGATAAAAAATAAGACTCCAACATGCCAGATAGCTCTGACCTAATAGGATACTTAAGTGTATGCAGTAGCCCTACTTAAAATAGATTATGCACTTGCTTAGATTTAAGCATGTACTTAAAACATCTGCTGGATGGGAACCTATAAGCCTAGAATGTTCACCTGAGTTTTAAAATTCATCAAACTTATTAAATGGATAGTTGGATGATGTTTTGAAGGAAATCCTTTGTTAAAAGTCATCTTATTATTAAAAAATAGTTGGAATTATTTAAAAAATACATGCTTCATTTATTTCAGTAATTGAGTAATGAAAAAAGATGTGTCGATTTCACTTCTAGTCAATTAAGTCACGGATTCTCCCTGGGGAAGATGCTTCCTCTACGCTGAAATCTGCTTGCTTCAAGGAGTGTTTTATGTGGTATGGCCTGCACCCTTCAATACTCTTCATTGCAGTATATGCTTGCAAAAGTGGAGATTCCTCTTTTGGCTGCAAAAGTTTGATTTGACCCTTCATCATCTCCTGAACATGTTCACATGTATTCACCTTCCCATTCTTCCATTTGTAATACAGATCATTCTCCATTATTTTTGAAGAGGGTTAGAGGATAGACTGACAAATTTCAAGCAGTTCTTTTATGGTTCTTATTTGCATTTAGCTATAAAGCTCCTAAAGCTTTTCATCATTTCAGTACAGGAAATTATACCCTGGATTGTCTTTTAGACTGACCATAAAGAGAATATAAACCTTTTGCTTACTAAATACACTTCCAATTTTTTTAAGATAGCGATCACTGCAGAGGCGTTTGTTTCTTTTTCCCTATTGCACCCAAATTGTAGCTTAATTGCCCATGCAGCAGAGTCTTTGGTGTCCAAAATTAGTCTGAACTGTTCAAGAATACATTCCTTGGTGAACAGTGCAATATCTCGTAGCAGTGCATGTGTTGCATTTTTAACCAACACAAACCAGTTCAAAGTTCAAACCAATCAGATCTGATGAAAGAGAGGAGTCAGCGACTCCTGGAGGTATCCTGGCACCCTGCCCTTTGTGGCAGGAAGCGGATTTGAGAACCGGCAGACAGGAACTTGTGAGAAGCACTCACCCTTTCCAGAGCTAGGTCACAAAACTAATCATGGGTAATGCCTGCCCCTCAGCCAGACTCTGAGCTGCTGGCGTAATGCTAGGAGCAGGAATTGTCCCCTGTCATGAAGTATAGAGTTCTGCTGGAGTGTTTAGTTCCTTTCACAGAAAACGGGAGAGAGAAAAGAGTCATTCTTTGCTCCATTAAATTTTTCACAAGTTGGTGGTTTGGATCAAAACCTATAAAGTATGATAGTTCTTTGCCCTATAGGAGACGAAAAAGGATTTTGAGTGAAGCGCACATTAGAAATAGCACAGCAACTACAAGACCAGCTCTTTTACAAAGACTTTGTTTTGCTAGTAACATACTTAACCAAAATTTTTCCATTATGTATCTACGTATGAGAAAACTTTGCTACCTAGACTATGTTTTTCAGGTTATTAGGAAAATCCCCAAATTCTGCAGCCCACATTCTCAGTTCTTCTATGAAAACATGTTTCTCTCCTTCCTGCTGTCCGCTTCCCTAGTGCATTAATATTTTGCAGCTGTTTAACCAAAAGGTTACTCTTCTAGAAAACATATTTAAGGAAATTTTTCCAAATCACCTGTACTGTGCTTGATTTTTTACTTGTGCTTTCTTTTCCATTGTGTCACATAAACTTTTTCCCACACTTTGCAAGACCCTAAATCTGTATTCCTGAAGTTGCTTCAGATGATGCTTTCTATTGACATAAGTTATTTGTGTTGATTGACACAGACATCAAGGCTGCATGTAGCAAAAATAAATCAGGGACCGGTACATGAAGATGGGAGAAAGCCAGATGGCTGCTGGCCATAGGTGGGCCTGGGAAACCCATTTCATTCCATGCACCAGGGCGCACACCAGGCATTTTATGCTATAAGGGAATATATAGGCCTTTCCATCTCCTCATCTGTGTCAGTCAGAGTAGTAATGAAAGAGCTGTTACTACGAATTTATGCCTCTCCAAAACCATACAGGATTGCAAATGCCTGCTTAGAGGTGTAGTGATACAACCAGGGTCCCCTAGAGAATCAGAACCCAGCATTCCTGGATACCAGCCTCAGTGGGAGAGACTCTGGCCCACAGAAAGAAGGGTTTAATTCCCATTTCCCTCACTGCTTGCTTTCTCTCTTCAGAGGTCTGTGCACTAATGCGCAAGGCGCTCTGCACCCCATCAGTCACAATGAGACAGCATTGAAAGGTCAGGGAGAAGAGCTTTGACTATACTACAGAGCATCTGCCAGCAGGATGATGTTAGTTATTAGTTATTGCAAAAGCAGAACTAACAACATGTAAAATGAAGTTACTCTGGACAGTGTTAGCAATAGTCCTGATTTCTGTGGGATTCAAAATGTCAAAGCAGGACTGACTCTTCACACATGCCCCGGCCTGGACACTGGGCAGGTACAATGTGCTGCTTCTCCCCCTCCCCAGCCTGCTGGCATGCAGGGCTCAGGGACGGCTAGGAGCAACCATCCTGCCCTGGGGAGGAATGGCCCCTCCCTGACTAGGGAAGCAACCCTTGAGCTCAGCTCAGCCCTCCTGGGGTTTCTTTGCCAGGGGAGGGAAATTTGCAAAGTTGCACTTTCTTGCGTGAGCAATACCAGCTCCACTGGGAAAGGTAGCAGGGCTATATTATGCCTCCATTGAGAGGAAGGGGGCGATCCGACATTGTCTGGGATCTGCTGCCAGCGCGAAAACAGGGAGAAGGGCCCAGCCACAGGATGCCAGCGTTAATTTCATTGAGCCAGGAGCTGGTTTATGGGAGAGGGGAAAAGACAGCAGTCTGGAGCTGTCTGAAACTGCTTTGAGCAAACGTAGTTTGTATGCGAGGGACCGTCCGTGGCTTCCCTGCACGCAGACACCGCTTCCAGCTGCCGGTGCTATCGGCTCCGCAGGGATGCTCCGGGCCGGGGGAAAACGCCCGGGGCGGGGCGGGGCGGGGCGGGGCTGGGGGGGAGGGGGGCTTCCCCGAGCCTCGTTCGCTGGGGGTTCCTAGGCTGGGGCGGTCGTGTCCCACGGGGGAATGGAGCGGGGGGTGGAGAGAGGGGGGCTGAATGGATTGGGGAGGATGGGTGGAGGGGGGGAAAGGATGGAGAGGAGGGAAGGATGGACGGAAGGAAAAGGATGAAGAGGGGAAAAGGATGGAAGGGGAAAGGATGAAGGGGGAAAGGATGGATGGAGGGGATGGAAGGAGGGAGGGGGGACGGAGGAGATATGGAGGGAGGGAGGGAGGGGAGAAGGCGGGAGGGGGAATGGAGAGAGGGGGACCAATGAGGGTGCAAAGAGGACCAAGGGTGGTGGAAAGGGAGTGGGGAACGCGAAAGGGGGGCACGCGAAAGGGGGGACGAAGGACAGGGCAACCCGCTGCGCCTTTAAATGTTCGCGCCCTTGGGCATCCGTGCCGCGTCCCTCGCCCCCCCCGCACCCCGCGGGAGGCACCGGGCTTGCTCCTCGGCGGGGGATGCCTGCGCGGAGCCGGCGCGCCCGGCCCTGCCCAGCCCGGCCCCGCCCGGCCCAGCCCCGCGCGCCGCCGGCCGTGCGGGGCCCCGGCGCCGGCCGCCGCCACCGCCCCCCGACGGGCCGCGCGCGGGGCAGGGCGGAGGCGCGCCGCGGCGCTGACCGCCCCCGAGCCGGCACCGCCGCCTGCCCAGCCCGCCGCTCCGGGTCCGGCTGCCCCGCCTGCGCTCCCATGCCCCCGGAGCGGCTCTAGGGCCGGGCGCGTCCGCGAGGGGCGAAGGCGGCGGCGGCGGCGGCCCCTCGGGACCATGCTTTGAGCGCCCGGGGCAGCCAGCGAGCGAAGTTGCGGTGGAAGATGAACAACGCCGGTAAGTGCGCGGGTCCGCTGGGATGGCTCTCCGCCTCCGGACATCTTTTCCCCGAGGCCGGCAAACGCCGGGCGGGCTTCCTTCCTCCGGCACCGGCACCCTCCTTTCCTCGGGCCGGCGCACCGCGCCTCCGGGACCAACACCGCCGGGATGGCACCCCCCGTCCGGGCACTGCTCCTCCGGGGCTTGCAACCCCGCGTCCCGGCATCCCTCCTTCGGGGCCGGCAGCTCTCGGGTCGTGCCACCGGGGCTGGCACCTCTCCTCCAGGCACCCTCCGTCCAGGGCTGGCCCTCCTCTTCCCCCGCCCCGGCAGGTGCTCACTGGCTCCCCGCGGGGCTCCGCACACCCTGGGGCCGTGCATGCCCCATCGCTGGCCCCACCGGGACGGGGACAAGCAGCAAGCCCGGGCGAGGCGGGAGGTTCCGGGGACAGCCAGACTGGCAGATCGGGAGGGCCGCGCCTGCTGAGGGACGCGGCTCTGTGCCCACTCTTCTCTCGACACACTCAACCCTTCACAAAGCCCCTAGGAAATTTGCTGTGACTTTCTTTCCGAAAGTCTGTTTTTTGGGGAGGTAATGTTTTTCGCAGAATTTTCTCTCCAAGGCAAACCCAAACCATTGCTCCTTCCTTCTGTTAACTTCTCAGAATTTTTCCTTGATGGAAACTGGGAAGGTGAGAGACAGGATGAGAAGGGAACAGATACTAAAGACAAGATGTTCAACAGTTAAACGTTAAAAGAAGTCACTGGAAAATTGGGGCAAACTTTAAATTCTCCACCAACACTTTCCGATTTTCAGGGGCAAGGCATGTGTGTAAAAAACCCATAACAATCCAGGAAACAATTATTACTAACTATGGAGTTATTTAGAAAAATCTAATGCTGCATCTAGAATTAAAGAGGAAGAGAAACAGCCCCTTTGTGTTAGCCCTAAGATTTTCCACTTGTTTCCTTGTTCCAGAAAGTGAATGTTGCTGGGCACCTCACTTGCATGGGTATGTCCTGAAGCCCAGAGACTTCACCGCTAGATACCTTGCCCTACAACTGTCATGTGTCAGGAAACTGTGAATCATTGTTTGCCAGAGCACAGGAACATAGGATTGGAAAGGATCTTTTAGGTCAAACCGAGCCCTCTGCTGTTGTATCAGCATGTCATACCATTCCTCTGAGTTTAAAGCAAAAGGTTCTCTTTCCCCTTGGAGCGGGTAGTGAGACACTGTCCTACCCAAAAAGTAGTGACACTTCCATTCTATTTTCTGATCCTGTCTGGACCGGACTCTGCCCCTCCCAGGAGACAAACTCATTTGAAAGTTAAGCGAGCCTGCCAAAAATTGCTTTAGCCATGATGCTCCGACCTTTCTTTCTTCATCTCTCCATTATTTAAAACAGACTGACTCTAATCTGATCCTGTTGTCAGTGGAAGAGCAGTGTAAGGAATATCAGATGTATCCATTTGTAAAGAAATTTTATTAGCAGTTTTTATTTTTCAGGAATGTAGGACTGAATGGGACTATCTTCATTACCAAAAGCAGTACCCGTTGTTACAGAACACAAGGTCATATTACTCCTTTTATTAATTCATCAAATTATATCTTAATTCATCAAATTATATTATATCATCAAAACTTTTTAGGTGGCTCTCCTGCTATTCCTCTCACAAAACTGAGAATCTCTTACGATTGCTAGTTCTAGTGTCCAGACCAGATTCATCGCCATTTATTCTTATGATTACATTGTCCTTTTGCTTAAAAATAGTTCTTTTCCTCCTCTGGTGTTTACCTCCAGGTTGTATTTATAGAGTGGTCATATCCCTTCTCAGCCTTTGTTTTGTACATTCACACAATGCAAGGAATGTCTCTCCCATCAGTGCTAAGCAGAACTTCCTACTGAATCTGAAGGAGAGGGACATTTATCAACTGGCTCAACTCAGGGACCAGCATTAGCGATCTTTGTATTACAGTAAGGGATACATAGCACCAGTAAGCAGAGTCGTATGTGCAGGCATATATGGCAGCCTTGATCCCACAGAAGTTAAAACAAGACAGACAGAAAACAGGGAGATATGGATTATCCTCAGAGATGCAGAACTGATGTGAAAAGAAAGATGAAGCAATCCACCCAAGGTCACAGGAAATCCCTGGTAAGAGACAAGAGACAGACCCCCATCTCCCAGCCTCATACACAGGACCTCCCAGCCTCTAAATACCAATTTGTTTGCCAGGTGCTGAAATGATGCTGCCCATGGGAAGAACGTACAGACGTTAGACTCCAGATTGTTCAGAGGTGTAAGCAGACTATATATTCTTTTAGCCACTGCTGAAAGTGATATAGAAAAAGCTGCCCTATGTACCTGTCAGAGAATTTTAACCAACATCTTCTTTGGCTCCTAGGAAGCAATGTATGAAACAACATACATTGAATATAATACGGTGAATATAAGCTGTCTGCTGCAGTATGAACTTCCTGTTGTGAAATCACAGCCAAATTGGAAACATCACAAACAGTTAGAGTTACATTAAAGAGAAATATATGCCAGTAGTTTAGAACCAAGATTATTTAATGGTCACGTATGTCTGGTTTTTCATAGTCAGCCCCCCTTGTATGTACAGTCTGCTAGAGACAGTGAAAATGCTGGAGAATTTTCATGATCAAGATTTTTTGGTGTTGAAATTCATCCTTTTCTGATTATATTGTCTTTAGATTTTTCCCCTTCCCCAGCAGTGTTTCTCTGTGGGATGTTATGCTGTTGTATTATGTTTACAGATGGCTGGAATAAAGTTATATAGTAAGAGAAATTTATAAGCTATTGATCTGATATCCCAGAGCCATAATGCATTGATCTAATCATAGAGAATGGATTCCAGTAACTGTACAGAACAGCATTTTATTTCTGCAGAGTGGGACGTCTGCTCTGACAGTCCAGCTGTTAATATTTCAATTAAGATTTGTAAGATGACAAAATTCCCATGGGATATTTACTACTGACTACAGGTCTGTCTTCATGCTAGTGGAGCCTTCTTGCTAAATACAGAGTACTTTTGATCACACATTTGAAGAACATACACTGATAGGATGTATCAGTGGATACTGATAGAGGATAGATGTTTTTCAGAAGTATCAGACTTCTGCAGAAGCTGAAATACTATTTTCATAAATGTCTGAGGTGTTTATGCTGGCTTTGAACAGTACCTCAGATCTCAAGTACCTAAAGACCCAATTCTCAGAAGACACTTAAGTGTCTAATTCCTGTTCAAGTCAAAGTGGGAGCTGATACCTAAATCTGGACTGAGTCCCATTTGAAAGGAAGACTTGCACTCCTATGTCATTAGAAATCCTAGTCTAAATACCTTGCCCATTTCAAGTGACTCCCATGCAACTGTTTTAATTGCTTAGGTAACTTTTGTCATTTCAAACTTTTTTCTGACAGTGTGAAATAAGTGATGCATTTACATGCTCTAAAACAAAGAGAACTACTTTTGCAGTGAATATTGCAAAATTAATGACATCTTAGTTATTTACAGTACATCCTGGGGTCCTAGCAGTGACAGCACGGGTGTTTTATGAGTTGAACCCCTCAAGGGGATTATACGTTCCTTGTAAATCATGCTACCTCATCTATTTAATCTCCAACATATTGAAACAGGTTACACAGCTTATGCTGGGTACTTAATTCAGAATGACATTAAAATGGCTTATCTACATAGGCAGCTTAAACACACCCTCACTGTCTGACTTGGACAGCTGGCAGAATTGTAATTACAGGTTGGAACCTACAGCTTCCTGTACTGGAAATGTAATAAATGAGTTTTAGGAGGCTCTGTGCTTGGCTTGCCTTACATTCCTGGCAGCATTACTATAGTGGTTGGTGCCCACGTTCTGGCCAGGTCCAAAACCAGCTCTTCATCTGCAAAGAAGAGCTGTCCATTTCACTTACAGTGAAGCTCCATGTGTTATTTTGATAGAAAGCTCTGTCTACCATTCTCTCAGAACAATTTCTTCTCTAAGGAGTAAGCACCATGGTCAAAATATAAACCCATGTATTAGACAAGCTGAAATAGACATAGGTACAGAATTTCCTCTCTGTCCTGCTTTGTGAGAACTTGGTGTTGTTTTGGTAGCTGAGGTGTGGAAATGTCCACCTATGACTGTACAGTGCAGTCACGCTGTTTCCATGAGTTTCTAGGTTTGTGCAGCACTTGGCACATGTGGCTTTTGTCAACGGTATGAGCTCTTAGCACCGTCATGCTGTGATGTGAGAGGGAGCGTGAGCATGATGGCTGCTGGTATAGGATAGGTTGTTTGCTGTTTCATGTCGTTGCCTAGTTCATAAAATAGAAATGCTACCATGAAATAACTTCTATCCTTCCCGGTCCAAATAATTTTCATGTCTATAATAGTGTTTCAGCAAGTGACATGTAAATGAATTCCTATATTTATTGCTATTCTTAAGGTTGCTTATTCTCATTTCCTCAGTAGTGGGACTTTGCTTGCTTCAAATGGGGAATTTGATCCCAGTCTTTGGAAAAATTTACAGATTTTCTTGATAAAGGCAACTGTATAGATGCAAAGACATACATTGATGTCTGTGTAGTATTTTAGTAGCGCATGATGATTTAAGAGAAAAGCATTTATATAACAGAAATAAAGTCTGGGTTAATTAGACTGAGGACTGGCTAATTGGCAGTAGCGAATCTCTGTAGTTATCTCTGTAACATTATCAAATGGTGGTACGCATAGTGCTGGGACCAGGATTATGTTGATACTGTCCAACATTTTCCTTGGTAGGAAAGCAAATAGAAAAGTATCAGATGACAAAGTTAACTTTATGATGTAAAGATTGGTGAAAAGGTAATTAACAAAGTAGGCAGGGCAGTTATATAAACAGATCTGGATCATTAAGTTGGATCCATTCAAACAAATTACACTTAATGCATATTATAAAGCTATCGGTTTAGAGACAACACAGCCTTGGGAACAATTTAAAGGTCATAATGGACAAGCAAGTCAACCTGATACAGTAACAAGCTAACGGAGAATAGTGAGAGCTGGGTCTAAGAAAGTACTGAACTCTACTGTAGACAGCATCATCAGTACCCACTGTGGAATTCTTCCCATGGGTCTGCCCCATGTATTTTATAGGGGCCTTTGGAAAATTGGAAAAGGTTCAGAAAAAATCCAAAAGAAAAGACTTCAGGAAAGGTGAAATTGTCCAACTGCAAAGATTTAATGAGTTCATTTGTTCAGTTTACCAAAAAGAAGAATATACCAAGACATAGCTGTAGGGAAGTATATGTCTTCCCTAGAGAAATACTGAATAATAGAAGGATCTTTAACCCAGTGGAAGAAACAGTAACAAATGCTGGAGATAGAAGCCAGGCAGCACTAACTGGAAATAAGGGCTTTATTTTAAAAATGAGCAATTCATTACAGGAATAAGATTGGGATGATACTAAGTTATCATCCATCTTTTGCTGACTTCAGACCAAAACCTTCTAGAAGACAAGTTTTAACTTTATTCTGATATAGCTGAGTGAAATTACACAGCTATTGACCAGAGCTGAATGAGATTTTCTGATGCCCTTGTCTGGGTATTCTCCCTCCACCTCCTGTTTCTCAGCCACTTTCCATCCGTGGATTTCAATCCCTTCTTCCTGGGCAGAAGCAGTGACAAACAGGACTTGTGTGCATTGGTTTCCACTGGGATTCTAGGTTTGGTGCAGTCTCATCCCATTGTTGCAATGTAGTCCCTCCACCTGCATTGTCACTTCCATCCAAAAGCTCTGCAGGTCCCTGAACTATGCAGTGCATTTCTGTCCTCTGTCCTCAATGTCTCTCCCATTTTAATATATGTCTGAGTTGAATTAATGCCAAAGGCATGAAGAAAACACAGGTCCACAAAAGTTTGTTGGTCAGAAAAAGCTACTTTCAGCATCTTAAGAGATGCCTGAACTGGATTGTGGCACCAACGAAGGCTGGAACTAGTATCTGCACTGTGGAGCTAAGTAATTTCTTGGGCCACCATCAAAGATCATGGGCCTGGGACACGTCTACAGATATTCCTGCAAATGTGAAACCTCAGTGTTTAATTAGGTCTTCACCCCAAAACCAGCTGCTTGATGGGGGAGGGGGGGTGTTGGTAGATATGGTCCCTTATAAGCCTTAATTAAGTTCTAGACTAATTCCTAAATCTGGAGAACATTTGAAAGTGGGTAGTTGCAGTGTTTCAGGCAATACCCCACTACAAAATGTTTATTGTTTCAAAGAAACACTCGAACAGTGAATGCTGTATGGGTTGATTGCCATTCCAGGAGAGCTGCTAGGCTACTGTTCGCTGCTTAGAAACTTGGAGGGGAGGAGAGTAATGTAATTTCATATGGGCCATGGCAGGAATGAAACCATGCTGAAATGCAGGTTTGCCTGAAGGAAGGTGGGTAAGGAGAGGAAGCGGTCCTTGTCAGTACAAGGAAGCATCGAACAATAAGGGGAGGAGCAGGGTAAAGAAATTCCTATTCCCCAAGAGTTTCCTTTTAAGCAAAAGGTGGGTGTGTCTCCCTCCAACATAAAACACATCCTAAAATAAACATGCACAATTATTTGTGAACATACACATTCCTTATGCTGCAATGTTGTTTTATGTCCATTTAGAAGTTACAGCCAGAACCTTTCAAGTGGCTCAGACAGCAAAGGAAGCAGAAATTGAAGCAGAATGAAATTGTCATGATAAAAGGCAAACAGTGGTGCTTTCTTTTCAGTAATTGTTTGGGTTATTTTTTAAACAAACATTTGGGCTCCTCCGGCCGCCTCCCCCCCCAAAAAAAAAAAAAAAAGGAAAATTGTTTAAGGAACCTCATGAAAGGCACGATCAACACACAGAGCAGTTGGGAAAAAACTATGAAAGAAATCAGTAGTGACCAGTAGCTGGCACAAGTGGGCAAGAGTAGGATGTCAGAATGCCTGTTCTTACCATACTATGAACAGTGTCCATTACCATAACTTCTCTTCCACTAGCAATGTTACTGAAGGTAGCAGAAGGAAAAACTCAAGATTACTTGATTTCTTTTCCTGTAGAAAATTATCGCTGGAGGGAAAGTGGGTAACTGTGTTTCAGCTATATTTTTTTTTAAGTGGATGTCTGCATGATTATTTTACACAAAGGAAATTAGTTCATTACATTTTTTTATTTCAAATTTGTTTATAACACAAAGTTTGGGAGATCCTGGCATTCTCTACAGTCCAGTCTTTTTCTCATTACTCAGTGTTTCAATACAGACACTCCTTCTGACAAGAACAAGGATGAGAATGCAGAGACTGTGCTCAAGCCTTGTCACATCCCAGGAATGGAGTAGGTATATTTGTGTCCTACTCTTGGATAAATATTCCTAGGAAAAACCAGACACTGCAGGAAGTGGTATAATACTTCCAAAGTGATGTTTCTTCCTTGGTGTTTGTCCTAAAAATGCCTCATTATGGTGGTAAGGGGTCCATTGCTGATTGCTGGTGGGAAAGGTGTAAGGACTCAGTTCTAGCTAATAAACATTTCATGCATTTTACTACCAGAAAGTTAGTTTAGGATGTTCGGTCATTGCAATAACTGATTCAAAAATCCAAAAGGTAGATCTGGCTGGAGAGCCAGGCTTACAAGAAACTCAACCCACTTCTATTCCCACCCTGTTTTTAACTGGCAACAGTTTTCAGCACTTTGCAGCCTTCAACTGCTGCAGACTTGCTGCTGGCTGCAACAGAAGCAATGGTATTTCGGATATTTCGGAAATAATCTGGAGGGAGAGATTAGCTACCCATTCTGTGATTTCAATAATTAGACAGATGCCCTGCAGCTCAAAGCAGCAGTGGATACTGTGGAACAAGAGTACACACTACAGTACTGGAGACTGGCAAATATGCAGTTCTCTCTCCCTCCTTTTCCACAAGTTGTTTTAAGCCTCCCACACATGAAGCTGGATTGGATAAAACCCCAGAAACAGAATAATTCTTAATCGGTATATGCAATAAGGCGCCTTATTAGAACAGACTTTTTACTCTTTCTGGGCTGAGCTGAGATCACTGACTCAGTTTTTAACTTAGATGAAATCTCTCTAGTGTCTCATAATTCTAGAAAGACTGTTTTCTGACTACATCAAAATGCCAAATTGTCAGCATCTTTCTGAGTACAGGAAGAAATTTCAGCAAGGTTAAGAAGATCAGAAGAAACAGCCTCTTGTATCTCCCAGAGTCTAACCAAACAAATAAGCCAGTATTAGTTCAATACAAATTACTCCAGTTGGACTAAGATAACAATAAGAAAAGTACCATGACACCAAGTATCAGAACAATCAGAGAATCATTTTTAAGCAGTTTGCATTCAGTATTTATTCTCAGTATGGTGCACAGCTGAATTTTAATTGTCTTCACTTCCAGATGTCAAAAGTCTGCATTCCAAAATACTCAAAATATAACAGCACAGTAGCTACACTTCCTGAAAATTGTACTATGATTTAGGATAGGATTTCGCATAGGAACCGTATCCCAAATGGTGTCTCTTGAGATGCTGTTTCCTTATTTCCTGTGTGTAGGGCATGAAGATTTTGCACACAGAATTGTTCCCGGCTCTCTCATGGTGAAATAGTTTGTCCTGTGCTTTTCCTTACAATGGAGAGCTCCCCTTTTTCCACTAAAATGTGTTAATTAAAATTATAAAAAGAATTAGAGATTTCTGATTGATTAACCATGTAATTACCTATTGATGGCTAGGAAACATTGGTAAGAGCAAACTCCTTCTCTTTACTTATTACCATCTGTAACCATTTGGTGCGCTGGCTTCTTCACACCACATATTTCATCTCATCTAAAATCTCATGAGGGAGGATCCCTATTGTTGCCTATTTATGCAGCCTTTCAGCATTTCATTTAGTTATTTAAAGAATATTAATTTCAGGACCAAGACAGCTGGAAATGGCTGTGGCATGTAAACTGTACTGTGAATAAAATGGCCATATATGACTTAATTCATCTAGCTTCAGTCTAACTTATTGTCAATCTGCTTGAATTCCCCTACACGTATGTCAGCACTTCCACTAGAAATAGTTTAGAGACCCCGGCTAGCCTTATTTTGTAAGATAATTCACTTTTTAAAAGTATATTTTGATGTTCAGATAAGGGGGACCCATGCAAGGGGTCCTGGTGTTTACGGGAGGATGGAGGATCTTTTGACTAAAGAAGGGACTGAAAACTGAACTTAAGTTTAAACCAGTAACTCTCTTCATGTTTTGGGTTGAAGTATTTAATTCAGTGCATTATAGCTCAGCTGCATAATCAATGTGAAGTATTAGCCAAGCTTTTAGCAAACCATCTTATCCCTCATGATTATGTTTGACAAATAAAATGTAACTCCATATTTTGTTACCATGGTAATGGCAGATGGGAAGACTCTGTGTCTGGGCGCCAAGCGTTCACTTCAGTTTATCTGGGTTGAGTTAAACCTTGATCTGTTGGTAGAACTAATTTTGTTCAATGCTGAAATTCTGCAAACTACATATTGAAATTAAAATCATTGCTACAAAGTGTTTGTACTGTGTTATAAGAACAGCTACTATGGCTGAAAGGCATTTCTTTCATTGCAGTGAAACACGTCAGCATCATTGAATCAAAGTGTTCATACTTAATCTTAGGGCAAACAGATTTCTGGCGCAGAATCAAAAGGTCTCTAATGTCCTTAGTACTTCTGAGTGCAGGAGGCGTTACCCATCTGTGGGTATCTGTGTATGATACACCCTTGGCTCTGCAGCTGTACATCTTTCTCTCCCCAAGTGTGCTAGGGCTGCATCTAGTTCAGTTCAGTTCAGCTGACCTTAAACTGTTCCCTGGAATAGCTACAGTGCCACATGGAAGCACAGTGCTTATAGAATCATAGAATCACAGAATCATTCAGATTGGAAAAGACTTCTAAGATCATCGAGTCCAACCGTCAACCCAACACACCATGCCCACTAAACCATGTCCCTAAGCGCCTCATCTACACGTCTTATAAATACTTCCAGGGATGGTGACGCCACCACTTCCCTGGGCAGCCTGTTCCAAGGCCTGACCACTCTTTCAGTAAAGAAATTTCTCCTAATGTCCAATCTAAACCTCCCTTGGCGCAACTTGAGGCCATTTCCTCTCCTCTCGCTAGTTACTTGGCAGAAGAGACCGACCCCCACCTCGCTACAACCTCCTTTCAGGGAGTTGTAGAGCGCGATGAGGTCTCCCCTCAGCCTCCTCTTCTCCAGGCTAAACATTATGCTTTGCTCCTTCAGTTCTCTTTTCAGAGCTGAGCCTTTTATTGGCTGGACTCCTTGTGTATTAGAAGCCACTGGTATAAGATAAAGTCTACAGTAGGATATATTCTGCTGACTTTAATCAGAAACCAAGATGACTAACATGGCTTTTCTCTCTTTTCTCTAGAAATCACAAAGCCACCACTAGCACCGAAACCAAAGATTACCAGTCATCTTTCTCCAGTAGCTGTCTCCAAATTTTCTCCTTCACTGCCAAGGGCTGATATTCTTCATAACCCGAACTCTATGTCTAGGGGTCCCAAACCACCTATTGCTCCCAAGCCAAAATTCTCAGCTGACACTGAGGACAAATCCAGTGTTTATACCAACAATAACTTAAATAAATGCTCAAATGGGAAACTGGTATGTCTTGATGGAGAGCTGTATGAAGGAAACCAATGCAATGCTGATTGCCCAGAATCTGAGGCAGATAATGAATATATTGTAGTTCCTGAAGCTCAGCTGACCAGCAAAGACTGTAATGACTTGGAACATGAGCATGATCATAACCTAGATTCCTTTGTGGAAGATGAAGTTTCGGAAACTCCAGAAGAGGTAAAGGAGGAAGAGGATAACATTGCTAATGATGAGGATACCGGTAACCAAGAAGTCACCGAAGATGAGCACCATAACTCTTCAGATATTGCTGAACCAACAGAACCAGACTCTGAAGAGTCAACCAGAGACTGTGACCAGTCCAAAGCACTTTGTGAGAAGTCCTCAGATGCCCCTGATGGGGATAATGATGCTTCCGAGAATGTAGATGAAGATGAGGATGTTGTAGGTGATTGTAGTGAAACCAAAAACAAGGAGGAAACTTCTAACAACGTGGAACTGGTTAAGGATGATAATGATTGTAAGACTGACAGTGATAACATTTTGAATAGAGATGAGGAACTAATAGGTGATATCTATAAAGATACCATTGTAATGTCACTACCTGCAGATGAATCAATCCCAGGTTGTGAGAAGGCAGGGCAGGAGGAGGAGGAAGTGCCTGAGATTTTAGAAAAGGGAGATGGGTGTCTAGCACATGATGGTGACCACAGTGCTCATGCAGAGCTTGATTTGAACATGGAAGGGGAGGTAGAAAATTATGACTGTGCAAGCCCTGACATGCTGCCTGATAAGGCCAGTGAAGAAACAGCTCCTGGCTTAGAACCGTGTGAAGATGAACCCAGTGCTGAAAATGGTTTAGGAGAGTCCATCCATCAAGCAGCTGCGGAGGAGGAGGAAGCAGACCCAGATGAGCACAATAATATAAACACAGGAAATGCCAGTGATGGCTGCCAGATCACTGAGAGGAGAGGTGAGGAGAAGACATCAGAGGTAGCCTGTGAAGCAAGCAAAGGCTCTGGAAAAGGGGAAGAAGAAACTGTGAATGCAGAGAATATGGATAATGGCTGTCAAATTGCTCCTTATGAGAATGAATGTGGTGAGGAAATACCCATGGAACATTCAGATGAGAATCTTCAAACAGAAGGGACCTCTCTGGATGAAGATGGTGTGATCTCTGATTGTCTACCTAGCAGTCCAGGGATGGAGCCAGAGCTGGAAGATGTGACTGTTGAAGAGCATAGTGAAAGTACTGTGGAAACCTCTAAGTCAGATGAGCTGCAACTTGAAGACAATGAGACGGAAACAAATAGCCTCAGCAAAAGTGTCCCAAGTCCACCTCAACAGGTCCCACTTGAGGAAGAGTTAGAAGTCTGTAAGCATGGCAAAATGAATGTAGAATGTGGGACCAAACATGTCTTGCATGAAAATCTAGCAGTCCCTGAAGTGGTCATTGTGCCTGAAGAATCAGAGGGAAGAGAAACTAGCAGTGATTCCCTAGATGACCCTTATGTGCTTCCTGCAGAAAATGAAATTGCACATGATGGGCAGACTGATTTAGGAGCTGATCACAGTAAAAGAGGTGAATTAGGCATGGATGGTGAAAACAGCTTGCTGCCCATTGATCGTAAAAGCATTGTCACTAGAACACGGTCGCTTTCTGGGAAAATGCCGGGCTATGTCCCAGAAACAGTTCCAGAAGAAACTGGACCTGAAACTGATTTACCATCTTCCCGCAATGGTTCTGGGACAGAAGATTTAAGCAATAATTTATTTTCAGCAGAAGGAAAACCAATGGAAGCCAACAGGGCAACCAAGTCAAGACGTTTCATTTTATATCCTCGATCTTATTCTGTTGAAGGGAGAGAGATACCTGTCTCTGTTTACAGAGAAAGTGATGGCTGTGTACTGGATGATGGTAGAATAAAAAGGACAGAAGACAACTTGTCTTTGCCTTGCGTCAATGGTTCCTCAGGTAGTTTTTCCCAGAGAAATCGTCTTTCATCATCTGGTGTATCTACTCCATCCTCAGTTGTTGATATACCACCTCCTTTTGAACTTGCCTACATCACCAAAAAGCCAATCACTAAAAGTTCCCCTTCACTTCTGATAGAGAATGACTCACCTGATAAGTATTCCAAGAAAAAGAAATCTTCCTTTAAGAGGTTCCTCACTCTAAAATTCAAGAAGAAAACTGAAAGTAAAGTCCATGTAGATGTTAATGTTTCCTCTTCAAGGTCCTCATCAGAGTCTAGCTATCATGGGCCTCTGAGGCTGATGGAGTTGGACAGGAGGAGCCTGAGTAGCTCACCTCAATTAAAATCACATGTGGGGAAGCTCCGTGCATCTGAGTCTCCCTCAGCTGTTCTTTTCTATAAGGATGGTAAAAGAAAAGGAACGCCCAAGTCCTTCAGCAGGAGTGTGTCAAGGGTGGAGTCCTTTGAGGACCGGTCCAGACCTCCTTTCGTGCCACTCCCATTAACGAAACCTAGGTCCATTTCTTTTCCCAATGCTGACACGTCTGACTATGAGAACATTCCAGCTATGAGCTCTGACTATGAAAACATACAAATTCCTCCTCGAAGATCCACCAGAGCAGGAACTTTTACTGAGTTTTTTGAAGATCCCAGCAGGGCATTATCTGCTGCTAATGAGAATGACGGCTATGTGGATATGAGCAGCTTCACTGGCTTTGAGAACAAGCAGCAAACGACAGACCAGGAAACAGAAAGGTACTGTAATAAATTATTATGTAAGACCTGCTAACCTTGGCCAAACAGGCAAGGCCTTCCCTGCTAGGTATTGCAGGCATATCCTCCATGTTGCTTGGCTTATACCTCCCTCTCAGGAAATGCTTACAAGATTGGAAGAATACAAGATAAGCCTTTATCAGTGAAAAAAAAAGACACCAAATTAACTCTTTACCTTGTAAATGTGTACTAGCAAGTCCAGTGGATCTGGATCCTATGGTTTACAGATACAAACCAAAGAACATTTAAAAATATTTGGTTTATCCAATGGACCTAATTTTTGTGGCTTGGGGGGATGGGGAGAGCTTGCTTTGTTCTTCAGTAAGAAAGGTTTATGACTTCTTGCCTGCATGAAAAGAGAGCTTATTTGCTGGAAGGGGTCCTGCTTCATTTTTTCATTCCTTTCAATTTCTCAAAGTAACAATATATATGTAATTTATCTTTCAAAGTACATCAGTTAAGTATAGACCAGAAAATCCCAAATCATGAACTAATCAGACTAGACAATTAATTTTAAAAGTTGCTTTAAAGCCTATCATTATGGCCCTTTGACAGAGCTGCTGATTTATAAATGAATTGAATAGCTCTGTCTGAAATCATATACATTGCTAACATTAATAGCAAACTTTCATCCCATTCCATTAGATTATTTGCAAACAAGAAAATGTCCTTTTCATAGTTACATAGGAGCAATGCACTCAAGACCTTCTAATTTGAATTTGAATCTGTTGTCAGATTATAGCATACAATCAGTGGAGTGCAGAGATGTAAATAAGAAGAGTGTTTTCCATTAAGTTCGTGTTAAACAGCTAATGAGAAAAAAAGGTGCAAAGCAAATGAATGAAAAGGAATGTCTTTAATGCAGTTGCATTTTGTTAGAGCTGTGTGAAAAAGGTAAACATGTTAAAAGCAAGGTTTTCATGTCCATTTTCATCCATCATCCTCCTTCTAAAGATTTAATACTCCTGTTTCTTTGCAACATTTATTTTTTCTGGTCCTCTCCCCTGTCATTGTGAATGGAACAAACCATGGGCCTTTCACACATCCCTCTTTCGATATTTCAGACTTGGGGAGTAAAAGAACTTTTCTTTAATGAGTCTTGCAAACCACTTCTAAGACAAGAATGATGTACAGTGCATTGTCTTTCTGAAAGAGGCAAGAATTGATGGGGGTGGGGGAGGTGAGTACGACATGGGGAAGGAGATTGCATCAATGCTTAAGCTGTGTGTCTAAACGTGCCTGAAGCTGAGGGGTCTGGGACACAGGCCTGTGGTTTAGCTCTTTGGAGATGTTGGCTGCCTACAATGTTGGGAGCCCCAGTGGTGCTGACAGTGGGACATGGTGGAGTACAGTGCAGCTCCACAACACACACAGCCACATTCCCAGAGCAGTGCTCAGCAGAAGCTGCATTAGCAGGGCCTGACGACCCATTAGTCACACTGCTTTCAACGGTTTGCGTTGCGCCCAGCACACTGACGTTTGCTCTTGGAAAAGCTGGCCAGTTCTTTGTGTCCATAAAATGCCGCCCATTTTAGGTAGTTCTTGAAGAACCAAGTTAAAAATATTAAAACTACGTCAATTGCTGTGACTTGGGCCCATTTATGAACTTCCTGTGGAAGCCTGTTGTTTCAAAGGGAGAGCCAATCCAAACTGGTTCAGGAAGTCTCAAGGTCAAGGCGTGAACATAATTTTTCAGTCTGCTCTTGTTGTGCATGCAGTTTTTGCTGTTGAGGGAGAAGTGAAGGCTAGGCTCCTGAACAACCCCTTTATCAAGATAACCGGGGTGGAGGGGAAGAGCATCAGGCAAACAGCAATATACATACATTGCTGCTGAGATAGCTATTATTTACTATATTTGTCAGGATGTTTTCGACAAAGACGTGCCTGAAAAGCTTTGATGAAATGTAAATGGGTAATACACATCCAATGGCATAATATACTTGCAGAAACAGTGTATGGTCTAATAGTAAAGCGAAGCAAATCATACAAGTACATGTACATGAACCTATTTACACATGCATACATGATGTATGGATATGGATGATTTATTTCCTGCTAAAGCAGTTCTGCCTAAAATATCTCTCAATGGATTTAAGCTTTCTAATATGAATACCTCTCAGATACAACTCTACCACAACCACACAGGGATAAAAATTACTTTGAACTCCAGTCTGCTCGTATCCTGAGGCTTATTTCAACCATTTGAGAGTACAAGTGTGTTGGATTAAACCCTTGCAATACATGAGACTTGAGCCCGTGAACTTCTCTTTGGTGCATTCACCTGCAGAGCACTGGTATTTAGCATCTGCTGATACCTTATGGAATTGCTACATTTTGATGAATGGCCAGGTACAACTCTTTTATTACATTTCAGAGGACAGAATGTGAGAGTGCTACAAAAGATTGTAGTAATCCGGGGACCTCCACTACTGTGTGTGATTGGGGAAAAGCGGGGCGGGAGGGGGGCTTACAGAAATTGACAGATGAGAAGATGCACTGTTTAATTTTCTTGCTTAAAAGGAAAGACCATGTGGAGTAGATTTAAACCAATAATTTCTAATTAGAAGCAATCACATTTATAGAAAGAGTCCAATAACGAAAGCGTTCTAGAAATACATCTTAACTTAGAATTACCATTGCCAGAATAGAACTGGGAATATTGCCCCCTGAAGAGCAGTTACTGTGTATCCCCAACATTTAGCTATCTGGTATTAATAATTAAACTCTGATTCGGGTGTATGACAATATAGATCATCATTAGCCTTCTGTACAGTGTAGAAATAATGGGACATAAGTGGAATTGGACAAAATTCCCCTGATCTTTCCCCAGTCCACACAGCCTGAATCAGACTCAATTTTAATTTGCTTTTGAAAAGTCACTTTCTAGCCCCTTTTTGTGAAGAGTTGCACTACAAAGTACAAAGCAACACAAACCAGTTGCTCAGGCTGAAAGCAAAAGACAGCTGTGTCCCACCTCTGGGATAGTACGCTGTAACCTACAGCATTGCCTTGACCCTCAACAGCTGTAAGTCAGAGCAATTTCACCAAAGTTACTGGCTAAACTTTCATCAGATGAAAGTCAGTTAGAATTAAAGTATTCTGGCACATGTCTTAATGAATAGCTTCACTCACCCAGCTCGACCTTCAGAGCGTCAGCCGTGCATATGGCAGTGTGATAAATATCAAGGGGATGGGAAAGAGATACCTCAAACACTCATTTCGTAGTCTACCACAGTATCACTTCCCGGGCTTTTAGGAGAGATGGAAAGAGTCTTTTATCAGGGTTCAGATAAGGTGAGGAAGATGGCATAGGTTGGGTGTTTTCAGAATTTCATTTCCCCTTTTTGCTTTCTACTTAGAGTCCCTAATTTGCATTTACCAGGTTTGCTAAGTCTCAATCCTTCTTTCTGCTAAGATGCTCAAAATCCAGAGAGGAAAGAAGATAGGGAGAAGAAAGGAATAAAAGGAGTATACCTGCAGTTCCACAGCCAATCCCACTGTGATGTTGAATATTCATAAGAAATGAGCTAAAAGCCCACGTTGCTGTTACCTGTACATTCCTATATCCTTCTACATAAAGTGGTCATCGGTACATACTAGAAGAACCTCAGTCTGATTATTGTACTTAACGAACAGCAGGACTTGCTCAGACTTTGACTCTCAAGTGAATTCTTGGGGCCCAGTGTGGGGATTCCAGTGTGCTGTGCAATTACACCAAGGCTCGTGGTAATTCCTAATAAGTCTCTAGAATTGCAGTCTCATGCTTGTAAATTACTCCCAAGGCTCCGACTTTCCACTGCTTTTCAAGACATACAGCACCTATCTGATGCTCCTCAGCTTTAATACAATCAAGAAAGCTGATCACCTCTTCAGTATCCTATTCCTTTGTAAATGTGTTTTATTCCCAAGAGATGTGCTTCTTCAAGAAGAAGATGGAGAAAAAATTGTCTTTATTAGAAAGTCAGGAAAAAAACATGGTTTATGTGTGTCAGGCAAGTGATACCTTTCCTTTAATTTGGCCAGACTGATGCAGGAACACACAGGTGCTTAGGGACTGATAGAACAATGCCAGCATCTGAAGTGCTAGCATTGGAGAGGATGCTTCATGGTAAGCAGCTATGATAAAAGCTTTGTAAGCAATCCTCTTTGCGCATAGCCATAGTCAGTCTGGGCTTCTGCCAGGCCTATGCACAAGTTCACAAGAACTATGTCAGCGCAACCGATTCCAAAATGTATCCCAAAATCATATTATAGTTAAGACAGCAACAGAACCACTGGCTATGGTTGATGGGCCATAGAGAATGCAAATCCCCCTCCTTTAAAAGGAGAAAAATCCAGTGGATGAGCAGTTATTTCCCCCTCCAATGAGTATTTAGCTGTCCCTTTGCCTCACCACTGGATTCATCAACATCTGTTCTATCAAATTATGCCACTTAAGTGATTATATCCTCTCTGCTCCCTGCAGGTCATCAGTCACTGATTAGCTCCAAGACTGCAGCCAGGGACAGTCTGAATGACCACCTATTCCCTACCCTTCTGCAACATACACAAAAAAAAAGCCCAACAAAAGCTGAGCATAATAAACATCTTAGAACATGAATTCTCTGCCTAAAAAAGGTCTGAATAACATACTACTCAGACCTTCATATGCCCTTAAGCTTAAGGTGAAATTTAAACTATTAGAGTGAATTTCCTCCAACATAGCACATTTTAACCAATAAAATCACGATGTTGCATTGCTGGCTCTCTCTGCTCCTTCAAATGAGAAGCACATACATTATATAAGATTAAATCACCAACTCTCTGAGAGGCACAATGTGGTATCATTGTGATACCACAGCGTATGAAGGATAAGGTGAAAGTCTAGAAATAATTATGTAATGAAAGCTTCAGTATAAATAGTTCACACACAAAATAGCAATGACCAAGAAAGGACAATCAGTGTTGTCGTATTTTAAATAGTAAAAGAAATATACAGGAATATTATATATCTTCTGTTATAATTGTGAATCAATGTAATTTATATAGAAATTCACAGTGCTTTAATTTACATAAAAGATCAGTAAGTTTCCAATTAAAAAGAAGGATCTTAGAAAACCCGATAACAGCTATACTGCTAGGTTTGTCAAAGTGGCAGCATGTCAGAGGTGCTCAGATACTGTAGTGAAGGACAGATAGGCAAGCAGGCAAAGAGGTGCTGATTTGGGGAGAAACACTCATGAGGTTAATAGATGTACCTGATATGATTTGGGAATAACTACTGAAGGAATCCATCAGCTCTTTATCAAAGGCTGATGCGGAATTCAGCTCTACTCTTTATCTGCATCTGTAGCATGTTTAAAAATCAGGCAAATACTTGCTGAACTGAGGCTCAATAAGGTTGCCAATTAACCTACAAGGTTGTTATTTAATGCTCAGAGCAGAGAGGCACAACTTGAAAGTCTGATGCATTCAAAGGCAGAAGCAAATGTTTAGGACTGTTCTTCTATGAAGTCCAGCAGAGTGAGCTGAATTAAACCTGCATGCAACTGCACCCATTAAAGTAGGGGGAAGCTGAAGATGCCACCTCTTCATTTCTTTAAATTAGTTGAGTAAATCAGATTTTCTTCATCAATTTCTTCTCCCCACTCTCCTCCATCTTCTTTTTCTTTCAATTAGTGAAGACATTTGAAACAACTTAATTTAACTTCTAAAGTAGGTCAAATAATACCCATACCACCGAGTTAATCCCCAAGCATGATACAACTGAAATCTGTAAGAGTGTCTGCCTTCAAATGCCTGCCATAGATCATAGCCTTTGTATACTTTCCTCATTGCCAAAAAGTTCTGGAGATAATAAGTATTTTGGAAGGTTGTGGCTCACATATTCAATATGTCATTCAAGAAAATGTAGCTATAATTGTGGTTCATAAAACAACTCAGTTCTCTCATTAGAAAAGAAACCAGAACTGTTTCTAAAAGGGTGGTCTGTTTTACTGCTACTTCAAATTCACACACTTAAACTCATTCCAGGAGTATGAGAGAGCTGGAAAGGTTTTTGTAAAGGATATTAGAAGAGTTCAGGAAGTCTCTTCACAATTGGTTAGAGATCCCTTTCATTCAAATATTAATCAGACAATCAACAAAGACATTAAAGGATTTTACAGAAGATGGCTGAGATTAGAGTCTGGCCCTGCGGATCTCTATTGCTTGTAAGCAGAAAGCACTTCTTTTTTTATAACAAATGTCATTACCATTCTTTTCCTTTAAAGACTTTTACCTTTTAATAAGAGGGTAAGCAGGCAAAACCTTCCTCCCCTGTAGTGATCACTGGCCCCATGTGCTGTAGTCACAGATAGGTGTGTTTGTAAAAGCCCACGTAAGAAAATGGGTGAGAAAGAAAAAGTTCATACAGTAAAAGAGAAGATAGTCTGCATGCTAGAGAATTAATTGTAGAGCTCATGCCATCCAGTGTCTATGGCTGAACTATGTAGCACTCAAAAGTCCTTAAATATAAAACACAGTCTGTTTGGAAGGTTACTGTCATTAAAACATGAACATAGAGATGCTAATTCCCCACTACGTTGAATGCAGTTACAAGTAGCTGAGCTTGGCCTTCCAGCCAGTCGTTCTTCCATAGACACGAAGACTAGACAGTCAGTGGAGCTGATGCTGGGGTGGAGATTTTGCCTGTCAGGAACATTGTGTGCAACTCTCTGCAGCACGGAATCAAGCTTTTTGACAGGTTTCAGCAAATGCATCTTGCCAAATGCAAAAACATCTTTCCACTACTCTATCTCTTGGGAGGGAAGTCCCAATTTGTGACCTGATTTAAGTAAGGCAAAGGGCAAGAGGTAAAACAGCCAGATACAGTGATTTGACCAAAGGTCATTGACCAAGTAAGGACTTTTCAGTGTCCTCAGCAAGAAAGCAGGTAGATGTGCCCTCTGCAGTTGACCATGCTTCTTTCCCAAGTGATTCTTGTGGCAAGTTGAGTTTTCGCTGCCATTCTGGGGACATTAACACTGCGGATCCCAGCACGTAACCAAGTTTTTGGGGAAAGGGAACGAAAAGCCTTTCCAAAACAGTAATTTTAGCTGCACATCAGTTTTATTGTTACCGCTGAACTCCCAGCCCCAGGGAAGGAGTGGTCCTTAAAATAGTGCATTTACTGATCCCATATACCATCTCTATTGCAGATCAAATGTTCTCCAGGAGCACTCCCTGAGGGTGTGGCAGGTTATTGTCTGTGTAGGATTTGTTTCTCCCCTGATGACTGATTTCGTGCAGCAGTTCCACAGAGTAAAGGCTCTCTGTGAAAGCAAAGGAGCAGGTAGAGTGGGTCCAAGCAGGAATCATCACTTTGGCAAAGAACTTAATTGCTGATCAGAAAAGGATTAGGGCTCCTTGATAAAGTCTGAGCAAGTAGCACAAACAGGTACGACAGTGGTTTAGCATTTGAAGCGTGCTGGTATGCAGCTGGCAGGAGAATCCTAACAGCAATGTCACCATTTTGATCAGCTCTGAGAAATACAGCTGTGGTATTGCATCAGATGAGCACAGAGAATGGCCACTAGAAACTCCTGAAGCCTTTCACTCCTTGGATAAATGCAGCAGCAGCAATAGGTACAGCTAAAGCACCTGTTGACTTTTAATACGGATGCAACCTGCCCCTTCCGTTGATAATTAATTCAGTTGAACTGTGGCCCTAGGGAAACCATAAGGCTATGGTTGTTTTTGCCTCAACAAAGAGCAAAGGAGGGGGAAGAATTTTAAAGAGAGAAGCAAAAGAGCCTTATACACAAGGAGGACTTGTGAAAGGAGAAGCAGCACCAAATTTCCAGATGTTTCTGACATTTTCTAGAAGATAGAGGCAGAAGAAAGCTACATGATTTGTTAGCTGAAGAGAAGTTTTGCTCTGTAATAGGCTTGCCCGTATGCTGCCCATATCAATACTATTCTCATCCCAAAGAGCAGCCCAGTTACCATAGTTTCTTGTTCAGGGTAAAACTCAAGGAGATTTTGTGAAGAAGATAAAATCAACTCATGCTTTGTTTTTTCTGCTTGTCCCAGCTAGAGCTGCTCAGTACACGCATGGCTGTCACAGGATATTCAAAAAAGATCCCCATTTTCAACACTGTTCAAACTGTCTTTTGGCTTACTGCTGTATACAATAATAGCAATGCTGTTGACATTAGCTCATGCTATTTTACCCCACATTTGGAGTAGAAACAAGTTAACTCTATACTAGACCTGGACACAAACCTAGGCAAAGCAGGCTCTCAAGGCATCTGGCCTAGATTTCAGGTAGTTGTTTTGGGAAAGATGTTCCCATCCTTTCCTCTTTTTGCTTTCTCAGAGAAACAGATCCTAGCTGCTGATCCCACTCAGTTCTTAGTTCTCTGCCCCATAAATCCCTGCTCTGTGCTTACACTAAGCTAGCACGCACCCATAGCACTGATGAGAAGCTTTACAAGAAAGAGAATTTCCTTTTCATAGGTCAAGTGCTTCCCAGGGCTGGTGATAATGTTAATTATGGAGGTAGCACAGAAGTGGTCTACTAATGGGGCTCAGGTCCCTAAAAGACCAGTATGGGTCTATTGTATGGAATTCTGCTGGCAGTTATTAAGCCAAGGATAAACACGGTGATCATAAGCATTGTGCGAAGTTTTTTTAAAGAAACATAAATTATTTTTAAAAACTTATACATATATAAATCTATACATAGCTTTTCTTTATCTCAACTTGGAACACGTGCTGCACCCAATCTTGTAGATGGGAGAAAGTCCCATAAAAATGCTGTAATAGAGGGAAGGAGGATCAGGGACTGAGTCTAGAGACAAGGGAAAGAGACATTTTCACTTGTGATCTGGTGAACATGATGGAAAATAACATCTCAGAAGCTTTCATCAGTTGTTGCACTTTGCAGCATAAACCTGAAAGAAAGTTTTGTAAGTTCATTGCAGAGCAAGGGATCCCAGTACTATACCCTGAGTTCAGGCTGTGCACAGCCTATTGAAATTCTTGACAATAGCCACAGCCAGTTCTGACATGAGTCATGTCTTTATTTCTGTTTACTTTAGTATTGTCTGAATTGCCATAGGGAGTTAGAAGGTGATAGCGGTTAATGCAGGACTTCCAGCTGCTCGGAGACAGGGAGCAGTCTGCGGGAGATAACCCTTTGCTGCTCAGGTCTGGGCACAAGGCATGCTTTACCTTGTATTGTCAGGCATTACAGGGGTGGGGAATTGTCTTTCCAAGACAGCAAGGACAGAAAGACAGCTATTAAATGCTCTTTGATGGCGGAGCTTTTCAAACAAGCACCTTTGAGAAGTGTCTCTGGACCTATCGGTAATGTCCTATTGATACTGAAGAAGGAGAAGTTTTAATACATTGACCAGATTTAGGTATCAATCTTACAGCAGCTCCATGACCGCTCTCTTGTTTCCTCATATCCATGGAGCTGTTTGTCCTGGTTCATGCTGGGGATGCAGGCATGGGGGGACAGTATAGGTAGTCAAGAAGGCAGTGTGCTCCCCCGGCACAGCTTTGCATTGCACCTCACCATCCTGCACACACAGCAGATGCGTCCCAGCGTAGCCTCAGAGGGCTATGCTGCTCAGCCACAACATGCTGGATCCAACCCTGGCTTTGGACATGAGGAATCACAGCCCCATATACCTTCCAGGAAATGGTCCCAAGTCCTCAGTAGATGTTGGTTTTATTAGCAGCTGGACTCCATTCTGATGGCTACTTTTCTGATCAAATTACAGTGCAGAGAAGGAGGAATGTGTACATGTGGCCATGTCCGTGTCCTGAGGGCTTATAAGCCTGGGTAGAGTTCTTTGTCTTCTCTGTTCCATTATATGAACCAGAAATATATTTCAGTAGGGTTGCACAAGAGGAGAGAGCCTACTCTGTATTGCAGGTTTGCCCTGGATGACGTTTATGGGGCATAGAAGTGATACTGGTATGATTTAAGCATTCCTAGCACCACACAGAAAAAAGCACGTACTGCAGACAGGGAGAAGAGACTGCAGCCTGTTTGAAATGGTCAGGTCTTTTACTGTCAATGAGGGTTCTATGCACGCCTTTCTCCTCTCCTACCCCCACCCGAGCCTTACTGAGAAGATTTATTGAATGAGAGATTGCACATTACAATTCTGTGGCCTTTCCAGAATCCATTGCTCAATGATATGGGGTATATCTCTAGATTAGATTTGTAACAAAAACAACAGAATGCTATTGCATTTTAAATGCAAATCTAATCTAGTAATTTATGGTTTGTTGTGCCACCCAGCAAATTTATTTATAACGTACAGCACATTTTTAATTATCCTACAAGAATTTTTTTTTTACAGGACCCAAGGGGGGCTAATGTAAAAACTGCCTTAAAGATTTGCTGTTCAGTGGCATACAACAATTAATTTTATCTTAATCGACCAATTAGAGTTAATGGATGGAAAAACATATTTAAGAGGCACTGTCTGTTTTGCCAAGACCCCTCTTAAAGAGCCTGTAAAAGGACCCTTTCAATTGAGTAATTGGCTGGATTAATTAGATGCCATCCTTCAAAGGCCTAGAGCAAGCAGATTTAGACCTATCATCAGTGAACACCTTTTGGTGCTCTGACTCATGCTACACCAGCTTTATCAGTATTACAGGGATGTCCTCAGACTTCTTTTTCTCAAAGGAAATGCAGCTAGGTACTGATGAACTGAGACAAGTGATAGTTGCTTGGATCTGTGTTCAGCAGTCTCCATCCAGCCATTCTCAGCTCTCTTAAATTGAATACCTCTTCAGTCTGTTGGCAGTTTGTCCTTATGTCTTGAATACATTTAGTACATTTGGGCCAAAAACTCAGATATTAACCCACTACATCTCCCTGATGGGCCCTGTAGACAGGTGGACCTATTCAAGAATAGCTAGTTTGGTGTTTCTGATGAAAGTTTCTCAGTAAGGCTTGTTGACCCTCTTACATTTCAGGTATCAGACTGCGTTCTTAGGTCTGAGAGTTGGCTAGAAGAGCTCGGAAACATCTCTTCCTTAGCACACGTGCCTTCAGAAGTAATGGACTGCGTGCAGTCCAATACATCTTTGAAGTAAAATCGTCTGGTCCTTAAATAAATAAGGACAATATGTGAGCTAAAATTGAGCACTTCAAAATCTTTCCTTTAAACTTTCTGCTTTCACATTGTCAGGCTTAAAAAATCCAGACAATGGCAGTGAAATAAAAACACATCACAGTGAATACACTCAGGGTAAAGAGCCACAGTGAGAGTGACATATAATAAGATGACAAAAATGTAAAAACATATTTTAAACTGTGCTGGACAAACAATTTATCTTGTCATTTGATTGCAGTTCTAAGGAAGAGCATTGCTTCAGTGGCTGCAAGAGAAATAAAATGTGTGCCTTACTGAAAAGGCCAAGGAAAAAAAAAAAACAAAATAAAGGAATTCTGTAGTTCCCAACATTTTTTCTGATTGTTCCATTTGCAAAAAAAAAAAAAAAGATACTGAAGTAAATTCTGAACTAAAACATGCTTTTGAATTGCAGAATTAAGATGGTTTTGATTTTCCAGAATTATTTGGGGGGCGGGGGGGAGGCAGAATTAATTAATAGATTAATCCCAGCCAAATGTCACAAATCTATGCAATTTTTAATCATGCCAAGCCTGATTTTTCAACTTAAAAAGCCTCAGCCAAGGAAAACTGCAGCCAGCTCTAATTTTAATCTGGGAACTGAAACTGACGTCATAGGAGACAGGGGAGAGCCCCTGAGCACTTTCATTGCAGCCCTACATATTAGCAGTTAAGATCTGTTTCTCTCCTTCTGGAAATATTCTGCTTTAACAACTGTGTGAATCTCTGAAACGCAAGAAAATTCAGTTCACTTGATATTTCCCCCAATGTCAGGAAAGAAAAGCCAGATACAAGGTATTGGTTAGTTTAGAATTCTGGGAGCTCCGTTAGTTTTCCTGGTAAGGCTGCAGGGCAGTTGAGTCTCAAATCCAATATATGCTTTCAAGTCCAAAGGGAATCCCTGCTGGAAGGACAACCATGAAGATAAGAGTTTTTTTAGTAGTATCAGTTCCTTTCATATGTCCTCAGATCTCTCTGAAAACTGATAGGAAAAGCTGCCAAACTTCCCTGCCCTTCTGATAGGGAGGTATTTATGCACACCCAGCTTGCAGGAGCTCAGGAACTTTAAAACCCAAGAGACCAGGCACTGCTTTGTTCGGGACTGGTCTTTGTGAGGGGGAGAGAAGCATTCCGGACACAATCTTCCTCACACTGCCTGAGGTCACTGAACCTTGCAACACCAGCGCTAAGAAGCACTATTACAATGATGCAGGAGAAAGATGATTGCTTTTTTCAACGTTTTCCTACCCCACGACCGAATGACAGGACAAGCATATGCTGGCCTGAGAGCAACAGACAGCTCAGTTTGCAGCTTGTGTTTTGAGGGATCTGCTATCTAAAACTCCCCAACTCTTTCCTAGTAGCAAAATGATGTTGGGGATCTTAGCATGAGGCTAAGACGCATTTAGCACAAACTACCACTGCTTCAGAAAGTCTCTGTGGGAGACGTTTAGGCCAGGGCTCACCATCTATGAAAATGGCCCTCAAGAGTGAAGGACATTTTGGTTGATAACAAGAAAGGTTGTATAATCTGTACAAATTCCTTTGTGGCTCTGGCAACACAAATAGCTGGAGTAATGCTGACAGAGAGGAGTTTGTTAAGTCTGACTCCAGTCAAAAAAACTTTATTCTGTTTTTTTTTTTTTTAATAGGGAATATTACTATTGTCATCGAGACAGGTTTCCTTCTGATCCTAGCTTCACTGCGTTTTTCCCCTGGTTTGTTCCCAGACCTGGCTGCATGGTGTTGATAAAGCAGCTGATCCTGCTAGTACAGGGAAATGACAACTCCCCTTCCATCTTAAGAGTCCTGCAGGGCAGCATGGTGTTCATTATGTTGCACTTACTGTGAGTATTTTCCATGGAAAGTACGGAATAACGAACTGGCAATAAAATGAAAATAGAACATAAAGACCCTGGTTCCAAGTTTTAGTGACTAGGTTACACTGCCAAAAATAAACAAAGAAAGAATAATCAGGAACATACCCCTGATCTCCAATCTACGATATGTGCCATGTCATCAGACAGTTTCTTTTTGTGAAATGTATCATCTTTTTCTAACTGGATCCAGAACTCATAGTCAAAAAAACATTGGTAAATGTGTCATAGTCGGAAAAGTGACTATATAAGTGGAATCTGAATGAGAAAACGATACTGTGCCAGATGCTCATTTGGAGTACATTAGTATGCTCTCTTGATTTGTACCTGTGAGGATCTGAACAGCTGTTTATAATTTGACTGCCCTGATAATTCAGGCTAGCACCTGAAAATAGAGTGAGCTGAAACATTTTCCAAAAGGGAAAAATTCACAAAAGCATTCTATGTGACCAATGTATCTGTTCTGACAAAGTTTAAGGGAAACTCCTATATGCTGTAGCCTAAGATATAGAAAACCCAGTCTCTGCTTCTCCCAGGTCTGGTTTTTGTCCCAGACCACTTTGAATCAGTCAGCACTGGGAGTTAGATTCTGAGTGCCTATAACACCAGCCATAGGGAGAAAGAAACACCCACAGGTTTTGGTCTCAGGGCAACCAAAAATGGACACAGTTCTGCTTCATTTCTAGAACATCTGAAATAATTTATTTTCAATTTTCTGAGGCTCAAAAATAAATTTCTAAGCTTCAGATGTTGCATCAAAGAAAAACAGTTGTCTCCTGGTAAAGTCCTCTACAAACTGAACTAACAGTCCAGATTCTGCAGTAATCAGAGTTTGCCATTCTACATCAAACATATAAAATACCTTTTTCATCACTGCTTTAAACTGTGAAGGAGTTCAGACTGTTTGACTTTCAGAGTCTGTGTAAAAGTAAGTGTCTCAGATGAAAAGCTGGGTGAACGGGATGACAGTGCAACCAAAAAGCATAGGCATAAAGAGGCAATAAAGAGGCATAAAGAGGAGCAATACTATAGCAGGATGCTATTTTAAAAGATATCTGAAGACTTTTCACATAGATAAACATGGCATCATTTGAACCATGAAATCTGTGTGACAGGCGAGGCACTTCAGAGAATGGGACCATGATGGGAAGTTGGGAAGATTTGTTGGAAAGTCTTGGAGCATCCCCTCCTTAAAGATACTGATTTTCATTTCAGTGATAAGTGAACAGATTGTTTAGGGCAGAGAACAGTGTACCTGCTGCAAAACATCATGGTACACTATATGGTATAGGCATAGACAAGATCTTTTCAGAGTCGTTAGAATTAACCTCTTGACCTTTCACAACCTTTTTTGCCAGTGGCTTTAACACCACAGTTTGTAAAGCAACGCCTATCTGTAATGGGGTCATTGAGCATATCAGTGATTTCCCCATGTCAGCCAGCTATTTCCCCATGTCAGTCATGTAGCCAACCCGCTGGGAGTGTGTGAATCACTCAGGTTACCACATCTCTTAATCTACCGTTGTACATTGATTCCCTGAGTAGGGAGAGAACTAACAGCCATGCTTTGATGCAGCAGGCAGCTGCAGAGAATCACAGCAGAAGATGGTAACAGGGCATACCTGGATACTTTCAAATCTGTAAAGAGAGTAGGCAGCTTCACTGCATTTTCCATGGCTCATATGGATACTACCTTTCCTTGCACTGGTCTCCTTTCTGATGCACTATATGATACACCAGTCTTCCTGCCCACGGTGCCCTCTGAAAAGTAAACAGCACAAAGTGGTTGCAGAATACACTGCAGAGATAAGCAGGGCTGTGCACACACCAGGACATACTGGTGTGTGTATACTCCCCATGGCCCCATGGCCTTGTGCAGCCCGCATTGAAGCCCAGACTATGGTGTTAAAACAATTTAAGCTGATCTATTCCACTACTGCCTAGTCCCATCCTCCTCCTTGACCTTGGCTATGTCCTCTTCCTCTACATTGTTCCAGGGGTTTGTTTGACCCCATTCAGACAGCTAAATGGGCAAAACCTATTTGCTTTTCTGGTGCTGAGCTAGTTTCAGGTTGAGGACCCAGGCCATGCACACTAGCTTTATTGGTCAAACGGTAATGGAGGCAGAGCCTGATTTCCATACTACAGCTATGCTGCCAGATCTCTCACTGTAATATACTCAGCGAAAGAGTTTTGCCCCTTGGAAATGTGGAGCAAAACCTAAATCTGCCTGCACATAGAACACTTTATTACAGAGATAGGAGCAAGATTAAGCCACAGAAAATCGCTTGATGAGGGCCAGCTTTTGTCTTTTGTATTCCTGCTTCAAGCTGTCATAAGTGGGCCATGGCTTCTGGCCACATCATTACACAAGCTCCCTGGGCTGACAGTTGTGATGCCGCTTACATTGCTGGCTGCTTCTGCTCACCCCCAGAGCAGAAGGCTGGGCTGCGCTTTCCACGCTGGTCTGTTTGCCGAGCTCTCTGCCACATCAGCAAAGTCAATGACAGTGCCACTTGAAGAATGATGGCAAGAATCAGTGCTAGTTTAGCCTGTGTGGGAGGTGTAAGCATGGCGTCATTGGATCTGGGGGGGACAGAGGAACACTCTCAAGCTCTGTCGAGGAATTAGGGAGGCTGTATTTAAAATGCTTCTGAGGCTTGTTTCTCTACCCTTACTGCATGGGGTGCTGTTTCATAATAGAGCTCATTCCTCATCTTTTCTTGTTCCTTCACGGTTTATAAGGCATATGTTACTCCTCTTACTCCTAGGTCAGGAAGTCTGCCACAAATTGTCTGTCTGTCTAGGCATTTAGACTTGTTTGTTGCTGTAATACATGCAGCAGAGGGAAGTTCTAGCCCCCACTTAAAGAGGTTCCCTGATACCTCTAACATAGAAGCATTAAGGTTTCAAGCTTTGGGACTTTTTTTATGTCAGTATTCCAGTTCTGGAGCTGAACAATAAATGTACAGGAGTGCGAAACATCTGATTTCAAGCAACAAGGTTTTGTGTACCTGTGTCATTGTTGTAATCTACCTGCCATTTGAGTGCCATGACAAATTATCTTTCCACTTTCCATTAAAATCAGATGTCAAGCAAGCATCCAGATCAAAACAGATAGTATTTTTTTACCTTCTCAAATTGCTCTAGCAACTTTGATGGACTTGGCTGTTCCGAGGCAAATGTAGAATGCAGATCTTAGGGCTTGAATTTGGAAGGAACAGGATGATAGGTTTACAATATTTTGTCCTGAAAATGTTAAATATCACTTTGGGGCCTCACCCAAATCAAAATTCTTGGGTTTAAAATTAGCACCTGAACTTCATCCTATAAATGGATCCACCTCATTATGGCTTTTTTCCCATAAAGTTTACTTTTGGGGTCCATAAAGTTCTGGGCAGTACTTTTGGGATCCATTAATAATCTGGAGCCTTAAAATCGTTCATCAGGCCTCAGAAAGCCTGACAGAGTCCAACTAATTATTGTTTTGATTTATCGTAAGTTGAAGCCAGTCCCCTATACATATATGCAATCCTGCATGGGAGCTACTGGTTCGTTTTCTTTTTCTGCAGAGTTGGTAGCCTGGGATGCAGTTTGACACCTTATCAACATCCTCCGTTCCTATACCTCTTCCTTAACTCCCCTCTAACCTTAGTACCATTCTCAGCCTGAGGCATGTGTCAAATGAAGGGTTTATGCTGAGTTACTGCAAGGTTAATTCTTTGATTGCAGGACAGAAATATGTAAAGCACTGCGAGATCCCCTTGCCAGCTGCTACTGAAGGCACACTTGGGCACTCTTGTACCGCTGGATCTGTACGACTGATGTTTCTGCATTGAAAGGGACACCTTAAAGGCACACATTACAAGTGTCATTTCCACTTTGGAAATGGCAATTACAAATCACGGGTATCCTACTGTTCCTAATACCACTTTTGAAATTCCATGTTCTGCCCTTATTCCCCCATAACCAACTGTTGTTCTACTTATGCACGAGTGAAATTGAAATCAGCAATGCTATAACAATCCTTAGAGGTAATTCTCTCATTTGGACTCATTATCATGCAAGGTGTTTGTAACTTCACTTCTATGCAAGGCAGTACTTGCAAGAAATTAATATATTGTCTGCATATCATAGTAGATTCAGACTTTGTTAACTATTAGTTGTGTGTTACTGCTACTTCTCCTAATTTAAGAATAAAATCTGCTTTTTTAAAAGAAAGAAAAGAAAAACTGAAACTGTCATTACCTGCTTTGGAAGTATCATTTTCTCTGTTATCTAAAAGGCTTTAGGAATATTAATTTTAGTCTTTTCCTGACACAACTCCGAACAGCTTAAAAAAATCCAAGAATGTTTCCCACCAAACCAAGCCATCTGTCTTCCACCAGTTCTGCCGTCTTTTGGAATCAGTGCCAAGAATTCAGATTTCTATTAATAAGTAGATCACTAAAAATTCTGGCTGCTACAAATGATGATTGATTCAAGTTCAGTTTTGTGTTTGCGTTTCATTAACACTATTTCTAAGCTGGCATCCCCCTTTGTGTTTTCTATTATCACTTAAGAATTTCGCTAAGCTGGATCTTCTGAAACGATTATAATGAGTTGGATTCCTTCGCTGCCGTAATGATCACATTTGCCTAATTGACACCTAATCACATCTCAGTCCAGGCTAGATTCCAGAATCAATCGTGTAGACCCAACTGTACTCTGAGTTTCAGGACTATATGTGCAAAAGTACAAGAGCAGCTGCTGTATTGTACAAACCTAAAGACACTAAGGAACAGGACTTGCAAAGATATTCTAGTTCTGTGTAGCTCAGTGTAGTCAATAACCCCCTTGTGTGGCCACAAAACACATCTGGACCCAGATTCTTACCTATTTAAAACTTTAAAACTCTTTATTATACTTGTAAGACAGCAGAACCAGTCCACCAACACTGAGCGTCTCCAGGAGAGCCCACTGTGTGTTACAAACATGCCTTTGTTCTGCCTAGCTCCATTTGCGAAACTCCCACAGAATGATTTATGCAGACCTTTTTCTGAAGTGTCTATCTGCAATTTTTTGATAAATTGCAATTCCTTGGGCAAGTAGCACTGCCTAAATCTTCCATTGTTGGTGTTCTTCCCCAGTGTGTGCCTTTGTGCAGAAATCATGCCAGCCTGGCTGCTTGAAAGCAACCAAGAGCCTATAACTCAAGAACCCCCACCCCCAGCAGAAAACAGCAACACTAGCAAACATGACTGTTAAATGGTTCCAGGTAGATTTCTGTATCTCAACTTGGCTACAAGAACATAAACATTACTAACTTAAATAAGCATGGGCATGATCCTGGGGATACCCATCCCTCTTTGACTTAAGGACTGGACCATAATAGTGAAATCCCTTTTAGTTTGCAGTCAACAGGAAGAACAGAAGCAAAACTGTGCCCCAAGGGAGATGAACAGAGCAGTTCTGTCTTCGATGCTGGTAGGGATCTGCAGTGTCCAAAACCTTCAGTCTTACCTGTATTTTAAACATAACATTGCTCTGGGATTAACCACTTTACACAAATGACAGCCAAAGCACAAAGAAGTTAAGAAACATGCTGAAGATAACGAAGAATTTGTAGAAGGGCAGAGGTTTCAGCTTTGCTTCCCAGATAGTGGTGTCCCCACAGAGGTGTACTTCTTATACTCTGAGATGACCATCAGGTAACTAGCTGAACGTTGCTTCCTACAGGAGATATCTTTTCCTTCTCCTTATTAATGCAGTTCTAGGTGGTTGGCTTATTCTGTCACTGATTTATGAGAGGAATAAGTCTTACAGAGGGTTCAGAGTGAAATCAGAGCGTCTTATTCTGCTCAAAGATCACAAGTATAAATATAAAGTGACTCCGCTAAGGTCAGAGTGAATTCCTCCCAGTTTTACACCACTGTATCCAAAGTCAGACTGTCACTAAGATAAGTCATTTTGTAGAGGAGAATAGGGCAAAAGTGCTGAGTGGTTTCATTGTCAGAGGCTGTTTGTGCTCTGACTAAGGGTTGCTCAGCAAATCTCTTGAAACCCATATCTTGAAACTGATAATTAGTGGATGTTTTCCTTGTTATCTTCTGTCCCTTGACAGACGTGCAGTATGGAAACTTTCAACATGATGCAGATGTATGGTCTGGGAAGGAAGAAGAGTTTCACAGGACAAAACGGAGACTTTTGTCACTGCCAACCACCCAGGTCTTCATTTTGCCCCTCTCAATTCAGGTTTCCAAGCATTGCAAGGATTCAACATAGCAAAATGTTACCGGAGATGGGGAACAGTAGGGTGCTGGAGAACAACAGGGCTGTGATTTAGCAAGGGAAAGAAGAAAAAGAGGCGCATAAGAAGAGCTGTGCTGATGCCTCAAGGAAAACCTCTGCTGGTGCTGTTGGATAGAAAAGTTCTGGGTGCCTGTGAAGCTAATGATTTAATGAAAGTAAAAGCTGTGCGGTGGCTGACATGCGATGTAAATAACGTGCTCAAAGGAATCTATAAAGGGCAGAGCTGCCTTTAATAACCTATTATGTATTATCAGCCACCCCATTGTACCTTCTGGCATGCTGGGGCGTTGGGTGCGGTGCGGCTGAGCGTCAGCCCTCGCTAGTTCATTGCCAGGTCATCTCTGGGGAGGAAGTGTTCCCTGTTTACAGGAAATGCAGGACAAGGGCCGGAGGGCCAGGCTGAGCACAAGCTGAGGCCACCTCAGCTTACCGCCTCTCCGGCGTGCCTGGGAGAGCAGGGAGGGGGTGTGCCACTTGTCTGAGGCCCAAGGACACCGTATTTTGTTTTCAGGCATGTCCAGCTTTTACTGTTGCTTTGTTTTTTCCAGTGGTTTAAAGCTGCAGGATTGGGGAGGGGAATGGTGCTCGCAAACAGCAGTGCACCCCGGCGTGCATGTGGCTGAGCCTGAAACATGGATTGGCTGTGCAGGTTTGTGCAGGTGCCTCAAAGCAAGAGCAGCCCATCCAACCCAGCACATCTGGGACATGGCTAGTGAAACCTCACTGTCAGGCTTTCTCTTATCCCTCCTCTACTTATACTGCCCCAGGCTGGGCCAGAGGACATTCCCTGAGATGGAGCCCAAACTTATGTGTGCTCCTCACTGCCTGCACTCCCTTCCAGAACTAGACCTGCACCAGCACCATTGTTCTGTGAGCACCTCCAGGAGCAGTGGTTGAAGGTGGGAGAGTTTTGTACCTAAAGTTGTTCAGAACAGAGCAAAAGTCTTACGCACCTGACCAAAAATCCTCTTTCCCTTTCCTATATCCTGCACCACACCAATGCAAGAAAGAACAAAATTCGAATTGAAACATTTGTGGCATGAGGAAGAACTCATCTCTGGCCTTGGCAGGCAAACAACTTATGCCTCAGAGTGTGAAATGTGGTTATCGCTGTGTTACCTTGCCTTGTCAGGCTACGTATGTTACTAGCAGACATCATGTCTTTCCTGCCCTTTTCAGACTTCAGCTGCAATATTTGCCTTGATGATCTGTCATAACAGGGAACTGACTGGCTAAACAGCTGCTCTAATAGGCATTTCCTTTTATTGACTTTAAATGCATTTGGGCTTTAATTTCCTTCAGTAATGAGCCGTCCTTTTGCAGAATGAATTAAAAAAATCACTTACAAATGGATACAAGAAAATAAATAATCAGTTTTAATAAAACAGCACCCCATTGCCTCTCCCAATTACCATCACTGCATTGAGTTAATATGATTTTGATTTTTTGCAATAAGGATGTCACTGTCTGAGAAAAACAGAGTTTGAACTAGTAACTGCTGGGCATGTGATTTGAAATAAAACCAGGGATAGGGATACTGCATGTAGAAAAAGTTGTATTCAATCCATTTGGTCCAATAATAGAGGGGGATTTGGGAGGTTTTTGGTTTTGGGTTTTTTTTTCCCGCCGCACTGGATGGAGGGGATTTTATATATGTGGGCTTTGCATAACCCAACTGTGTCCAGGTGAGACTCTAGTCTCCCTCTTGCATCCAGTACATTATATCCAGTTATGAGCTAAGTTCCCTGTGACGGAGGAGTCAGAATGGGCACAGGCTGGGGTCTGTGGATGGGAAGGTTATGGCAGTAGTTTGTCATTTGTAAACTAAGCATATCTGATTCTGAGTTGATGTGTCAAGCTCATCTCCACTCAGTTGGCTTCAGGGAGGTTATACTTGTAGAGGATGTACCCCACAGAGAGAGAATAACTGTTTGTACCTTCCTAGGTAGTTCCTACAAACCTGCTTTGCTGACTTAGGGCAAATAATTGCCAATGCAGTCACCAATACCCACAGAAAAATATTTAAGGTCAATCTGACAATCTGACAGATTAACTGACAATCATTTCAGAGCTTTGGTGGATCTAGGCCTAACTGAACTCAACACCACTGCCTCTCTTTAGCACAGAATTGAAAGAATTGTCTTTTAGCAATCCAGAACGGTGGTTTCGCTAATGAGTGGATGAAACATCCTAGACAAAAAGACACTATATCCCCTGCAAAAGGCAGAGCAGAAGTCAGCATTTACCCCAGAAACCCAGAGAGTTCACTTACTTCCTATTCCTACTATGTGGAAACAGTGAATATGGTGCGCCATGTGTTGATAATTACTGGCAAAACCAGCTTCTAATAGCAGTTGTTCCACTGTAGGTGGTTTCTAGCCTTTTCTACTGCTTTCTTCATCTTGTGGTGACATTTTGGACCAAATACTTCTTTGATCTTTACTTGCAGGCACTTTTGAAACCATAAGAAATTTTCAGGAAGTAAATCTTGGGGGGCTCTTTGGCCTTCAAGTGTGTTGGCAGTAATTAAGTTGCATCATCAAATTTGCAGTTTGCAACAGATGCAAAGAAAAGAAATTAGCAGGATCTCTAGGAAAAAAGGTTCTGTCCTTTTTTTCTTCCCGCCCCCCCCCGCCCCCCTCCAATCTTATTAAAGACAGTGTCAAATATCCTTCTCTCTTTCTCTGTCCTGGACTGGGGATGTAGAGTGAAAGACAACAGGGAGGCGGCAGGGAGGTAATCCAGTTGTCATTAACTGAATGCTGCCACAATGGTTAAAACCTGACCACACCCTGGATTCTGTTTCTGGAAATCATTAAGCAAGGTATCCTTTTTCTGACCTCTTGAGTATTATTAGCTTGGATCATCCTTTATGCTGTATATACGTTATGGAGACAAATTATGGGTTCAGTTCAAATATGAACACAGCAGAGATTCCTTAAGTGCTGCACTTGTTCATACTGTTCTTTAGGCTGAAAGTATGTTGAAACCTACTTCCAAAAGAAACCAATTTACTCTGAGGAAGCTAACTCATGCTGGCTGGTGATGGTGTGTTACACTCCTGTGATTAATGATAAGCCACCCAGTCCCTTTCTCCAGAAACTGCATTTTGGAATACTGAAATCCAATTTTAGAGGAAGTCCCCTGTCCCTGAAGGGACACGTGAGGATGAAGGAGGTGCTCAGGAGCTGGCATGGGGGAATCTGGATGTCCTCACTGGCCACATCACACTTGCTTTGCCATGGACATGGGTCCAGTCACAGGAGTCTCCCACTGGCCTGCTCCCTTCCATACGATTAACATGGGGGGAATCACTGTGGCACTAAAACTGCACAACATCTGAACCCTACACAAATGCTCACTGCTTCAAGGAGATGCTGAATTGCTCTTGACTGACCAACAAATTTCTAGCACACTTACACTGTCTGAGCAGGTTCAGTTGCAAGGCAGAAATACATGGTAAGTCTGTCCCAACAGACATGATCATACCTTATAGATACTGTGATGGATCTACTGCACTGGCATTTGAAGGGACATCATAACAGCCTAACCAGCTGCATTTCAGGTGTATAAAGAGCCACTTGATGGAAAGGATGGATACTCCACAGGTATCATAAAGCATAACTAAGAGCTCCAGGGATACATTAATATAAATACCTCACAGGAAGGAGCACTCCCCTTCTCCCCTCATGATCACTTCTGGAGCAGAGACTATGAAGCAGCAGGCAAGTAAGATTTATGAGCCTTTCTTTAGGATGCATCACTTGATGTACAGATCCATTGAAAGCAAACTGCAGGCAATCTGATCCTTGCAGGTGCAGAGGACTTACATTGCCTAGTAGAAGTGACAGGCCTTAAGTTTAGATTTCTACCAACTCAGCTTTTTTCTTTTTCTTTTTTTTTTTTTTTGAGGCAGTTGGTGACTCTAAAGGAGGAAACAAGACATCACTTGTGTGTGTGGCCAAGAGATGAGCATACAGCCAAGGGCATTTGTGTTGTTATGCAAACAAAAATACATGGTCTTCCTAGGCATTTATTACAATAACCTTGGCTGGGTATTTTTGCCACTGTTAAATCCCCCAGTTAAATTCTTACATCTCACTAATGTTGACTGAGTAACTTCTAAAAATCCTAAAGAATTGATGTGATCATTGCTGAGGAATGGGCCAGAATTTCAAGGTCATTTGAAGGATAGGTGTGGAATTAAAAGAAGGGCAAGTATCTCTTTGAGAACTGCACATTTAAGCTAGATAAAATACAGTGTTTGTCAGTCTGTGAATCATGTTCTATGAGCTCTCACACCTGTTGTGTATCTCCACAGTGCTCCCTCACTTCCTATGCACATACTATCTGTGCTCAGACTTGTCCCAGCCTGTGCTATGGAGGGATCATAGGTAGTAGAGACTTGTGTCTTGACTTTATTAAGAAAGGAGCTACTGCTATTAGAATGATCAGTTCAGCTTCCCTCTCCTCAATGGCTTCATCCTCTGCTCATTCCACAGATCCTTTTCCTTTGAGGTCAAATTTAAACATCACTATAGGGGCAGGATAACCAGAGAGTCTGTAGACTCCAGAACACCTTTTTCCAGATGTACCAATACGTGTTCACAGGTGAAGGTACATAGATAACTAGTAGAGTGCACCTATACAGCTTCTCCCTACTCGGTACCTATCAGCAGCTCTGCTAATTGTAATGTAACTGGTGCTAAATAAAACACTTTCGTTGCACTGCCTCCTCTTGCATTTATTCAGTCAATTTAAGGTTAGACTGTCCCAGAAGGCCCATTGCTTCCTTTGTTGTGCTGGCTAACTCTTGGAATGATTACAGACAATTGCTGGAGGAGCAGCAGATAATGTGTCTGCAATCTGCTCTCATTCAGCCATATCATTGCTACAAGGAAGAGAATTAGTTGGGGATTACCATGTCTATTGAGATACTACCAACTCTGGGACTATTTCTTCCCTTATTCTCCACACCCACACTTTTATTAGCATCTTCCATTGCATTAAAGTTTATTGCTTCCAGTAAGTTTACTTAGCAGTGCTTTTAATGAGCTAAAGAAAAATACCGTTTAGCAGAATAAAGAAACACAAGGTTTTGAACATTTATGTTTCATATATATTACTATATATAATTATAGATTATATCTGCATAATTATTCAATTATAAATTATATTCTATATAATAATAATGGTTAATTTTATAGAAAATCTTAGCCTTGTTGCAGGTGTAGTTTAAGGTAATAAATTTGGCATGGTGTCATCTTACATGCACTTAGATATGCCCTATAAGTCACACAAAGTGCCAGGATCCATTTGAACTCTGAGGGAGGAAGAGAAAACTGCTGTAGCTGATGAACAACCATGTTGTTTCAATAAACACTGATGTTATTATGGCAGGTCTTTAAAGACACTGGGCTTTGAGGAGGAATAAGAGGGAAAATGAAGGTAAGATATCCTTTTGTGACAGATCTATTTGTTTATCCACGTTCTCAGACCCATTAGAGGGACATTTTCTTTGCAGGAGTCTGACAGTAAACTTAGTGAAAGAACAAATAAAACTCTGCTGTGGGTTGTTGTGGGTTTTTTCCTTGCAATTCAGAACAACAAAATAGTAGTTGCTTCCAAAAAAACATCTTGTTGACTTGTGTCCAATCCATGCTGATTATCCACAATGATCAGGAAGGGTTTTTTTATACACTCGGTCTATTTTTGCTGCCCTCAAAAGTACGAGGGTTTCTTGGGGCACTGGCTTCCTAGACTTGATGGATTCCCAGGCAAACCCTACATCCCCAGTGCTGTGGGGCAGCAACTTGGCAACACCAATACATTTTGCCTTTCTTAATTGAGCACTAGGGAATAACCAGGTGGCAGCTGAGCTGAGAAATGCTGCAGCGCTGATAGCTCAAGCTATTGTAGGTTCAGTGCAGCAGCTGGTATCAGCTCTGAATAGGCTGTTTGAGAAAAGACAGAAGGTTCGTTCCTAATCAGCTATCAGGGAGTAGCACTGTTCTGCTTGATCTGGATTCAAGGGAAGAAGCAAATGAAATAGCAAGTGACTGGGAAACAATTAGCAATTTGTTGTGTCCCAGGTTTATGCAAGAAACAGTTTGTAATTCAGACCACTGAGACTTGCTGGTGAGGTGCATACCTACAGTCTTCACTGGTCATGTCTGCAGCTGTACCTGTTCACACTTCACTCCTAGCAAACTCCTCCACTTGTTCCTGCCCAGTCAAGGTGGCAATCACTATGAAATCTGGCCTGTATCCCCAGTTGCAATGACCTTATCACAGATTGCGAGGTAGTTTCCCATATTCTGTCCTGTCTATGACTTTTTTTGTCATTTCTAGACTCATTTCATTGTGAAATACAAGGAATTGCTTGGGTTTTCTTACCAGGAACTGCTCAGCCCCTCCTTCATCAGAAACCAAAGTGCACGTCCTCTGAAACTCAGCCTCACTTTATATCTTACGACTGTTAATGTATTCTTAGCTTTAACCAGACTTCCTAATAATGCCACTGACATTTGCAGAAGACACTTGCATGAAGATACTATGCTGGAGACATCTCATGGGGTCTGTTCAACTTCTTGACTGAGAAAAATCTCATTATCAACAATGTCTACATGTCTTCCTAGCAAAGTTGCAACCTCTGCTGCTCACTCTTTCAAGGAGGGAGGGAGGGCAGAGTCAGGGCAATGACAGGAGAAAGAATAAAAGCAAAAATATATTATTTCTGTGGAAAGAATAAAACCAAAATCAGATGCATGAAAAAATGTATGCCCATCGGCACATGGGTTACATGTGAGCTTGTATAGGTCTCCTTACCTTAAAAGCATGTTTAGATTCATGGTGTAATTAAGTGGTAGATGATTAAGGATGTGGGACCTAAAGAAGGGCTCGGTCAGGTGAATAGGGGACTGGGGGCAGATGAGTGGAATACAAATTTTAATCACTGGGCTACAGAGTTACAACTCAAATACACTACTTAACTTCTCAGGGCAGCCTGCCTTGAAGAAGGCAGGCCACAGCTGGTAGAAAAAGAGGTTACAAACTGCAGTGAAGACAGAGACCTGATGTAACATCACATCTTACTGGTTAAGCATTCTTAGCACCTGGGAATGTAATACCCAATTCCCATATTTTGGGAATTAGGAAATTAAGGCCTGAACACAAAACCCTGCCTTTTAAATCATTTCATGATGCTCTTATCTGATTGAGTTACAACAAATTGAAGTGCGAGGTTTAAACACAGCAAGATATTTTTGCATCCAAAGGACCCAATGTCTCCTTGTGTTATAAACCAGACATTAATTAGGGGCTCCACTGATGATGACAAAGATGTCATGGTTAGAGCTCAGGATTTTCATACTTGGAAATGCAGCTAGACTATTACTTTAACAGCACGACTTGACACAGCTGGACTCTAGCAGTGTTTACAGAGGACTGTAGCTACCGAGAGATCCCATCTTCTACAGGCTCAACAGTTGCCCTAAATGTGAATATAATGACAAGTACAAGACTGCAGTCAGAATGAAGTGATCCCTTATTCTACAGGACAGAAATCAAAACAAAAGAAATGCAGAGACAGGTAGTATCTTCTCAGAGAGGTCAGGGATAATGAGGAGTGACCCATTCAATGCAATTACTTACATGAAACATGCAAGTAGATTGGAAGGCAATAATAAATGGAGAGCAAATATTAATTACCTCTGGCTTTGGACCCCACCGGGAGTATTGCATCCAGCTCTGGGGTCCCCAGTACAAGAAAGAGATGGGCCTGTTAGAGCAGGTCCAGAGGAGGGCCACAAAAATGACGAAAGAGCTGGAACACCTTTCCTGTGAGGAAAGGCTGAGAGTTGGGGTTGTTCAGCCTGGAGAAGAGAAGACTCTGGGTAGACCTTATTGCAGCCTTTCAATATATAAAGGGGGCTTAAGTTATAAAATAGCTTACAAGAAAGATGGAGAGAGACTTTTTAACAAGGCCTGTGGTAACAGGGGGCAACTGTTTTAAGCTGAAAGAGGGTAGGTTTAGATTGGACAGAAGGAAGAAATTTTTTACTATGACACAAATTTTTTACTATAGCGGTGAGACACTGGAACAGGCTGCCCAGAGTAGCTGTGTATGCCCCATGATTGGGGTGTTCAAGGTCAGGTTGGATGGGGCTTTAAGCAACCTGATCCAGTGAAAGATGTCCCTGCCCATGGCAGGGGGTTGGACTAGATGATCTTTAAAGGCCCCTTCCAACCCAAAGCATTCTATGATTCTATGATTCCATGTAGCATTTTCAGTGTTCCCAGATGATGGTATCAAAATATGAAATCAAGAGAGGTCAAAAGACATTGGTGTCCCATTGAAGAGAGTCTCCTGCATATCTAGGATAGCTGAGAATTATACTCGATTCACCTTGAAAAGCTATTGTCTGTTCCAAATGTGTTTCAAGAGCAGTTTCAGAGCACAGATGGATAGATCTAGATGGAGTGGTTTCCAAAGTTTCTGTAACTGAATATTAGGATAACATGGCTATTCTTAGCTCCTTTTACTTTCCACCATAGTAGGTGAAATCTCATAACTAACCATAAGAACATTGCTGAGAATTTCATCACAAAGCTAGCTAAAACCACCTTCAGCAGTGTAAGCTTGCACTACCAGACATTTAAAGGAACTGGAATTCAGTGGGATTTTAGTGCCTAAACTGCCTTAGGTTACTTTACAAATCCCATCTGCACTTTCCTGTTACCAGTAGAGAAGCAGCATCAGCATTACAGTCCTTTGTTTGTAGCTGTTTTCCCCATTTCCCTGTGATATACTTTAAAATAACTGAACAAATTCTGGGATTTCTATCAGGATGTGCGTTGGGCTAAATGATGTTTTTCTGACTGCTTAAGTGAGCTCACTTGGTTTTGCCTGAGATGACACTGTCCAAATCAGTATCAGGAAGACAGAATGTAGTTGCCAGATATTCTTCTAGAATAACTTCATTGAGCTCTGCAGAGAACTGCCATGAGATAATATAAGCTGGTACCTCTGATTTTGCAGCCTTTCAATACTTAAAGGGTGCTTATAAGAAAGATGGGGACAGGCTTTTTAGCAGGGCCTGTTGCAATAGGACATGGGGTAATGGTTTTAAACTAAAAGAGGGTAGATTTAGACTAGATAAGAAGAAATTTTTTACAATGAGGGTGGTGAAACACTGGAACAGGTTGCCCAGAGAGGTGGCAGACACTCCATCCCTGGAAACATTCAAGGTCAGGTTGGACAGGGCTCTAAGCAACCTGATCTAGTTGAAGATGTCCTTGCTTATTGGAGGGAGGTTGGACTAGATGACCTTTAAAGGTCCCTTCCAACCCAAACTATTCCATGATTCTATGATTCTATGATTTCCATTCTTGGTTCATGAGATCATTGCACTTCATTCTTCTTTCCTAGCCTATATCATCTTACAATTGCACAGTCTTTCATTCAAGAGCATGTTAGAAACTCAGAGGCAAAGATCACATGAAATGGAACTTCTTCTCAAAAAAAACAGTTGTTGTTTTAATTCAGTGTTTCTGTATCCTCTTACAGAAAGTAATTTCTCATCTCAGTTTGTGTGCATTTTTAAGATTGCGTACTAATGGTGCTCTCAGAAACTGTCATTGGGAACCAGTAAGTACCACCCATGACTGTGGGGTTTGTGATCTGGACGTGTGTCCTGAGGGAAATGGGCTGGCAATCCCTGTCCTGTCCAACAGAGTTCTCTCCTTGTGTTATCCTGGGTTGCAGCTTGCAATTTAACTTGGTGGTTCTGCTTTACCATGGCTTTATAAAGTTAGGTTACTGTTTGTCCATAAAAGGGTTATTCTTCACAAAACCACACTGAAAGTTACTTCATAGAGACCTAAAATCAAGGTGCCAAGAGGAAGGCTAATGGTATCCTGGGCTGCATTAGAAAAAGTATTGCCAGCAGGTCGAGGGAGGGGATCCTTGCCCTCTACTCAGCACTGGTGAGGCCACACCTGGAGTCCTGTGTCCAGTGCTGGGCTCCTCAAGAGAGGAGAGGCATGGACATACTAGAGAGAGTTCAAGGAAAGACCACAAGGATCATTAAGGGACTGGAATACTTCACAGTTGAGGAGAGGCTGAGACAACTGGGACTCTTCAGCCTGGAGGAGAGAAGCCTCAGGGGGATCTCATCAGTGTGTATAAACACCTGACGGGAGGCTGTAAAGAAGATGAAGCCAGGCTCTTCTCAGTGGTGCCCAGTGACTGGACTAGAGGCAATGGGCATAAACTGAAACACAGGAGGTTCCCTCAAACATCAGGAAACACTTTTTCACTCTGAGGGTGACTGAGCACTGGCACAGGTTGCCCAGAAACGTTGTGGAGTCTCCATCCTTGGCGATATTCAGAAGTCACCTGGACATAGTCCTGGGCAGTTGGCTCTAGATGGCCCTGCCTGAGCAGGGGGGTTGGACCAGCTGACCTCCAGAAGTCCCTTCCAACCTCAACCAGTCTGTGATTCTGTGATCAGTGGAGATTAAATTGCTTTAGAAGAACTGCAGTGCATTAAGTTGGCTGTGACTATTTTCCTAGTATTAGAGATGGATTCTTGTCATGATCAGTGGTTACATCTCATTGATCTTGGTGACTCTGTTATCTTATAAAGCAGTTAATTTTTCTGTTCTCAAATATCAAGTTGGAAGGTTCCTCCAATAGTGGCAGCTTACCAACATCAAAAGCAAACCTACATAGTCTCTTGGAAAGGGCTAAAACATGTCCATGTGATTTTCACAGGATGCACAGCAGCTTGTACTAAGATAAAAGACTTAATATGCAGTTATGGTAATTGTTTGGGCATACCTGAAGGGTTTGCTCTCTGGGTAAGACCCTGCCCTGCATTAAAATTACTCCATATCTTCCTTTTATAAAATTTCCCGAAACCTGTTGTGCCTCAGAAGTCATCTGCCACCTATCCCTGCATCCTTGGTGTTCTCCTGCAGGCACCTGGCAGTGGGATTAGTGAAGACCAAGCTGCCCAGGGCACCTTCACTTGGTGACCAGTTCCTGGGCACAGTTCAAGTCTTCAGGAGCTAGGATTACTAGGAGACCACAAGACCACAGACATATAAAATGGATGAAAGGATGTGAATTCATTGGAGTAAAACACATGCTGGGTATCAGGAAAGGTGTACTGCCCTGGAGATCTATGACAATATAGATCAGTCTCAGAAGTGAAACCTAAGTGCTGCTGGAGTGGCTGGAGAAGGGCAGGATGGAGAGGGTGGCACAAACATGCCTGTGCCCATCCCATGCGCAAATGAGACCCATAACATTTTGGGACTTCTCTTTAAACACAAGCCAGTGCCGCTGGACTGCAGGTCTACTATAAATGAAGCCCATGCAACAGTTCAGCAATATTTGCAAGTTTTGCTATTGTATAAGCCTTAAATAATGCCATTCATAATGATTACCAGACTAATATACTGAGGCATTCTTCCCAAATTATAATGTGTTCTTACATTAACATAATGCAGTCATTTATCAGAGAGAGAGAGAGAAAAGGAGGGAGGGAGAGACTTAATTTCATGTCTGCTGGGGCAAACAATTACAAATTGCAGAAAGGCTGTGTGAGTAAGGAGAGAGACTGGCTAAACTATTAATAAGCCTCCTGAGCTGTTCCTGTATCTGCCTTGCTCTTGCTTTCAGTTGTGCTGAGGCCCCTTTGTTGTTGTAGCTAGGCAGGTTTTCAGAAGTGCCGTGATGCCACCCACACTGAAAAACTGCAGACACTAATAATAAACAAGAGAAGACAATGGTGAGGAACAGTGCTGCTGCTTGGCCCTTCGCCCAGCCATGGCAAATGCACCGGGCAGCTTGCAAGAGCTCCCTGACTCTGCGCATGAGGGAAAAGCTGGCGGCATAAAAGAAAGGCTGGCAGCCACACCTGCATGGGAGACACAGAGGTCTGTTTGCTTGGAAGTGAATGCAGATATGTAGGGAGTTTCCTTTCCAAAAGGAAATATGAGTCTGGTCAGTGGCCTTGGGAGTCTCTTTCTTCATTGCCTTCCCACTCACATTAACCCATCTTTGCCCAGCCTCCTGTCACTCTAGCATTGGCTTTGAAGCTTTGGATTTGTTCACATCTGGGATCCCCAAGTGGGAGATCAAAGAAAAATAAATAGATGAGGCAGAGATGCGAAAACAAATTAATAATGTTTCAGAGGAAAGGAGAACTAAAGAAATAATGTACACTGGGTAAGGCAGGCCCACGACCTGGTTGGTGAAGATGTCTACTGGAACACACGGAGATGTCAGATTTTGTTTCTCAGGACAACAGGCTTGCCTTGTTGGCTGAACGCTGGAACCTATCCCTGGAAATGTAAAAGGCTTGGGGCCACTGTGGTGTATAAGCTGTCCATAAGCTCCCAAAATGATACTGTGGTCAAAAATTCTAATCTGTAAAAACACAGTAAAGTCCGGTAGGAATAGATGGGTGTTACCACTGGTATACTTGGCACTTCTTTTGCCTGTGCTGGAATATTGAGTCTTATGTTGCAGTACCAAGAACAGTACTAAAACTGGTTGGTAGTAAAAACGGGTGCTAGTAAATTGGATAATGCTAATGGATAATTGGATAAAGTTCAGAGATTTTAGAATGATTAAGTGATAGGAAGCATGACATAGTAAGACACCAAGATCTTCACCTATTTCATACAAAAGACAAAATGGAGGGACAACCTGAATACAGCCTGTGAGTACCTGTGAGTAACAAAATTTGGAAGACTGCCTCCAATTCAGTAGACAAAGGTTTAACAAGATCCAGTATCTGTAATTTGGAGCTAGGCATGTTCAAATCAGCAATAAAAGACACCCTTCTAAGGCAAAGGGCAGGCACCATGTGGAGAACCTACCTCTAGTCATGCTTTGTGGAGGTTTTGAAATCACTGGCAATTTTAATTTTAAAAAAAGGGGGTTTTTTTGCTTAAAGAAAATGCTGGGAAGCCGCTGGCCTGTACTACACACCAGATCCAGTACTCTTATCACATGGCTTTCTCTGGGTTTCTGGAGCTGAATTCAGATTCCCTTGAAACAACTCAAGGATTCTGGGATCTGAGTACCTTGTGCTTTAATTAATGCCATTGGTATTACAATTATACTTTTCTCATCCTTTTGATGTTTTCCCAGAAAACCCATTGTTACAATATCTAACTTCTATTTTTAATGAGCACTGAGATGTTGGTATGATTTTATTACATCCATTTTGAGGGGTTGACTAGGGAGGAACAAAGCAGTTCTGGTTGCAACTAAGTATGAACTTTTTGCTCCAAACTGAGGCAGAACAGTGGTCCTTTGGGAAAGCTTGAACAAGTTCAGTTAACTTCCCACTGCTTCTTTCAGATTCTTTTACTTGCCTAAATGGTTTCTGTTGAACCTGGCAGCAAAAAACTAAAGCTTGAGAAATCTTGCTTTCCAAGCCTAGCAGGTCTGCAGAGGTTCCCTGCCCCCTGACTGGTTATCTCTGGGCAATGTGTGGATTTGTTATGTCTGAGCAATAGCGAGTGTCTGGGAATAACACCAGTAAGCTAGCGTGTTCTTTCTCTCTGCAGTGCCTACACCGAGCCCTACAAGGTATGCCCAGTCTCTGTGATACCAATGGAGGTTGTCACATCAGATGACGAACAGAAGAGTTCAGAAGAGGATGAGAGCAGCCCAGGTGATCCCAGCCTCATCAACAAGGTAAAAGAGCTGAATAATGGGGAATGTGTGAAACCCGGAGGGGGAGAAACAATTTGCAGAAGAACCTGGATTCTCAACTCTCTCTGCTTTTTGCCTGGTGCTGATTTAGAAATGTCAGAACCATCAATCCTTTACTCCCCCAGTGCACTAGCAACAATTTACCCCTATAGCATGTGGCAAGGCCAAAGAACTGCAGTCCTAAAATGGACAGAGGCGGCAACATAGCCAGCAGGAAAGGCCTGACTTGAATGTCAGGAAAAATGTCTCACTCAGAAGAAGGATTTAGCTGCAATCTTGAGAATTTTAAAACTACATGGAATAAAACAATAACAAATACATCACTGGGACCAGTTCTGCATTGGCTGGGAGATGTAGTAAATTATCTAATAGGTCTCTGCCATCTCAGAATTCTCTCATCATGGGAAAATGCACTCATGTTTGGGTTTGTTTTACTGACTTCTGATGAATAAAACAGCTCTTAAACAAATTATGGAGAAGACCATGGAAATGTGACCACAGCTTAAGACCATCCAAGGCTGTTTTAACCTCCAGTAAGCTGGCTAACAGTGCAGTTGTTAAAGAAATGGCATCGAGCACTTTTAGTCACAAATTTATCTTTGTTTTTCACAGAATTTTTGTGTGTATGTGGTTTCTTAAAACCTAATATGAGCCTAACAATCTAACATTGTGTCTCTGAGTACAAGCACCCACTGCATAGCCCATTTGGTATGCATGCAAGAGATAGATATGTTCTTCTGAAGTCTTTCAATTAGAGCCCCAGGCTGCATAGGAAAATAGCAAATCCTGATTTCCTACACCTCTCTCTGCCATTCATTTTGGCCTGGTCTCTCAGTGTCAGCACAGCTATGTGGCTTCCTGATTGTAGATGGCTTGTGTCTGGTCATGGGCATGTGTCAGAGCCTGCAAAAGTATGTGCAGATGCCCATCCAAAACCAAATGATGGCTGAGTAAGGGTCAACTGTCAAGGAGAAGCATAAGTATATTGATTCTAGGAAGATGAGATCTCTTCAGGCATTTCCAAAATGTGAAGCTTTGTTTAGGGGCAGGTGTAGAGAGAGGGGAGCAGAATTTTCCCCTTACGAGGACACCAGTTCTTGAGAAACAGAAAAAGAAACTGCAAGCGGAATGACAGTGAAGGGCAAATGAAATTGCTGTTGCTCTAATCTCTGAGGGAGAATAGCTTCCTTTGATTTCCCTGTATGCTCTATCACTTTTAGGTCTACCCTGCAGGGTGCTGAGCTGCCTCTGGTACCAGTGGAAAAGACTGTGGTTTGATCTCCTTACTGACATGAAACAAATGAAACAGTTGCAAGCAACCTTATCTTTTTTCCTCTGAGATTCATGAAATTTTTTTGATTGTTTGTTTTCACACTGTTTTGGAAAGGGAAAAGCCTTTAAATTTCTGATATTCTCTGTTAAATGAGAAATATTTTTCCTTTCAGTTCTATTAGTTAGATGACAAACCACTAGCATTTATAGAGCATACACTGGTGTGTTATCTAAGCGGGTCAGGTTTCTCAGCATCTCTTAGTTGTGATGCCAGTGGAGAAGTGACAACAAAATTGTGAATTGAGTTCACAAGGGAAATGCATGCAATTACTACGCACTTGGAAGCAAATTCAAGGCTGCTAAAACCAATTTTATTACCATTTTTGTAGGGTTTTACTCAAGACACTAGGAAATGATGGTTTTCTAAATGGCTCGCTTATTGCATCTCATGCATTTTAATTGGTCTGTTGTGCTGGGGTAACCACACTGTGTAGCTGTCACAGAAGAAGGCAGCAGTTGGTGAACAAGCATGTGCTTCAGAGTCTAACTGGAGGTATCATCTCTCCCGCTCTTCAGATGAACACAAACTAAATGTCTGCACATGCCTGATAGAGAACATCAGAACAGGTCTGGTTGTTTGGTTGGCCTTTGTTTCCCAAGCTAATTGTCAGCAAGGATCACAGTACCCAGGACCAGACTTCCACAAGCTCCTGGGGAGCTGTCTTAAAACAGCTCCATCTGAGTACAGGCCATATTTCCAAGCTGGCTGATGAATTAATGCACGTGGCTATCTACCCTGCCAAGAAGCAGGCCCAGAAAGTAGACATAATCTGATCTGCCTGTTATAATTCTGGCTGTAGGAAGATTAGCCACTCTGCAATCTACTGGGCTCTAGCTACAGACTCTAAAAAGAGGTTGGAGCAGCAGTAATTTCATCCCTGGATAAGCCATTTGCATAGTAAGACAAGTCAGGGGGCTGTGCTTGTATGTGGGACCAAGAAAAGATGTAGAGATGCAAAGTGGCACTGAGACACCTTTGAGCATCTTTCTTCTTGTAGCCTTACTAGGGCAGGCATCACTTTGGACAGACTAAGGAGGTCCTGGGAACCATCCTCTCAAACCCTGTGTGTCCCAGCTGTCCCCAGGACCCAATCTGTTAAAGGAGACACCTGATCTTGGCAGTCAGAGGCCACCTAGCATCAGGACTCTCTTGCCACTCTGTAACAGCCTCACCATCACTGCTGCAAGCTGTGTGCAACAATAATCAAAAGATGGCCAGGGAAACCTGATTTCCTAGGAAAAACAGTCAGTGCGGGGTTCTGACATGAAGGATGCAATATATTTAACTGTTGTCTTTCACCCATGCCAGCCACAGAATTATAGTGATACAGGAATCTTCCAAGGTCTCATGCAGGCCACGCTGCAGATTCTCTGTCAAAGACAAGGGCTTCCAATTCACTGTAATTAAGAGTGAACAGGATAAATACCATTTGTCCACAGCTCTTCTCTCAGAAAGCACTGGTGTCTTTACAGAGGACTGACAGAGGACTGTTTTTCCTATGCTGCTGCTCCCGCCTCCTTTTATTGTCTTATGCAAATCTTCTGGGTGCCAAGGGAACATTAGCTGCCCTGTCAAAACCTGTCTCTATGATGACAAAGTGCGAAGCATTTGTCTAGCTCCACGATGAAGGGATTTATCCCTTGGAGCAAAATCCTCAGGACAACACAGAGTGGCTGTACAACATGAAAGAGTTCAGAAGCACTGTCGCTTGGGGAGAATAGGCAGAGATGTGTTGGTCTGGATGCCAAAAACAGTACCATGGATTTTGAAATGAGCTAATCTTGTTAAAACAACTGTTTGGGGCTGGCCTACTAAGAGCTGAATTTGGATTTTAAAAAACACATATGCACATACAAAAAAAGACCCTTCTGGGGTTTGTTGGTTTGATTTCTGTTTTTCTCCTCCTCAGGGAAACTTAGTTTAAATAAAGGCATGAAACAGCCAGGATGATAAAATCTCCTCCCTGTGTTCAGATATATGATTTTCATTTGCATTGAGTGGGATTCAGCCTGCTGCCTTTCACTGTCATGATTGAATTCCTGTACCAAAATGGAAGCAGCATGCTTTGGTTTTTCTCACCTGCTTTCTCCTGGCCTGCTTGCGGGAGAATCGCAAGACTTCCAGTTTGCAGCAGAATTTTTTGCTCTGATGTTTCTTTCTAAGATTCATTTTTATAAGTAAATATGATTTTAAAAATTAGCTTTGTGCACACATTTCCTGGTGTTGTTTCAACAGCTCGTCTCCTTTGAATCCCTGATCTCCTGGGGAGCAGATTCACATGAGTGTGGAGAAATTTTTAGGGCCTGTTGGAACCCCTGTTCTGTAAACAATTTGAATCATAGCCAATAATACATGTTGAGGTATTTTTTACATTATCAGCTTTATTTTAAAGAGCAAACAAAGAGGGGCTTTTATCTCTATTGTGTTACAGGAATTTTTATTACTAAAAACCTATTTGGAATGGGGCAGGTATAAAAATGTAAAACAGGAGGTAGGTTTTGAATTTGTGCCTTTATTCCACTGGGAGTACCTCAGACCCTGAGCAGCTGAGCATTTGTCATCAGAAATCACCTGGTAGTTTTGATTCTTCTGTATAAGACTAACAGTGAAAATTCATTCTTTCTGGTTAAATAAGCACTTTATTTCCTTCTCTTCTATCCGGTGGCATATGATAACAACCTAGAGAACTCAGAGGCAGGTAATGCTGTAAGTTTTCTCAACCTTTGTGATTCTACTTGGTTATATTATAAAAAGTGTTGCCCTTCACTTACACTACTGATGGAGATTCACTCTTTTTTTTCCTCCTGCTAAGCTAATTTAAAAGAGCTCCTGGGCCATCACTCATTCATGTGTCTTTTATATATGTTCATTTAATTAAACCCCTCCCAATTTATCAGAAGTTGACACATGGCTTTTCTGTACTGGCCTTTCAAGGTTATATGATGGCATCTGAGCTGCCTACAGAAGAAAAAATGGAATTAGGGATTCCAGTTAGGAACAAAAAACTTGTATCAAATAAAATAAGGACTTTCTCTTTATTTCCTACCTCTGAACCTTCACTCACTAGACAAATGCTCAAAGTCCAGGATGTAGAACCCCGGATTTTTCCTCTCATCACTGAGTAGGATTCAAACCTGAACTTCGTGTTTGTTTTTTCTGCTAAAACCAGATAAATCCATCTTGGACCCACCCAGCTAACAAGCATTAAAGGAATTAAAAGGGAAATGAGCTTAATAGTTCAGATTTTACTAGTCACCAACTTCAAACTGCCTTTGGCAGAACTTAGTTTTTGTAGCAGTCTCAGAATTTCCAGTTTTAAAAAGAAGATCAGAAATAGAGACAATATAATCTTGAAAGTCTACTTTTGAGAACCTCAGCTCCATGGTTTGAAATGGACTAAAATCAACACATGCTGGTAGGTTTCACCTATTGCTGGTTATGATCTGAGTTTTTGAATTGTCTTGGTAGTTTGGGGAAGATGCCGCATATGCTGGATCATCAGCTGCCCCTCCATAGCTTGCGCCTCTCATTTTAGTGAGAATTTAGTGTTAGAATCTTCAAGCAAGAGTCTTCAGACAGTTCCTTTCTTGTAGGTACTTTTTAAGACTGGATCTTCTGGCCAGTTGATCCCTTTTGTCACTAACCTCCTACAACCTCCAATTGTTACGAAACTGAAGGGAGCCCCAAGACAATTCTTTTACCACGCCTAACCCTCCATCTGGCTGAAGAGAAGGACCCAGCAGGGAGGAGTGATTTTTTATGCTGGATCCAGAGACTAGAAAAAAAACATCTGATGCAGATTGGAGATCAAACTTGCAGGCAAGGCAGGAAGCTAGGTGCTAGCCTTTAGGTTCATTGTGGGAACATCAAGCCTTTCAAGGGATTCACTGAGGTGATAGTATTAGGACTGCATCTGCCTTCCTACCACCACATTAACAACTCTACTTGGGGAAGTAGGTTAGGCCTGGGGAAGGGCAAACACCTGTGGGACAAACCACAGCAGGGAGATGCAGCAGAGGCCCCATGGTGGTGTGAAAATTTTTTGAAGAAATACATGGAGATGAAGCACAGGGTGCTGTTTTGGGTTCTGTGAGGATGGGTAAGGGGCAGGAACCCATCCGCCAATTTAAGAATTCATTTTTCCAGCATCTTGCAGAAAGCCGTGCAGACGGTCCTGTAACAACACTATAAAACGTGTTGCCTTGGACTGGGCTTTAAGAGCTATTTCCATCACACTGCTTGATTCAGACTGGGTCACACACATGCTAACGGTATGCTGATCAAAAAAAGTAACAGGCTTAAAAATAACCCGAGTAGTCAATTGAAGGCATTTAGACTGCGATCAATTGCACAATTTGCACCACAGTGATAAGAGGATGAGTCTTCCTTTACAGGGTGCCTTTGGAAGGAGAAAGCAGTGGCTGGGTAAACGGGGTGCTAGGAATATTGTAGCAACACCAGCTATTTTAAGAACTCTGTTATAGTTAGGAATGACATATAGCAAACCCTACGTTAAGCCACTAGGCAAAGGAACAATTAAAAACGCTCTCTTAAACGTGTCTGTAAACACAGGAGGGAGTTTGATCTGAAGAACTGAAGGGAATCTCAAAAGAATAATAAGAAAAGAATGTGATTAATCTGGGTGAATACCTGTAAGAATTATAGTTTATAAAGCACCCAGGAAATCAATTAATACAAATCCTAGGACGAGTAATAAAGCCATAGCTGGAACATAAAGACATTTCTTTCATCCAGCACACAGATCTGCCTGCCAGTTAACTGTATGGGAAATCTAAAAGTAAACCAATCTGTACGCAAATACTGTCGAGTTTAGTCTAAAACCAGCAATATGTAACAAGCAACTGTACAGAGGCAGCATGTGAGAGATGTGATCTTACCCTGGTGGCAAAACATGAAGGTCTGTAGCGAGGTGAATAGCATGTAACCAGAGCAAAATGGTATAATGGGAACTCAGACCAGATGTGGTTGGATTTTATGCCAATGAAAACCCAAAGCATTCTGGCTAGTCTTTCAGGACTTTAGGTTTAATATAGCTAATTGTAGCCAGACTGGAGGGGTGCTCATTACCATTATATGGTGGTGTGCTGGGGAGCGGGGCATGAAGGGGAACTTCATACAGATAAATCCCTAATGCTGTACTTGTGAGAAGGCAGCACTGGAGGTAAGATGCTCCACCCTTCTCCCAGGTATCAAAATAAAAGGCAGTGGACGAAAAGGGGGGCAGCAATCCAGGATGGCAGATGGAGAGGACCTGCGCCCCACACAAACAGGGAACACTAAGCTTAGCCACAAAGGTCTCACAACAAGCAGGGCAACTACTGTCTCATGGCGGCAGTACATAAAACTGCCTTTGCTGCTCCTTATCCATTTCCACTGCGTGGGCTTGGTTTCCAGACTCCATTAATCATTCTGTTTTGCAAACCTTTAACCTTCATATATTAAAACACACACACATGCACGCACACACACACAAAACTGAAACGTGCTGGAGTTGGGAGTGACAGATTTGTGTGCCTTGAGGAAGCACCAAATTCAGACGCCTTTCAAGGGACAGCTCTTGATTTATATAATTACACAGATTCCCCAGGAGAGCTGCAATCTAGCTCTTCAAGGAAGGGGCCTGGGAGATGTGGACTGCTTTTGCTTCTCTCCCACTGATTCACAGAGCCAGCCTGAAAAAGTCTTGTAATGCCTCCGTTTACTGTTGGCACCACGGTGACATCACTGTGAACTGCTACATAGTTCATAATAATTACAAAAGCATTATGAAGTCACTCAGCTCAGAGGCTGAAGCTTGCAAACTGCTGTCAGCCTCTGATTGTGACAGTAGCGCTCTTGTGTTGGGTACCATCCAGCTACAAAGCACCTACCCTGAGGAGTCTGTGAAATGAGACGCACACATAAGAAAATGCATGAAGAGATGCAGTTTGTCCATGGTCAGCATGGCATGTGTGGCACACACAAGAATGGAGCGGCTGCTTCTATGTCTTGACTGGTTACCCTGCTTTTGAAATGCAAAGGGTTACTCCCCGAGTACTCCAGATGAATGGCTTGCACAGTACTAATGCTTCAGTTTTAGTGAACTGTTCTGTGATCTACTTGTGCTGCTCTTAGGCCGTACAACCCCATTCCAGTTCCATGGAGGCACATTCGCCCCCAGCCCTGCAATTTTTTAAGCTGGATCAGGAGACCAATCGGGTTCTGAACAAGGTCCTGCAAACAGCTGGGTCAGCACAACTGAGAGCTGGCACTGGGCTCGGAGGGGAGTGACTGGCACTGTCACCACAGTACCATCTAATCAAAGCATGGCCTGTTGGGGCTCATGTCAGATGCCTTGGCATTGCTCAGAACAAAGCCAGGGCATATAAATGACTCAGTGTGGAGATGTCATCCCTGCATTAATGGGATCACTACCACACAGAGAAGGGAATCCTGTAACAGTTAAGTGCCACATTAGCCCACTCGAATGGGCCATTAGCCACCTTTCTCCACTGTTCATTACTTGCCCCTTCTCAGCCCAAATGTTTGTTCTATCAGAAGGCACAAAAGGGACATGAAAAGTTTCTCAGTTTGAACTACCTAAGACTAGTACTTAACTTGAGTTGTGCTCTGTAAATTGCTGCAGGCTTTTAGGTCTTTATTGTTCTAAACAAAAGCATTCTGATGGTGGTGTGCTTCTTATACATTAGGAAACATCGGCTGTTGGAGAAGGAGAAACTCTGAGCACGTCACAAGTCATCTTTAGGTCTTAGTTTTCCATCCATAAACTTGGTATCTATTTGGAGGAGGGCTGTAGGGCTTAGTTTGTTAGCCAATGGAGAGATGATTGCCCAGTATCACCTTTGCTTCACAAGTTACGCTGATCAGCTGAGCTGTAGCAACTGTACAAGTTCCTAACCTGGTTAAAGTGCTTTTGTGTTTGCGACCTTCCTGGCACCAGCATGTTTTTCTGAGTGGAGAGAATGGGGAGATATTTCAGTTATATATTGCAATTTTATATTGTATATTGCAAGCATTTTATTAAGCATTTGGTTTTGGGGAGGATGGGGTGATGAGGCTATGAGCCAAGAAGACTCAGTGAAGCAGAAAGCCAAGAGTCCCCATCTGCTAAGCAGAGGCATGCAGAGAGGCCTAGAGTGCAGCTTCTGAAGTGGGAACTGGGAAGGAACCATACCGCAGGGCTGGGCACAGGACTGGCCTGCAGAGAGTAAAGATTACTAAAAAAGTGGCAGCTTGGCAGTGTTATAATAATCACTCGGACTTTGTTTCAGAAACTTGATGCTTGAGGGACCTGGTCCCCCTCTATCCCCTATTCCCAGAAGTCTGTCTCCGGACACTGTCGTCAATCTGAGAGTTCATTTCCTGGTTAAACAAACAGCAATTAAATAGCACAAGACAGGCAACGCCTAGAGACACTGTCTCAAACTCACCCTAGACAGGCCATGTGACACTGGGGTCCCTGTGTTTTGTCTCTTGGCTAAGACATATTAATCATAAGAGGAGTTACAGAGTGCAACAATGTGTGTATGCAAAGGGAAAGCAGGCCTGGCCTGCTGGGGAAATGCACTCTGCTCTTGGCACTGCCGATCCAGGCTTGTCCACAGAGGACGTGTTGGGCAGCCAGCATTGGGCCAGGTGACCCAGAAAGAAACACACCCCCTTTCATTTGCTCTGCTATGTCTGTATAGAGAAAAAGAGAGAGAATAGAAAACTCAGTGTCTCTAGCGTGTTCCTACAGCAGTTGGGACAACCAGGAGAGGCACATCATGATCTTCAAGAGGTGTTCACAAAGTGGAACCAGGGGCAAAGGGGTAATCAAATATGTGCTCCCAGCAGGAAAGTGAAACTAAGGAAAAAATGTAAGGTCTTTCTAGTGCACTCTATTATAAACTGTAGTGTAGTTCTCCAAAAGTAAGTGATTCAAAGCATGCTCTTTGGCACCCATCAGCTAAGAGGAACTGAGCACTAGGGGACATACCCTCAGACTCATGCTAAAGGAGAGATAAATTAGACATCTGAGACTGATGAATAGTTCACTCTCTGTATTTCCTTTGGCTCTTGCAATCTTCAGTTGCCTTCCAGTAAAAGTACACAGAAATAAACTAAAGATGAAGAAAAGTCACTGTGACACTGTTCATTTTCTATACATGAAGCTTCATTCATTTAACCCATCATCATCAGGGTTCAAGGACTTTTTCACTCATATTCACTATTGATCGGATCATAATCCTCCTTGGGGTCCATCACCCTCAGGGTGAAAACTCACAGAGCAGCAAGGGATCTTTAGTCTCCTCATAGAAACAGAAGCCTTTCCTTTGCTCATGTGTGCAGTCAATACTGACATCTATTTGCAACATGGCCCTTTGACTGGCCCTTGGTTCCTCTGAAACAGGCAGTGGAGAATTCAATTGTTGGTGCTTGAATTCCTTGCTTTTGTAATGAATAACCAAAGTTATTAAAACCAGAAGAATCTTAAAAATATAACTGCTGTTCTATCACATATTCCTCTTTTAATTTATGCATGTTGGGCAGTGAAATTGCTTCGATTATGTTTCAGCTGACCTTGCTCCTGGGTTTTTTACACTCCAAGTATCTACATGACTGAATTTCAGCTTCCAGCACTTCAGGGAATGTTTCATTCTTTCCTATACTGTTTGCAGCTTACTGCAGACAGAACGAACCAGAAACTTTGGGAGGGGAAGATAATCCTGAAATCCAGAAGTTGATCCCTGTATACAAGAAGTGGCAGATGGTTCACCGTGATAATGGAATGGGACTTTGAGCAATTCAGATACTTCTATCCTGTGCCTGAACACCTGCATCCCAAGGGAATGCTAATGAGGAGAAGGGACAGGGAGTAAAAAGTCTATAATGCATTTAGCTTGAACTGGCTTAGACATTTTTTACTGCTCAGATCTGCTATGTAAATCCCGATTGTATATCTAATCTATCAAGTGTGATTTGGGAAGTCAGCATTTGTGGGAAGCTGAATTTGGGTTTGAGGTCCTATCAATACTTTTTATGAGGGGTTCCAGTTGAGCTTTGTGTTCCCTGACCTGTAGTAGCCCCCTCATGCAGAATTTGTGGAGGAAATATAGCCACAAACTTCCCATCTGACTGTTATACACAGGGACTGTGTCATATTTCAGCAACTCCCAGTCTCTCCTGAGTAGGCTTTCAGAAGCAGGATCTGTAAGCAATGGGTTTGCAGCACACCTGGTCTGGCAAACAACGTCATGAAGTCTTGCTGCTGAACTCATCTCCCCTGCGTCCACGTTAGGTCACCGAGGGCTGCTTTCTTTACTACTACTAGACTACTGTTTTAGTTCCCTACTTAACCACTGCTAAATAAGTCAAACCTTTTCCAGTAGATTCCTCTCAGTAAATATTTCCATGCTTTGGTCATTTCTTACCGTAAGGATGAGTCATGAAATAGGAGCAAAATACCCTAATTAGCACCTCAGAGCCATACACTTTGCTTCTTTCACAATTTTCTGTGTCTTTTGAGATGCCTACCAGTTAAGTAGATGCCACTGAGATTTCAAACAATGTTGTCTGCTGGAATACTGAACTGTGTGCTTTCTGGAGATACTTATGGCCATTTAGCTTAGACAGTTTGTTTAGCATGCAATAAAGCCCTTTGCCCCATTTGCTTCCACAGGTCTCACAGCTGGCAGAACAGTTTCGAATATGACCATTTTGATAAAGAACTCCCTTTTCCATGTAGTTAAGAGGACTAAACACATGGTATGAGCCTCAGCAGCCATGAAAATAGCCTATTCAAAGCTAAGCACTTTCTGCTTCTCTGACAAATTTTGGACCTGTAGAATCAACAGAAAATTTCTGTCCTTCTTCAATAAGAAAATGTTTTTCAAACTTACATCTGCCTTAGCAGCTATTATATTGTACTATATTACTAGTATTTGAATTGCAGAAACACCCTGTCATGGAAAAGACTCCAGGATGCCAGACACTGAACAACAAAGAATAAAAGCCTGGTCACTATTTTTACTGAAGGAATATGTCAGTTCAAAGTGCTCTCTAACACTGCTTTACTTCTCGGAATGAGACATCTCTTAATTGTCTCTGTTGACAGAAAGAAGGCCAGTCCAGAGCTTACCTCATTGCCCAAGAGCTGATGTCTTCAGAAAAAGTGTGAGTTCATTGTTACAGCCTATCTGTTGCTCTCCTAAAACTGAAGCTACGCAATCCACCCTTCAGCATTGGTTTGACGGCAATTAATAAAAGTTTGTCTGTTTCCCCAGATACGTGGAGATGCTCCAGCAGTTACGTATGGTAAGTAAATAATTTTAATCACTGAAACTTAGTTGCCCTTTTACTTAGCTGCAATTTAAAAGACAAAAACATTGAAAGGACTGACGTGAATTTGAAGAGGAATGGCTTACTGTGAACATTGCAAAGGAATATGTCTGCCACTAATCTGCTCTTGCTACAGATCCTGAAATCTAGCATTTATCATTTACAGGTAAAAGTGTTGGCCAACAGTGCTTGCTGGGGCTCTGTGAGTAGTGTAAGATGCAGAATAAGCCTAGTGCAGAGAAGGAGATGGTGATAAACAGGGGTGAACCCTCTCTCTTCAGAGAGAGGCAGATAGGAGCAGAGCTATGAAGCATGGGGATTTGGTTTGAACGGATTCACTCTGCTTCCTTTTAAGCTTCTTTTTTCTGATAATGCAGTATCAGTAATATCCAGCATGGCCTAGATATTCACACTGTGACACAGGTAGACACCATGGGCAAAATACAGACTCTGGTGTCAGAAAATCATGAGGGAACACACACAAAGAATCACTTGTAGTACCAGAGCTTTTGCATGGTATAAACCCACTGGTGGCTTTGTTCCAGGAGACTTTGTGTCTCTTTAACAGAGCTGCCTCTGCTTCCCTGGAGAGTGGTACACAGCTTAGGTAGCCTCACTCTCAACATCTTTCTTGGCTGTTAGTTGCAAGGCAGTAGGGAATAATAGCCACCACACAAAGCATGCCCACTGCTGCTTGGAAAGAAATTCCCTGAGAAGGCAAAAAGTAGCCCCAGGTTGTCCTTGGAGGACACCCCAAACCCTAGCAGTGGACAGGAACTCTGATGGAGAGAAAAGTAATGAGGTCAGCATTGTATGGCTGCCTGCTCGTTGTGCCTCTCAAGCAAGCTGCCAAAGCTTAAGAGCCTTCTCAGGCTTGGGCAGCAGAGGCAGGAGAGCAGCCTTAAATGTGACAGACACCTTGCAGACGATTGCATTTCAACAAATCGGAAACTGCCAAGCTGGTCAGCTGGGAACCAAACACTTTAAGGGACTTAGCTGCTTAGCTGGAGTCTACCAATACTTTGATAAATTGGTGATAACTTGCCTAGCCATTCACCTCCTCTGTCCTGGTTTTCCTATGATTTCTGCACAGCCAACCACATTATTTGACACTAGTGAGACACTAGTGACACTAGTTGTAGTTATCCATTGTCCCTTAGGGAAGCCAGGGTGGTTTCTTTACCTGTGGACTACAGGGCTTCTGATCATTAAGAATACCCCCATAACTCCTTACTGAAATTAAGATTTCCAAAAGTATCATCAAGAAAGAAAAGAGAAAAGCCTCTGCCAGCTTCTAAATCAAAATAGAAGAGAAACATACACAGAGGAAATTACCATGCACAGAGAGTATTAGCCACTCTGCATCTTCATTAGATGCATCCAATTAAAACATTCTTAAGGTATTTAATTTTCCATTTCCAAGTACATTTGTATTTTGGTACATTATGGACAGCATGTAAATGCAGGGCTGAACTAGAGTGCATGTACAATGCACTGTATTTAGTGGAGGTGTTTAGGAGAGACCTCTCCTTTGCATTATATCCTAGCATTTTCCATATACCTCTAGGAGGTAAAAGTGGCTCACTAACATGGCATGAAAAATCTTCAATATATAGATCCAAATCGTGCAATGCACTTCAGTGCCTTTAGCCACAGCATGAATGGCTACACACCCTCATGGCTGCTATAGCATCATGTTACTGTCAGGCTGCCTTGCCTATGCGTTCCTGGACCAGGAAAAGGATGCTTCAGGACTTTCCCAGTCCCTTCAGGACTTACTTTGCCCTTTTCTCCTTCCTCTGGTAAATCCCTGTGTAGTGAATTTCGCTCTGTGTGTAAATGAGTAATTTATGCATTTTCATAATAATCCTATTTTCTGCCTGTAGAAATCATTTGGAAAGAAATGTCATTTTTGCTGTCTTTTCCAAGTTGACAACTTTAACATGGGACAAGGATTCTGGTTTATATCTTTGCTAAAATTTTTTAGTTTAGAAACACTTACGGATGCAAGTGCATGCTGCTCCCCTCCAGCTGGATGGACTCCAAACTGTTGGTAATCCCTAATAAAAAGAATCTTCTTCAAAATTACAGCTCATAGGTTAGTTAGGGAAAAACGCTGCTTGATTGCTAATTTTATCTGCTGCAGTGCTCCAGACTTGGCTCAAAGATAGGAGGAAATAAAAACAGAAAGTTTTCTTGGCTTGACTCAAAAATGTAACTACTCCCTGCTCTCCAGTTGGGGAACTCGGACACTTTCTAAGCAGAAATGTTCATTACAGAAAATAACTAACATTACCTGGAGCTTGGCCTGCCAGTCCTGGAATTAGGGTTTTAAGGCACGAGGGAAATTGGCTCTGTTTTAATCATACTTAATAATTAGGTTTGGATCAGCTGGTTAATTTATCAGGGAAAAAATACCGGTAATAGCACTCCTATGACTGGGCAACTTCCTCTATTTCTGTCAGTCATCGGTTTTAATTGGAAGCACTTGTTTGGTTTTTATATATGTTTCAGTCCTGTAATGGAATATTCCACTGAATCCTATTTTGCTGGGGTTTTGTTTCCCTGCCTGCCCATCTCACTGGAGTAGAGGGATCTTATGAGTGTTTTGCATATGGTCATTATTTCCTTAATTATGAAAGTTAGAGCACCAAAAGAAGAGTGTAAATTTAAAATTAAAATAAGAGATGGGCCGAAAGTAAACCCTTGAATGAAACCCTTGCATTGGTTTGCAAAGGTAAGCCACATATAGGTTGTGAAATGTCAGAATCACTGTAACCATGCACTCTTCACTTTCCCTGTCCCAGTTCCCATTGTCTCAAGTTAGAAAGTTCAGAAAGATCTGCATCCATTTTAGGATGAGATTTTGGGTGCACAATTTTGATTGATGATTTTCTTCTGCAGTGGAAAAGTATTCTTCTTGCCCCATCACCAAATGCATACACTCCTTTAGGGGCTACTGGAGGCTTTTTTCAGCAGAGTCAACAAGCAAGTTTCTCAAATAATATTTAATTGTTTCTATGAGTTGGCTTTCTAAGTAGTGAGGATGTATGAATGACACCTGGGTTAGAGACTGAGGGAGGAGAGAGGAACAGCCAGTCTGTTTTCACACTTGACTGCGAGTTCAGGCACGCCTTAGTTTAGAAGAGATCAAAAATTGTTATGGGAACAGGATCAGAGGGTTCATTTCTGTGTTTTATCGGGTGCCTATAGCCCTAGCATACCCCATCTCTACTGCTATAGGCTGATGTCTGCATGATAGCTACCTACTGCAGTGGCATTCAGAAATAATCTGCAGATTTTTCTGTTGCAGTCATGTTCAATCTAGAAAGCCATAGTCCCAGCACTGTTACCTTTCTCACCCCAACTACTATCTTTATATTCACTGTTGCCCCGTGTATTATACTGGAAATCTAAAGAAACCATTACCAATTTTACAACATATAAGTCCTCAGACTACAGGGGTATTATTGCCTAACTGAGGCTTTTCAATACTGTCATAGTGCAAAAAGTTACAGTGAACTAATTACCCCTTTTTGCATATTTGAATAGCGTTAGGAATAGTCACATCAGTAAAAAATTGTGCTTCGCTGTGCACTCACTGTTGACACGGGTCCTGCTGGCAGATGTCACAAGCAACCACCAGTAACGACAGAGTCACCAAACTGCCCTCAAGGTACAACATCCCATTCATGGCCAGTTAGGACCAAAGGCTTCCTCGACACCATATATCAGCTCAGGCAAGCATATGTCTCTGTTCCCCATCACCAACTTTCTCAAGAAAACAGATTCTAAATGCTCATCTTCAAGTCTCAAGTCTCATCTTCTTACACAAACACACATGTTGGTAAGAAAGGCAAGGAACAAAACCACACCCTAGCTGCTTTCAGAAAGGAAAAAAAGGCTTTTCTTAAGCCTGCAGCAGGAGCAGTTTCCCATCTCATTTCCAGGCTTGGCTGGAGCTGCTATTCATTCAGCATAACAGAGTCTGTTTGGCCTTTCAGCGGAGACTTTAATAAATTGATTGATTGCCAAAACGATGACATTTCCATACACCCACTCTGCTATTGAACTGAAAGAGTGGAAACATTGTGTTAGCTCACAAACTCGGTATCAGTTGGTGTGGTAGTAGTGATAATAATCTAAAGGGTTAGCTGTTATTTGCTCTACTCAAAGGTAATGCAATTCTCTGGAGCAGGGAGTTAAGAACTCATTCTGGACTGAGCAGATGAGACTGTCAGGGCCTTACAGTCCAAGTCCCTGAGCTCTCGGTACTCACAATTTAGTTTTCCAAAGTTGATTAGTCTTTGCATTTCCTTCAGGATTATTTAACCCTCAAACTTTGTCGTTCTTTTCTCCTATTTTTCTTCCCCAGTAATGCAGGCTACACTTGTCATCTTTTTCTTAGTGCTTGCTCCTGAACAAAAATGCTGCAGGTTGCTTTCTCAGCCTCATGTTTCACACATCACCTTCAAGGACCAAGAGTCTGGTTCATTTGCTTCCCTTCAGCCAGTCTGTTTCAAATGACTTTACGAGATGTACACAGATCAAATTCAGTGTGACTCAGACTGCCTCAGGATCCCCTCAGATCCTTGCTTGATAGTGTACCATGTTCACATGTATTTTGTCTTTGGCTTTTGTACATAAAATCACCTTTTTTGTGCATAAAACCCTTTGAAGTCAGTATTACTTCCCTCCGAGACATTTACTGAATTAAGGTACCTAAAACGACAGCTCTGCACTGAAAAATCACCAGCCCCAACACTTCTCTGTTCAAACAAAATTGATCCTTTTTCCTGGTTTGCATTTTCCTCATAACAATGCGCCACAATTCTTAGAAACACCAAGACCCAGATTTATGCTTCCTTAGCATTTGAAGATATGGATATGAATATGATATGAATAGATACAACGTGCTGGTTTTCCAGCTCCAACTTTGGAGCAGTTTTGGATTCAACCCTGCACTGGGCATCCAAAGGCTTCTGACTGCAAAATAAATCTTAGGAAATAAAAAAGAACAAAATCATCTTCGTGCTCAAGTCGCTAACTCAAAGGTACCTAAATGCAGATTATCATGAAGTCAGGCTCACTGGTTAAACTCTACTTTTAGAATTCTTGTGGGCAGCATGTTTTCAAGAACAAAAAATAAACATCTGATTTAGGAACCACTATTACATGTTAGACAAAACAGAACTCCCTCTTTCTAATTATTTACACTTTCAGTGAATGATTGGCTGAGCCTTTTTTACTACTGTAAATTTCTTGGATGATGTTCCAAGTTCTGCTGGACCACTCAAGTTATTCCTTTCCTAATTAAATGCTTTAGTGAATGGAACATGCTGGCTAAATGAAGAGCTAGCTGGCTGTTATACCCTCTGAAGCTCTTATAAAAGCCTAAAGATGCACTGTCACAAAAGAATAGCCTGCCCTTACTTACAGTAGGCTGTTTTTTTTTCTCATTTATTTATTCATTGTTGTCTTCACTGGCAGTGGGAAAATAGCTATGTAGTGGCCAGGGAGCTTCTGCAGTGGGAATGTTGAACCAAAATAGCTTTCAGATAATCTGTATATCTCTTAAAAGGAGAGGGAAGTCACACGAGCACATTTGGCATCAGGACAATTCCCCGGTAACGAGCCCCACCAATACAGTATTCGCAATGCATACTCTACAGCTTGCCAGTTCTGAAACTCATTTGCAGTGTTTTGTATGAATGTGTGTACTTGACTGCATGTGAGTGTGCATTGAGGTCAGGGTTCCTGACCTAGATTGTACCCTGCAATGGCAGGATAAAAGACTAATTGTGTCTGCTGCGATAGTATTTTCTGCTGGGATTGTTTCTGCTGAGATCAGTAATGAGGAATTTGGGAAGATCACTGCTCAGTGCAGATCAAGGGTCACTCACTCTGCTACAGGAGATGTGCCACTTTTTAATTCAGGGGCGCCACTTTCACTTTCATCATTAGGAGAGAGACTGCTGGCTGTAATGAAGATACCTCCAAGAACCACCCATGAATCAGACTTGGTTCACAGCATACCGTACAACATCTCATGCCTGCATTCAGCTTTAATATGGAGACTATCTTCTCCCCCTTTGAACTCTTCACCCTCCCCTCAGGTGTAATGCCTAGATGTCCAAAAGAGCCTTGGATCCTGCAATACGCAGTATCGGTTGAATCCACCTTTATTTTAGAAGTGAAAGTGGTTGTAAAAGCCTGCATCATTTTATGCAATCAGTGTAGACTTCAGTTGTATAAAGTCTGGGCTGCAGTAAGATTTCCTGTTGTCCTCCCTGGCCCACTCACAAAGAATCAAATATGCTTACTTCCCAATATTATCAGCTTGACTTGGGAAGCAATTACAATTCTAGATATACATGCAAAATGATTTTTGGATGCATATATGTTTTGTTATTTATTGAAAAGTATAGAAATCCGGATGCCAGGTGGGAGCTGTGGCGTGAGCAAGGTAAATATGCTGTGTGCAGACATGATTTCTGCAGCTGAAGTGCCAGTGTCCCCACCTGGGGACTGAGGCAGAAAAATGGCCATGGTTTTCCACTAATGCATCTGCTCTGTACACTCCCTTTTTAGGTTTTTTTCTCAACTCTGTTCCCTAATGGAAACTCACACATCTCCCAACCAGAATTCTCCTTGAAAATTGTAGAAATAGCCTAGGTGAATTTATTCACCCATCAGTCCTTTCCTGTTCTTTAACACAGAGTAGAGGTGTAAGCAGGGAAGCTGATTCAACCATGACAGCATTAGAGGTCAGACCTTTGGCTGGTATAAATTTATATAGTTTTTCTCTGGCAGGTGACTGCAAGAACAGCAGATGATTAGCTTCTTCAAAACACTGCATCAGACTCCTTTTGAGTTAAGATTTCTTTCCCTCATATCAACATCATGAAGATACTTCAGAATCTGGGAAGCAGTTGAGCTCTTTTCTGCTTTGTGCATTATTGCAGGTAGAAGCTTCCTTCCTTCCAGTGAGACGATGCAACAAAGCGCAGGTAGAGACTTTGCTTCAGCACCCAAGATCTGGAACATACTACTTAGACTGCAGGCATTCAGAGCTTTTCTAATCCAGCCACAGCGTCTAGCAATGTGGTCCTTCTAGTGTAATATGCACTTTTTCGTCACAGAAATACTTTTCCTTTCAGATATTTCTCTTGAACTGTTAAAGTGTGACTTTGCTCTACAACCACCATCTTCTACTAGAAATTCACAATTTCTGGCTCAAATGCAGGCCTGATGCTGGGAACACAGTGCTGAGAGCCAGTGAGAAGGAACCTCCATTCCCACCTGCAGAGCAACTGCTGGTCAAACTGTAGGACTATAAATTACTATTGGCAAAGCCAATATAATGGTGTTATACTCCCTTCTCCTTCTATTCTTCTGCCATTGTATCAATACTCAAGAACTAGGATTTCCATTATGGTTGGATTAGCATCTTATGCACTGCTGCTTTAGAAGATGAACAAATAACAACAGAAAACCGAAAAGGAGATCTAACAACTGATCAGCATTTCTTGACCAATTTTAAAAGGTTTTCTTTCAAATAGAGCTATCTGTTTAGCTACACCTTTAAGTCAGAATCTTGACTTTCTCTCCTCCGGTCTACTCACCTTTCTAATCTACATAGTTGCTTTCAACCTATTGCAGGTAGCAGAACCATCAGCTTTTAACAGTGAAGGTAGAGACCTATTTTAGTCCTATCATTTCCTAACTACCCCTATTGGACTGGTTGCAGTAGTCCCTGGTTCCTCAGGGATCCATGGGCCATTGAATGAACTGATCTAACTTGGCCTATTCTGTTATACACAGAAAAATCAAACAGATATTCTGGATCCAGACTGAATTACTGTACCCTGGATTATTTTCAAGTAGAAGTTAAAAAGACAAGAAATCACCCAACATAGCGAAAATATATATATACAGGCAGTTTTTTTCTCCTGGGTAAAATACTTGCCTGAAGCAGTGGTTTAGCTGATAAGAGATTAGTTTTCCTTCGTTTCACTAGGGTCCTGCAAGGTTAAATGTTCCCAAGCTAATAAAGGCTAACTGGCAGCAGGGCTGAAATGCAGAAAGGACCACAATATGTATGGGATGTATCCATCTTGCAAAATGGCTGTTGATATGCATACAGCATTGCTACAATTGATTTTTGCAGCTGGACTCCAAAGCATATTCAGCCCCATATTGGAGAGATTTAATACACCTCTTCTGCATCTGCTCACAAAATCCTGGAAGCAAAACCCAGAACTAACTCTTGTCCCATTAACTACCCTTTTTGCCTTTGGATTAGAACATCACATTTCACATAGATGTTGAATCCTGCAGGGAACTTTCTTGCTAGGTACTCTGCCAAAAACCTCTGGCTGCTGGCATTACTGACTCCTTTGAAAGAGTACCTGGAGATAACTACCTGCTACAAAGGTTTCCAGGTTGCTGATCTCAGGTAAATTGGGCTACCTTTCTGTAGCCCGGAACCAGGTACCTAAATCTTTTTTTCCCCAGAACTCTCCTGTAATCACTGTTTCCTCTCAGCATTGGCAGGCACTGCCAGCATCTCTAAAGCATCTCATATCCCAGCACCCTACAGTGAGCCTCATCACCTCACAGAGGGTATCAGATTGTACTCCAAGAGCCAAACATGTGACAGTTAGGCAGTGCTCTACATAAACCATAAGATCTTGTTGAAACTAACTCCGCATTCCTCCTTGTGCCCTCCTTGTGCCCTTATAACAGGCTCCAGGTTACAGTCCCCATTTCCAGCAGAGAACAGAAGTTCTTCAGAGGCGTTCTTTGGGAAAAAAAATGAAAGTTGTGTGTGTTAGTGATGTGCACAAACAAATGAAGAAAATAAAACCCAACCAACTGTGGGTTGTGGCTGTGGGTTTTGTTCCTCTTTGTTTCACTTAATTGTTTGTAGGGTTTATTTCAGGGATGTTAGGGATTTGGCCATTGGATGGCTGTAAAGGGCTTATTTACGGGTGCCCAAAATGTAATGAAAAGTTTTATGTTTCAAAAATGCATTTTTATAGCACAGTTGCCAACCTTCTATGTCACCTAGCCAGCTTGGACTATGCTTTCACATGCACACACAAACAGTGGTGCAGGTAAAGACAGGAGTGAGATCTGTAGGCTCATATTCCCCTGGATGAGACTGAGCTCTGTGGCCATCATGCCAGAGCCTTGAACTGAATTACTTCAGTTCATGCTTCTGTTCTAAGAAAGTTTTGACCCAGCAGGGAATTATATGGACTCGGTGTTTGGTACCTTCTGTGTTTAAACATGGGGCTTGGGTGACAGACTTAGAGACCTTCAGGTGCCATGATTGATTAGAGTTAGTGAGACTGCAAAAGCACTTTGCATTTGATTAATGGCTTCCCAGGCACTCAGCATTTTCAATAGTGACATAATTTTTTTTTTTAATGGATGTTTATAGTGATTACTGTTATGCTGCAGGTTTTTTATTAATCATTAGGAAGCTGGCTATCCAGGCAACTGTAATTAAATAATTTGTCTGAGAATTCATTATAATCAAAGGGGCAGGCAATTAATGACTAATTAAATCCACTGAAATGCTGTGGGAAAGGAGTGTTAATCTTGTTGCTCAGCTATGGTGGAAAGTGGACAGATACAGAGCTGTTCAATGTTAATTTGGAAAAGATGACATTTCTATAACATAATAGGTTACTTAAGCACATCAGTAGTGAACTTACTACAGCTATTCACTTCCCCAGGCACAATAAGCTGAAAGAACCCTTTGGATTCTTTCCCTTTCCCCAGTCTGGATTAATTATGATGACTGAGGACTTTGAAAGGTTGCAGATTCCTTTGAGTTAGGAAAAGCATCCAGAAGACGGATTGACTGGCTTAGTTGGTTGGAAAGCCTCTGGAGTGCACACTGGCTGAAATACGTAGTGAGATAGGCTCACTCACACACCAGAAAAAAATGGGAGCTGGAATAGCACAACATTGGGATTATTTGTGGTACTGGAGCAGGACATGTTGTAGAAATCAGACCCAGATAATTAGAAAACACAGTAATACTCTTTCAGAAATTTTTATAATCTTGTTTTATCCAGGATATAGTTAGTCAAAAAGAAAATTGTGATCATGATCTATTTTTTATCTAGTTCTAGTGGCTTTTCAGAAAACAAATGCTTCGTCTGTCATAGTTGCTAAAAAAACATAATGTGTGTGTGACTTTCCTTTTGGCTAGTATCTATTACATATTCCAGTCATTCCAGTTCATAGCCAGTGTGCACATTGCAGTTGACAGTGTTAAAACAGAAAAGCCAGGAATGAATCAGAGGAGACTAAAAACTGCTCGTGCCTGGAGTCAGTTGCTACTGGTGAGGAGAGAGGAATTTTGAAGTTCTTTACCCAGAGGCTCTCCTGCTCCTTATAGAACCTTTCAGCAGGACCACAGCCATACCAACCAGACCCCCAGCATGCTGAAATCAGTACAGCTAACCTTGATTTAATCAAACTAAAGTGGACCATCTAATGTAAAATATGGATCCCCAGTGAAACATATTCTGTTGAGTTGCTCATACCTGGACATTAGCAAGTTTCATGGAAATCAGTTCTTTCAGACTCCTCCTTAATTACTCCATGTACTTATAAAACTTAACTAGACATAAGCCAGAGTCATAAGAAATGCCGTGGTAAATCCCAGTACAGCCCAGGGAAGTTCATAAGCTTGTCCCTAAAAGTTCAGGAAACAGAATTTGACTTTTTGGCAATAGGTTTCCTGATCACTAGCTCTTGACAGAGGAAGATACTCAACCTATCCCATCCTGGTTCAGGGCCGGATAGAAACAGCTTGGCATCTTTAAATGAGCTGTGCGACCTTAGAGGTTTCTTTTTATCAAGCCCCTGCTCCCTTTCACAGCACATTTGGCCACATCACACACAGTGGGATAGGAGGCCAGGAGATGGTCTCTGAGTGGAAAAACCTAGCTGCCATTTCTATTAACTCATCCAGCAGAATCACCTTCTCAGCGATAGTTAAAGCAGCTGCATATTTTTTTCTGATTAATTAGCTTCTATGGTCAGACAGAGAATGTTTTTAATATATCTTTGAAAAAACATTAGTTTTAATAATAACTCACTGTTTGCAGAGTAGCGTGTGAAAAAATACATTTGCAGCATGCATCTGGCCAGACTGGTCAGACACTAAAGCTTTCCTTCAACTAGACCTTGGGCTGAAGCAGAGCTCAGTGCGAATCTGCTGGAAGAACAATTCTTGGCCTTAGTCTGACAGGATGCAACAGGGCTTTAACATCAGCTCTGCTGTGACTAGATGCTTGGGCTTTGTATGTGGTTATGAGCTACCTGATCCTTCATGAGATCATCAAAAGCGCCTTTTGGGACTTGTTTTTTTTTTTCAGGATGCAGTGTTAGCGTATGCATAACGTGGTAGACTGTCTTAAATCAAAGTTGGTTGTTTTCCTAGTAATGCTATATTCTACTAAGTCTTGTGGTCTGGACTACTGACCAGACCACACTAGATCATATCATGTCATATCAATATGGTCCCTCCTGGCTTCAAAGTCAGTGAATCTAAGTATATGCAGCTACAAAGCCTCCGTTCAAGTATTTTTAGTGCTGAATTTAAAAACAATACCTGATTTGAGGTAGTTACTGGAAAAAACCAGCATGTGTAGGCTGGCTAGCAATAAGAGAGAATGCTGCAATCCCTTAGCCTTACCTTCACACAAAAAAAAGAAAGGAAGGTCAGATAAGGACAGATAGTATTTTTATACGGAAGGAACCTTTGCAATGTCCTAGTCTGCAGCTGCTGCACCAAAATGAGTCATCATGAGCTTTCAAACCTCACAGCTAATGTGGCCTCTCTACTGAGCTGTTGTTTTGATTATTTACTTCAGTTTTCACTTTCACCCCTTTTTTCCTCATCTTGTGCAATAAAACCCCTGCACTTCATGGCTTATTGGGATGCACAAAAAGATTGGAAAAGGCACTCACAGAATTAGTTTCTAAGCAATCGAATATGAATGCCCAGTTTCTGCTCTCATCACAAACTGGGATGCACTTAGGTTTCTAATTGTTTACTTATTTTCATAGAAAAACTGAGATTCAGATAGTTTGCCCATGATGACCTGACTAGCAGAAATGGGAAATTCAACAGTAAGAGCCCAACCTGACCCTGATGGAGGAACACACAGAGTCACCTCCTTATAGGGAATACAGGGGATAATTAAACCTGTAACAGTTCTGCAGGACCATCCTCAGGCAAACACTGAATACTATACTAATGCTTTTCAATTACTTGTACTTTTAGCAATACTGAAGAAGCAGGTGCTGAAATCACACCCTTTTAATTTTATTGAATGAAGGCTGCTGCTCTGAAAATAAACCGTCTCGTTACAGTGCCCTAGCTCCTGGCAAAGGCAGCCAGAATCCCTGGGTTAGGAACCTGCCTCACACCACTCAGCAGCAAAGCATGAGTTATACCTCTGCACAGCATCAGCTTTCCTGCCTTGTTGTGTTGTGCATTGCCTTGCACCCCGTTGCCACAGTTTGCATTCAGACCTCCACAAAGCCCAGGCAGCTTTAAGTGCCTGAGCTTCTTTAGCCACTGCCTGTGAATGTGTCTGGCAGCAGCAGGCAGGGGAAACAGCAGTGGCTGGTCGGAACCTGGAAAGAGCCAGGGCACCACAGGGGCCAAAGTCTCTTGAGTGTATCCAGATGCCAGCAAAGGCTCCTTTACAAGCCTGAAGCAGAGAAGATGGATTCTGTAGGAATCAGGCTTTGACCTGAAAACATTTCAGCATCCAGAGTTCCGAATGAGGGAGACTTTAAGCAATGTTTTGCGCACAAAATATTTGCTGTCTGCTGCCTGCTGTTGGGATGATTTTCTAATGCCCGGGGATCTAATACAAATTATCACTGCAGTTTCAGATGGAAGCCTTATTCCTCACTTCCAAGTCAAAGCTGGGGAAACATTTTGCTATGCACTCTTAAACAGGTGCCCTATTATGTACCAGAGCTGGCTACATTTTAATATAGAGGAAATTACTCTTGTGCCCACATAATTTATAAACCACTTCAGGATCAAAACCATTTCTAAGATGAGGAAAAAAGGTCTCAGTTAGGTTTCATAGGGAAAATTATTTGTTCCATAGCTTAAATTTATAGCTTCTTCCTCTCTTTACGTTCAGATTTGGAGCCAAGTGTTGCAAATTTTAGCACAAGACATGTAGACATTGACGTTTTTCATGTCAAGTTGTTGGACCCAATGAAGTGATGGGAGACTCTCATCCTTCGTTTTTAAAAAATATCTTTCTGGTTAAGAAACACTATAAAAATGAGACCAATTACACCCAGAAAAGCAGGAAAAAAAGGCAAGGTAAATAAAAAGATAGCAAATTCATTGTATGCATAAGGGTCTGATGGCATGGTCAGGTGAAATGTTCAATTTTGGGTTGACAGCATTGTGGAATTCAGCTGAAAATGTGTATGAACTAATGGATGGAAGAAAACATATGCTATGATCTCCTTGCTATACTGAGCACACTTTATCACTATTGATGGCATATCTTATAGTTCCTAGAAAGCACAGTTTAGGAAATTGTAATGATAATTTCAGAAAAGAGACTTTAAGTCTGTTCGCCTAATTTCTGTATTGTTGTTCACAGGATTTCTATGAAGGTATCTTGAAAGTGCTTGGAGAAGAAGATGAAAATGAACAGGAAGAAGTTAAACTCAAGCAGGGCTTAAGTGAACTCCCTGAAATTTATGAATTACACCAAGACATCCTGGGAGAACTGGAAGAAAGAGTCCTTAAATGGTAAGTATGGAATGGCATGGTTTGATGGCCTTAACGTACCCTCCACAGCAGGTGGGTGAACTTGTCAGTGTTCCCTTGACCCCACTAGCAGGGAGGCTGGGATTCCAGCAAAGATGAAAGGAGTAGAACCTGAACTACTTTTGTAGATTTTGCATACAGGCACGAAGGAAGTAAATGTAGAGGCTGTCAGGCTAAGAAACCAAATACTGAAATATTTGCGCAGTGCACAGCCCGTGACACCAAAATGGCCCCATCAGTCAGTGTGAGGACAGCCTGCTTCATATGCATTATCCTCTGATACCAGTTCATAGTCATCACCAAACAACTTCACATTCATGGCCTGAAGGTCACAGACTCATGCCATGGGAAGCAGGAACAGCAGACATAAGAATTGATCCTAAAGAAGATCATCGGCTTACAGAAATCTACATAGCAACTGCGTAGCTCTCAGATAAGGCACACCCCCTCGCTCCCAGCACCAAGGCAGGGCTCTGCACAGGCTAGGCTTCCAAGCCAGACACTGTCAGCCTGCTGAGGGACTCCACCTAAGCCAAACATCCTCACAGGGTGAAGTCTTTCCATGAGAGAATAAGACCATGCCTAGGACAGACAAAACTCCAAAATTCATTCAGCTAAGGAGACCTCTGACTTAAGCCAGGCTGCCAGGCCCTAGTCTATCAAACTGCTGGAATAAGAATGTCTAAGAGAAATTACCTCTGCAGACCCAAGCTGACTAAACCTACAGTAGCCAGCAGAGCCCCTGGCCTAGACTGAACTACTCTGGCTCTGACAGCTTATGATGGACCATGTAGACCCACACCTCCACCGTGCTGGACTCCAGGAGGCAGTGGTCACTGCCAGTGGCCGATGCTATCCCAGCACTGCCACTGAGCAGTTAAGGAAGTCAATTAGATCAGGAAAACTTGAGTAAACTTAAATGCAGGGCACAGCTCTCCTTGTCAGCCCTGTACTTTCAAGTCAAAGCACACAACAAGGAAAGGAAAGGCTAAAGGGAACTGTATATTGGTTTGTGTCCACCAAGGGACTGTTAAAAATGGCAGAAAGACTTAAAAAATTTCATTAATGATTTCTGATTTATACACTCATAACACAAACAGAAGTGGTGTTTCCAGCTGGGATCTAAAATGACTCGTTTTGTTCTAAAGAAATCACAACCCTACTCTAGCAGCATGCTGCCCATTCCCTAAGACAAAAGGGACACAACTGGAAATGTCCAGAAATACTCTGTGGCACTGGGGAAAAAGAGGGCTGTACTGCAAATGCTGCCAACACAACAGAATGACACATGGCATAGGGGTGCGCTCATACAGGTTCCCAGGTCACCACCATCCTTGAACCTTCCAGTAAGTCCTTCCCTGTGCCTGCGCTTCCCCAGATACTCTGTTGCTCTGACATCCCCAGGAACTCATGTTCCTCTCTTAACTATGATTACTCTTTTGCGATCTCAGATTTTGTTCTATTGTCTCCTTGTACATGCTTCGTAAATATTTCAATACTGTGCAACTGGGTACTGAGACAGATGATGGTGGGGCAATGCTGAGAAGGGGGCAATGAAGGAGAGCTGAAGATATGATGTTACAACTGAAGATGTTATATTATCCCCCACAACCAGTGCTCAAAGCACTGCAGCAGCTGGAAGGTCTGTTTAGAGAAGTGGAAGCTGTGTCCAGAAAGGAGACATTCTACCCACTACGGACACACAGTGTTGCCATGGCAAAGGCACAGCTGAAGGATCAGCCCCTCATGGTGCCCATTCTACAGCAGCCCGTTTTGTTGTCCAGTATGTCAGTGAAGCACTCCCTCTTTCCTGCCATTTAACCTAGGCTTTAGCTGCACAATGTCCTTAGCCACTGTGGGTCTAATACAATGAGAAAGAAGAACGGCTCTTCTTCTTTAATTTTTATTTATTTATTTATTTTCTGCATCTTTTCTTTCTGTGGCCTTAGGGAGGAACACCAGAAGGTTGCTGATGTTTTTCTCTCCAGAAAATCAAGGCTGAATCACCACACAGCATACATTATGCAGTTTGATAGGAATTTGGCTTTGCTGGATGAAACCTGCCTTAAATATTCCCAACTGGCTACCATAATTCAGGAGTTTGAGGTAAGACTCCCATGTTTTCTTACCTGCACTAATGCATGGTTGTGCCACAGGGCTTAGTCAAAGATATTTTTTCTGCAACTCCACCAGTGTTCACATAGGGTAGAATGGGAGAATAGCTCTCTTCACACATCCTGGTGCTAAAACTGAAGTTAGATGTTCACATGTGCATGATGTGTTTCTGTTTCTGTGTCTGTTGCCCACACACCCCTGTGTGTGCATACAGAATGAACCTTTGTGAATCGACAGATCTGTGAGTATATTTTGCTGAAATATATGCACATAGTGGAGTAGTTTCTCAGTCACATATTAACTTATCAAGCTCTTTGAGGATGCGTTAGAATTTATTATTACCATCTCTTATATCTTCTTTTCCACTGCATTTTCCATCCTTTCTTTTGTACTGGGTCTGGCCAGTATGAAGTTAGGGTTAGCCTGTATAGGTGCTTAGCTGCTTACAGCGATCAACCCACATCATCTTTACAATTGCATTTCTCTGCATTTTTAAGTGTCTGTTAACTGTTTCCTCTGTGCACAGAGGATGTTGTGACAGGCAACACTGAACTGCACAGGAAGACACAAACTCCATGGGCCAGACACATACAGGGTTCTTTTCATCTAGACTCCCTGAACGGTCTGTGATTTCTAGGCCTGTATCCTCTGGCCCTGTAGCGAGAAAGACGTATTTTCCAGTTGTGTTAACTCAGTCATCCGTGCTGAATAACTGAAAAATACCAGCAAGATACATGTGACAGAAGTTCCATGATTCCTGAATACATTTTAAAGTACTAGCAATGCGGCCACTTCACATAATTTCAAAAGCATAAACCCATATGTCAATGGGAAAGTTCAGTTGGGCTACGCTGACTACTAGGCCAAAATGGTTAAAAGCTATGCTGCTTTATTGTGGGTCTAGAACCCCTGTTTCTTATTATCTTTATCTGGTAAGAGAAATAACAATGTTTACTTGGGTGGCAGAGGGGCTGTAAGGATAAATTAGTGATTGGACTTTAAATATTATTTAGAATGCCAGCTCTATGGGGTATGGATTGTGTTTTTCTCTGCAGCACATGTGAAATATTAAGGATAACAATTAATTTCAAAAGACATTTGGAAGTCAGCATTTACAAATGTAAATGTGGTGACCTTGCAGTCACCACAATTATTTCCTGTTAGCAGCTGAGGGGAGCTCTGATGGCTCACACTGCTCTGAACGTGACCTTGGCAAATGCAGGCTTTCTACTGAGAGCCTGTATTCCCAGCATCCCTCCCAGCCACATGCCTATACACTTCTGTCTTAATTATCAACCCTGAGAATTAGCTTTTATTTCTAAGAAAGCAGATGAGGCTTTTCCTAAGATGAGATCAGCAGGATTTTGCCCTAGAATCAGTGAGTCCTGTAACTTCTTGCCCTCTTGCATGCATGCATACACACACAAATGAGGGGGAGGTGTCTCTCAGTCCTTTCCTATTGCACTTTTTTAAAGCATGACCACTATTAGCTTTCCAGTCTAACAACACAGAATTTAGGGCCTCATCTGTTTCTGGCACCTTTGACTTGAGTATGGGCAACTGGGAATGCTCAGCAGAACCCTGAATGCACATTTGGTGAGACTAGTCAGCCAGTTAGAGGAGTAATACAGTAACATGAAACATCTCTACTGCCTTGGAAAATGCTGTCTCTTGCCAGCCTTCCTTGAAACAGTTAGATTCCTATCCTCCTTTTGTCCCTTCACAAGTGGCAACCACTTCAGAAATGTTGGTCAATGAACACTGAAACCCCGTGAAACTTGGTTGGGTTCTGGACTCAGACCTTGTAAGGAACTAGCTGGGTTTTGTGCCACTCCTCTCGGGTCCTGTAAGCTTCTGTTTCTTGGTGCCTCTGGAGATGTGGAGATTTTTGAGGATTGAGTTTTGTGGCTTGCTGTTGTTTTTGCAGCAATGTTGTGACAACAGATATACAGCAAGTTTCCTATTTTAATTGAGCCCTTATAGAATAGAATCATTGAGGTTGGAAAAGACCCTTAAGATCATTGAGTCCAACCGTAAACCTAACACTGCCACTAAACCATGTCCCTAAGCGCCACATCTTTTAAATACCTCCAGGGAGGGATGGTGACTCAACTATTTCCCTGGGCAGCCTGTTCCAATCCTTGACAACCCTTTCGATGAAGAAATTTTTCATAACATCCAATCTAAACCTCTCTTGGTGCAACTTGAGGCCGTTTCTTCTCATCCTATCACTTGTTACTGGGGAGAAGAGACCGACCGCCACCTCGCTACAACCTCCTTTCAGGTAGTTGTAGAGAGCGATAAAGTCTCCCCTGACCCTTCTCTTCTCTAGGCTAAACAACCCCAGTTCCCTCAGCCGCTCCCCATCAGACTTGTGCTCCAGGCCCTTCACCAGCTTCATTGCCCTTCTCTGGACACGCTCCAGCACCTCAATGTCCTTCTTGTAGTGAGGGGCCCAACACTGAACACAGTATTCGAGGTGCGGCCTCACCAGTGCCAAGTAGGATCACCTTCCTACTCCTGCTGGCCACACTATTTCTGATACAAGCCAGGATGCTGTTGGCCTTCTTGGCCACCTGGGCACACTGCCGGCTCATGTTCAGCCAGCTGTCAACCAGCACCCCCAGGTCCTTTTCCTCCAGGCAGCTTTCCAGCCACTCTTCCCCAAGCCTGTAGCGTTGCATGGGGTTGTTGTGACCCAAGTGCAGAACCTGGCACTTGACCTTGTTGAACCCCATACATTGGCCTCAGCCCATCGATCCAGCCTGTCCAGGTCCCTCTGCAGAGCCTTCCTACCCTAAAGCAGATCAACACTCCTGCCCAGCTTGGTGTCATCTGCAAACTTACTGAGGGTGCACTCGATCCCCTTGTCCAGATCGTTGATAAAGAGATTAAACAGAACTCGCCCCAATACTGAGCCCCGGGGAACACCACTTGTGACCAGCCACCAACTGGATTTAACTCCATTCACCACAACTCTTTGGGCCTGGCCGGTGTTTTACCCAGTGAAGAGTACACCCGTCCAAGCCATGAGCAGCCAGTTTTTCCAGGAGAATTCTGTGGGAAACGGTGTCAAAGGCTTTACTAAAGTCAAGGTAAACAACATCCGCAGCCTTTCCCTCATCCACTAAGTGGGTCACTTTGTCATAAAAGGAAATCAGATTAGTGAAGCAGGACCTGCCTTTCATAAATCCATACTGACTGGGCCTGATATGCGGCGACATGCAGTGGGTCGAATCTAAAGGGTAAACGTGAAGAGAAAAATGCTACTTCTTTTCCATGTGTGTGTTAAATCAGATCACAACCTCACTTTATTTTCTTGTAAACACTCTCTGGACATTCAGTTCCAATTCAAACACAGGGAGATGCTTTGCTGTATTTTGCGCAATTCCATGTCTTGAAATAAGATACTAAAAAGTTGCAGGCAGAAGAAACTTTCAGTCCAAAAAGGGAACAATGACAAGCTTCATTGAGATCTGATACCTGTGTCTTCAGATGCCACCCTAAAATCTTTATGCAACCTTTACCTTCTTAATGGTATTAGCTTTCCTCCCTTTCCCCTCTGAGTCCAAACTATTTGTGAATGATGCCATAGGAAATAAACTGTTTACAATACTTCTTTATAGACACAAAGACAACACCCCCTAGCAAGCTGGGTAAACTGGGACTGGTTCAATAGAATTTGTGCATGCAACTGGTAGCAAACTTTCATAGTACACATCAGGTGGAGATGACAGTTTGCTGCTGAGCTCACACATCCCTGATCTTTGTGTTTCCTTTCCCTTCCATTGAGGACAGCAGAGCTCTGGTGGCAGCCCTCAGAGTGTGAAACACCAGCTTTTGAAAGTGGTGCAGCGTGTCTTCCAGTATCGTGTGCTGCTCACAGGTCAGTAAAATTGCTCTCAAAGGTACTCAGTGGAAACCCCCCTGATGTTCTGTGCCTCCACTGTCCCACATGTTGATGCCAAGACAGCTAAAATAGGGCTGAAGCAGTGTGGGATTTCCTGGGAACTTCAATATGCTTAGTGTAGGATTCAGGAAATGTCAGGGAGCCTGGGAAAGAGCAGGTACTTCTTCAGCAGAACCATGCTGAAAGATCACAAAAAACTGTAGTCAGGTGCCACTCCTTCTTGGCTTTTTCCTTCTGAGAATTAGGAAAGGCAGAGTTCAGCCTCATTGCCAGCAAACAGGTTTGATTTTATTTATGTCAAGGGCAATTATCAGAGACACTAGGGGACAGTAGTCCCCAGCAAGGGGACTCTGCACTGCATCCTGTATGACAGTGGCAAGCACCATCTCCTTCTACTCCATCCACAAAGCAGTTGTACCCAGTACTGCATCCTAAGCCCTATGTACAGTACACCTAAGGCTAGTGATAAGTTTAAGTCAAAATCCGAGTTCCATTTCTCTGCATTGTAGGAGATAGAGATCCAAATTTACATTAACAGTACATTTACAGATTTTACAGTTACAGTAATATCTTCCTTTTATATTCAGGACCATACATATCACTCCCACCTGGAGTCTCTCCAAGGGGAGTTGTATTCCCTCTGGTGGCTCATTCTCTGCAAGCCACAGCAAATCTAGCAAATCTGAGCCTGTGAGGGGAGCAAGCTTTCTAGAGCAGGATGTGGCCCCTAGAAAGAATTGTGAAGTTTAGGTTTATAACTAATTAACTGGTTGGGCAAGGAAATGGTGAAATGTAACAATGAATCTCAGCATTCTCAAGTAATTTAGTCAGATCAGAATACAAAAGAGCAGGGATCCATAGACATAAAGATGGAGAAGTGCTTTGCGAGTATGTATATGTGTGGGTGGAGAGGGATGCAAGATGAGTTATGCGTGGGACAGTAAAAAGGAAGCCATAAACCCTGCCCATACTCAACAGCTGATGAAGGGCACAGCATGTTAGAAGGGTCTCCTATAAATGCAGCAGAACAAAGTGACCATATGAGATTTTTATTCACAGCACAGATTAGCAGCAGTTCATCTTGCTCCAGACACTTTGATCGAGGATACAACTCATTATTCACAGCTGGTTCTGCTTTTTTAGTACGAGCAATACAAATGAACACCGGATGCCAATAGTAGGACTTTTTTTCTGTCTGACTTGCTTCCCTCGCTGGGTGTGTCTACATTAAGGGCAACTTTCCAGACTTGTGGGTTGCAGTACTTACTAGTCTCACATGATCCTTACGGTGTTTTTAGCGCGTGCACACAAATACTGCATCTAAGAAAAACGATTTGGCATGTCCCTGTCAGAAATACCCCCACTATGCTCCATTTTCTCTGCCCATTTCTGTGGTCCACAAGGGAAATTGCAAACATGAAGCATGGTATTTTGTGAGAGAGATGGAAGGGTTTCAGTGCAGCTCCAGTGATTGGATTCCATCTGTGCGTGAAGCAACTTGAGCTCCTCCTTGTCCCAGGCACTAACTGGGAAAATGAAAGCTTTTGTGTGTAGTGAGATAAAGTCTGCTGAATTAAGATATTCCAGAAAATAGGTTTAGTGCTTCAGTTTTTCACCTCAAGAAACCAAGCCCCTCTTTGCCTGGTAGGACAGGGTGGGTCTGGAACACTGCAGTCCTTCAGATTCTATAGACTGTGTAAAAAAAAATTAAAATATGCAGGTGTACTTGTGTGTTCATAACTGGCTATTTCTACCAGATATGGAAGGGTATTTTATGAGGATATTGGTTGCCAATTACTGCACTACAGCCAAAAGGAATTGCCCACTCAGTTAAATGTCCATAGCCAAGGACAAAGCTTGCAGCTGTGAAAAGGAATGCTAAATATTGCCTGATAACACCACACAATCCCTTCCTGCCTGCCTGAGTACAGGCAGATGCTTTCCTGAATGCATGTAAAAGCCAGGTAGATTTCGGGACGCCAGAGAGGGCACAGCACTAGAAAGAGAAACGTGTATGGATAGGACATTCAAGGGAACGGATATCCATGCACAGCACCATTCTCACCACAGAGGCCTAGTTCTTGGATGCAGAATTTAGGAGCCTGGATTCATCAGAAAGAGAAGAATGAAGTATTTCAGGATTAGGCTTTTAAAATGGTGGCACTCATATACTACAGTCATTAAAAGCATAATGACCCAGACAAAGAACAGACAGATAGATGATCCAAAGCAAGTAGTCCAAATAAAACTGACAGGTTAAAGGTTTGTATATAACGCAAATATAATTCCTGTAAATGTAAGTCATGTTGTGTGTATTTCACAGAACCTATTTTCAGAATGTGATGGAGTTCAGTAGTAATCATTGAACTCTGCAGGTACAGAACCAGAGTCTCCTTCCTGTGTCTATAAAATGCATATAATTCATTTACTATAAATATAGAAAATCAGTCATTACAGCCAACACCATTCATTCAGATGGGAAAATAGATTTAATTAGAAGAACAATTATTTGTAAAGTGGTGCTACTCAGCAATTCTCTTGGCTGAGAAACAAGGAAATATTTTTGTCACTCTCTCTTTATTCGTTTATACCTGCCAAGTTATGCGATGAGTCCAAATCTGTATCAGTGCTCTTGCATTGATTCTCAAAGTAGAATGCAGTCAAAGATGAGTTTTGCTTTGGAAACCCAAACCATTCTATGATTCCATGATTAGGATTTTATGTTTTAGCTAATAACACTACAAATTATGTGGATCTGTATTCTGAGTACTGGATATCTGTGTGTGATTATTTTCTACAGATTACTTGAATAACCTTTGCCCTGATTCTACAGAGTATGAAGCCACACAAGGTAAAATGAAATGGGTAGAACAAAAATTCTGCTTTGCTAACTCTGCTTCTAAAAACGTACAGGATCTATACTGGTAGTATATGGAAGAGGATTATTTTCAAGGTTTTGTGTTAATAGGTTACACGTAAGATCTATAAGAACTGATTACTAATTTAGACAAATTACTTAGGGCAATAACCCTATCTTTTTTTCCTATAGTTTTGACACGATGAACTTACAGAAGAAGAAATTATCATCTATACAAGCATGGTGCAGATATAGTAGTTCTTCCCCAATCATCAGGGAAATCCTAGTCCTCTTTGGCTCCATCCATATTTGGCCTGGTCATTGTAAAGTCAATTGGGATAGCTCCATCTGCTTGTTTGTTATCTATAGTATGCCTGCTGTGCTCTGTGAACTTTGTAGAAACCCAGGAGGTTTAAATCGTGTATCTGTATTCTGGATTCTTTTAGCCTAAGTAAACTTGAAAGACATTGCATAAAAATCAGTTCTGCACAATCAAGAACAAATCCAGATGTTCAGCTGCTAACACCATCCTTTCCAACATATCAGATGGATAAAGCAGAAGTCTCTTACTCCCACTGAAGTCAAAGCAAGGTTTAGCTGCGGTCTCAGTGGGAGTAGCTTCCAGACTGTAGTAAGCAGGAAAAACATTTTATTAATGAAACCAGTTCACCACTCTGTTACACTGAGTGTAAATCCAAACCAACTCATAGCAAATAAGGTCTGTGACTGACTGAAGGTCAGTCTGTTCCAACCAAGAGCAGAGTCTCGTGCAAGGTTCAGGACCCTCGTCACTGACAGGGGAACTACAGCTATACCAGTAATTTAAACAAGGCCAGAGCAGACGCTTAAGCCCTGTGGCCACAATTGCCTATCTTGGTTACGGTTAGGACACGCTTGTCACGTTTCTGGCCAGCGATAGCTAGCATGCTTGAGGATTATGCCCAGAAACAGATAGGATGCTCGGCTCCACAGGGGATGAATTTGAGATAAGGAACTGAGCCATGTTATGCCACAGCTCTCAGTGCCAGCAAACATGCCCTGGCCCAGGTTATTTGCCAGTGGAGAATCCAGGTGTTATTTCATGTCACCACTTCATACACACTTCTGTCAGAAAGGGATGACTTGTCCTCGCCCTCGGCAGTAAGGGGAAACAGATCACCTTAGACTGCCATGCTTTTGGATGGCTAAAGCAGGGTTACATTAATCTCTCCCTACCACAAGCTCCAATTGTCAAAAATCTGCAACTAGAAAACATCACAAAAAGATTTTGTGCCATGCTGGGTGCTTAAAAGGGACCTCATGAGCTCTCTTGGTCAGCACAAGTACGATGCAGAGTTTCACACAAGAGAATGATGAAGGGAAGGGGAGCTGACAGCACTGTGCTGTATCTTAAATTGCTGGGCAGTGGCATTCTGAAGGTGCCAAAGAAGTTAAAGGAGCTGCTGCTGGGGATGTTGTTTCCTTTTTTTTTAAAGATGCCCTTGCAAACAGAAGGGATTGGGGTCATTTTTCTACTCTTTTATGTGATTTATGGTGTTTGTTTTGCTTCATCCCTTAGCTGCCTTATTCATTGTTTCTGAAATCACGGACCGAGCCAACGACAGCATGCTCCAAGCGGTAAGTCCTACCATGACACATGCTCTCCTGATCGATAGTGTCTTTTCTGAACATCTGCTGAAGTGAATGCATATCTCTGCTAAATTCTGAAGCCTCCTCCAGGGTGAGACTCAAGGGTTTGTACAGATCTGGTTTATTGTATTGCAGATACGGAGTAGGTCTATGCCCTTTAGTGCAGCTGTGCAAGATGTAAGTCACCGTAGGAAGCAGCACAAAGTTTACTTCCCTCTTGGGGTTGCTGAAATGGTATGTGGAGCAATGAAGTGAGAGACAGGAATTTTCATGGTTCTATTTCTATCCTGGGATGTTTTTAGATATGAAATGTTGAAGACATCACAAATGTACTGTCAAAGATACATTCTGAGCTCATTTACATAATTTTTCACAATTCTGGAATCCCATTTTACTTCAGATGAATAGGTTATGGTTTATAGTCTTGCAGATGATCACACAACCAAATAGACTGGCCAAGACTTCGTAGGTTAGAGCTCATGTCTAAATTCAGATTTAGGTATCTAAATAAGTTCTATAGTTTTCCAAAGTAATGAACAGTTTCTGTAAGGTCAGTGTGATTTATTAATATCACTGACATGATATTAAAGTCCTAATTTACTGGCAAAGATAGCCTGCATATAGCTGGTCTTATGACCATTTGTTTCCAAGGATCTAGGTCTCATTTTTGTCTAAGATGACAGGACTTTTCTACTGACATCAGTAAGAAGCAGTATTGGGAGGCACAGGAGGCAGCAGAGAGACTGTCAGACACAGGACTGAGCAGGTTCCAGAGGAATTCAACTTGGTGGACTTCTGGGTGATAACTAAAGGCAGTGCCTTTCTTTTTGTCATACTAGCCACCCACATCTGCAGCTAAATTCTCTCCTGAGGTCCATGTTTGCTTTAGTTGCACAGACCTAGCATTCAGCTCAAGTAGTTAGAAAGAAGTACCTACAGTCTTCGCAGTCTAATGAAATGTTGCTCAGTAAGTCCGTAGTTTCAGAGTCATTCTGTAGAGCAGCCAGATTACATTTCTTTTTATGATAAAACTCTAGGCTTGTTAGACCTAGAAAATAGCCATAACACAGCCCAAAATTTCAAAAAATGTCATTTTTAAGCACTTCTTTTCAAGGCATTTAGATTACCAAGGAGTACGTGCAGTTGCTAAGGAAGATGTTGGCTATTATGTGGTTTGTGTTCAACAGCATGCATGTTAGAGAACAAAGCACCTCATTCCAGGCATCCTGCATTTCATCCAATAGTGAGTGGTTACTGAAGTGTTTCTTTCTCAAAAGGAGTCTCATCTTAAGTATTTTATCATTGCATTGGGTCACAGGGATTTCAAGTGATTGGGAATGTATCGTATCTTTTGGGAAGCTTTCACATTTTATTTCTCATTTGAACATTGCTAATTTAACATCCTGCATTGGGATTTTGCTGTGCCTTTGCTAAATTAAAGATCTCTTTGGCATTGTGGACATCCTTCCCTATGGTTAATTACAGATGGCATTCAATTCACTTCTTTATTATTTCATTTACTGAGCAGAGAGAGGGTTGTTAATAACACTCAGCACCAAAACACAAAATTCAAGAGAAAGATTAAAAACACCTGGGCATTGATGCAGACAAAGGGAAGAAACGAAATGTCAACCCTTCTTAGTAAGAGCTTGTTTTCAGGTAGGATTTTAAGGTTGAAAGAATGAATGCACAGGAATTGTTAGGGAAAGACACATGCTGGAAACCACAACAGCTACACACCAGCACTGCTGACTCAGCATATACCCTTTAATGCCTTTGCCTTCTGGCTGCAGGGGAATGGAAACACGGGGTGAAGCAGTGAATTCAGACTCAGTGACGTGGTAAAAACGCAGTAGGTCAGCTAGATGAAGGATGTTTTTTGCAACAACTTGGGAGGGAAGAATGAAAGAGTCTCAAAATCAAGGTGCCCTTCATCTTTTAAAACTGATGTTTACATGCTTTGTTCAGAAGCATCTGCTTGCAGCAAATGAACCCAAGAGCCCAGAATGTCAACTTCTGCTCACCTCTGGAAATCTCTGCTGCTCAGGTTTAAAAGCCATGTCTCTGATATGTGTGCCAAGGTCATAAATGGAGCCCATGTGTTCACGGGCTGTTTCAGAGCACCAGGTTTAGAGATGATCTCCTCATAGCCAGTGACAGACAAAACCCAAGCCTTCTAGTATTTGTATCAGAAAGGGATAAGTTGTAGTTAAAACTACTTACTATTTCCTGAATAGAGAAACCTGTCTTCATGGATCTGCCTCCTTCCCTATCTGATAGCTAGAAACTGAGACTGAGGCTCTGAACCTGCTTCTCCTGAAGTGGCAAAATCACTACAGAACAACATGAAGTCCAACTGGTGGGTTTCTGGTTTTGTGCAGAGATGATCTCAAGCCATGACAACAGATCAAGGTTTTGAGCCTTCTGAAGTTCAAGGTTTTTAAGGTCAAAACTCAAAATTCAGATCTGCATTTTCACTCAATGCAAACTTAAAAAAGCTTGGGCCTATTGATTTGGTTTAAGTCCATTTCCGGTTTTCTGCTCCAAGCTTCTCCACCCCCAACCCCATCCCGGCACATCTATCCTAGAACATCAGCCCATTTGCTGCGTTGATGTGGCTCTGTGACAACCGAAAACCTTCAAACCTTCATTTTAAAGACAGCACTTTTTTTACTCCTCCTGATTGCTAAGGAAAAGTTCCAAACATGAATCGTGTAAACAAAGCAGCACACTGCTTCAGCAAGCAGACAGCCTGAACACCTTTGCTGAGTGTAAACTATCAGCTATGCTGATTTCTTTGGTTGCTTACTCTCAGCTTTATTTAAAGATACTTTGGGTATCAGCACAAACTATTTTGTCATCAGCCATTATATTATATAGGATGGGGACAAAAGTTGGGAGGGAAGTCTTTGTAGATGAAACGGTAGTTGCATTATAGCCAAACGTAATGGTGAGGAGGAGAAGGAAAGGAGAGAGAAAGAAGCATAACAGAAGAGCAAGACGCATGGAAACAATGATGTTCATACAGACTAATTCTGAGTGATGTTCAGCATTGACAGCAATAACCAGTAATTAATTCTACATGAACAATATTCTGTTACCAAGACAAAAGAGCAGATGTAGATTGCAGGGAGGATGTGGTCTAATAAGCCTAGAGTTTTATCATAAAAAGAAATGTAATCTGGCCACTCTACAGAATAACTCTGAAACTATGCCCTTACTGAGCAAAGTTTTCAATGGGTTTGATTCTGATTTTCTTTCTCCTCAGGCAAAGAATTTATAATCATACTTTTCCATTATTGAAGCATTCTTTGTACCAAAATAATAAATATTTCATCATAAAACTGAGATCTCAGGAAAAGCTTCCACAGTAATCTCAGAACATAAGGAATACCTGTATTAGAGGCTGAGAACTGTAAGAGTTCAGTTCCTAACAGATCAAGGTCACACATCTTTTTCTGGCACCTGTGCTTCCTTAGATTTCACTCAGATTTATGGGAGATTTGTATGAATACTTTTCTGAAGTTAGAAGTATACATAAGTGACCAAAATTAAATTTTCTGTGTTGCATTACCATGCAATGATTTTATCTCCACTAAGCTATGCTTTAATTTGAAGAACATCACCATATCATCTGAGTTTTACAGATGTCATAGACTGTATAATAATTGCAATTAATAATGTTTGTTTTGGAACAATTTCATCGCAAATTCCACATAGATTTTTATACTTCATTTTTTATCATATCATCAGAGCACATCTGCTCTTTTTCAAAACTGTGGCCTGGAAGAGATGAAACAAAATTTCCTTCTTTCCCATCTGTGTGAATGCTGTGTGGGTTTTGTGAAGGTGCAGGTTCATGAGAATCAAAGTTCAATATTCTGCTAAATCAGAGGTTGTCCTCCTGAATTAATATCCCATCCACAAAAGCCACAATCAACAGTTCTTTTCTTTCTCTCAGATTTTAAAAAATGCAAAGAATTTAACAAGTTACTCTAATTACAGAACAAACTGAACAATGCCACTCAAGATAGAGCATTAATAACTTGTCATGTACCTGGTTGAAGTTCTAAGCAATAATTTAGACTTGGCATGTACCTGGAAGGAGGAAGATTTCTGCTGCCACTTATCAACTCATCAAACTACACTCCAAAAATCTGACAAGAGCATTGAATTATGTTCTACATTTTCTGCAGAATATCAATGATTCATTATTAGCTTTTTTGTTTTATGATAATAACACTCTAGCAGTTTTTCCCTGGGAACTATTAACCCACGATTTTCAGACACATTATGATATTAACTATCTCCACAGCATTTTCATCAAGTAGGAAAATATTATTCGCAATTTACAGATGTGCAAACAGAGGCATAAAGCATACCATCACCGCATAGCATTAAGTCTATCTGTAACTCTAGGAGACATTCACTATTTGAAGTAAGCAGGGTTTGTATTGCTCTCTGAACTTCTACAATCTGTTAGGGGCCCTGAGATGCTAAGAGCTATAAATCATTGTTGCTATTAACAGCTGGTGAATTCCCTGGGGAGGCGTTCCTCCTGCATAGACATAACGATAATATGATAGAAGCCACAGTTCACTGCTAAAACGGCCCGACAAAGATTTCAGCCACCTACAGCTGCAGTACTAGTTGGGTGGAGATTTGTTTTCGTTTTTTAATCGTAGCTTGTGAAGGATATTTGAAAGGAGAATGATGATAGTTTTAAGGAGAACGAAGAAAACTATATAAACAGGGAATTTTAGGGGAACTGTAGGGAAACTGTACCCCCCTCAGCTGTCCACATTCCCAGATAAATCGCTGTCCTTCACATGTGATGGCTGTTTGACTTCCTACAGGAAATGAGCTCGATACATCTCTGTTCATTTCCTGGTGAACATGTGTCCATATTGCAAATGTCAGCATTACAACAGGCGCCTCTGCCAGCAGTCCTAAGAAAAGCTGAGGTGTATCTGAGCTGCAGCAACTTCTCCTCTCGCTCTTGTAGAAACCCCAATGAGTATTACTAGCATTGGCCATCTGCAGATGAAGAACGGTTTCCGTTGTGGAAGCCGTCAATTTGACAAGTTTTGCTAGGGCTAAAATACCCTTTAGTAATGGAAAAGTCCTTTGCAAATGTCTTTTGCAAATGTCACCTGTCCCGTGATCCCTGGTATTTCCTGTGCTATTAGTTTATACATTCTGTTTCCATTTTGCTGGCCTATAGTATTTTAGAAGTGACTTGAAAAATTCCATTTGTTACTTCCTGCATTGCAAAAGAGATACTTGATGGCTGAAATTTTTGAAAATGTGTCAACTGCCAGTTATATTGCATGGTCACAATGCAGCCTTGCGCTGGTCAAGGCTCGTAGGTGTTTCCAGTTACTAATTAAGAACTAAACTTAGCATCACACTAAACAAGTGTAGTATTTCACCAGGGCAGCAACATTTCAGGGTTATCTCAGAAAGCAAGCTGAAATAGGTACATTAACTGTTAGCTGAAATCCAGGGTAAATTAGCCTTGACAGACCATCATGTTGACATGAATATGCTCCTTCTGGTATCTGTGATAGCTTTCTTAATTAGCTGATTCTGTAGACAGCACTGATTTGTATCAGGTAGATACATTGTACGATCTAATCGAGTCTAATTAAGCCCAGGAATATCTTAATGCCAGTTAATGGAGCATAGGAAAACAGACCATTATCTGTCATAGCAGAAAACTGTAGTCAAAGGCTGCCAGGTCATGAAGCTATATCAAATACAGTCCTTAGTCTGTAGTTTATCTGCGTGTGTAACTGAGGATTTAGGATACAATGGCTAACTTAGACAAGAGACTTCTAATTTTTAGACATATTCCAGTCATGACTCATTGCTGCTGTGCAGCCCATTCTGCTGTTCTGACCAGATAAAACCACAGCTGAATCCTATGTACAAGCTTCAGTTTTAGCAGTCTTACCTGCTCAATGGAAGGAGATTTGAAAAGACTCTAGCAATATTGCAAAGGTACAGACATCCCTTCTTCCTCCTTTGTATATTCATCCAATACCCTCTTTTTTTATGAGAGCTCAGGCTTAGCTAGACTAATCTTACTTACCCTCTTCATAGCTAAGTTCATGCCACATGCCAGTGCCCACTGACTCTGTGCTTTAAGGCCAGGTAGGCAGTTAATAGTATCAGAGTTTGATAATGAACTGCCTGATCTTTGCAAAGCATCAAAAGAGAGATGCAGCTTCATTGCCTGCTTGCTAGTTAATCTTCTAAATCCTCTATTGCAAAGCCATTAATCCATTATCACAGAGTATAAACCTCTGTGATAATCCTAGCAACAGTCTTAAAGTATCAAAGCATGCTTTGGATTATCCGTGTCATGCCATTAATGCACAGGCCTTTGGAGCAGATACTGTACTTTGTCTCTGTTTCCAGGTTATTAGTTCCCAGAGTAAAAAAGTCAGCAAAGAGGCCAATGTATAAATACCGTATGGGGTTAGCAGGCGCTTTTGAAGGTGAACTGAGGTATCAGAGGTAACAGGAGCGTAGAAGATGTGAATGCAAGTGATGAGGTTTTATAAAACCTGTAAGGCTGGCCGTAAAATCCCTGAGCTCAGTTCTCTCTAAAATCTAATTCTGTAATACCATTTTTAGAGAAATAAAATGGTGAGGAGGGGTGAGGGAAGGTTTGCCTGCTTGTCTAAAGAACAGTCAACATGCAGTCTCCTAAATGCTGTTTCTTTCCCCCAGGAAAACTTGCAGAAGCTGGTACACATTGAGCACAGTGTGAGAGGGCAGAGTGGCCTCCTCCAGCCAGGAAGGGTGAGTGCTGCAGGCAGACCTATGCTGATAAGGGCATTGTTTCTGGCCAGCTATATCTCTGATTGTGTGGATGGCTAGATTTCAGACGTCTACAGGTATTGTTTACTGAGCTACTGTGATAAGAGTTGGAGCACTGGTTTGTGTAAAAAGCCATCACTCTGGCAGTGCGCAAAGAGATGTGCCAAGGGCCTCAGGCTGGAAAAGACATGCATTGCCCCTGCTTTTACACAGAGCAGCCATTTGACTTTTCACTCCAGCTGTCCTCAGCCACCCCATGTGTACTGTGTTGTGATGGAGCCGCTGTTTTCCTCCCTATATACTCCTGTTGAAAGGTTGCAACACTAGCAGGAATCACTTGCAGCCTGGAAAGGCTCAGAGTTTTCTTTGGCTGGGTAAGTGCATTAAATCAGGGGAAATTATTTGTTTTAAAATTTTTATTCTCACCATTCCCCAGTGGTGCTTTTAATGCAAGATATCATTTTTAAGCAACACATGAACAGAAATGTGGGAGAGTGTGTAGCTCTGTCTCGCCATCCCCATCAAATGCAAATTTATTCTCCTGGCTTTCAAACCTATCCAGTTTCCTCAGCTCCTGCCTGCCTCTACACTTCAAAAGATTTCTTTCTTGAGTTCTGCAACTCTAAATTTCCCTTCAGTCCACCAATATCTTTAGCAAAACTCATGAAGCAATTTTCAAGGCATGGATACTCGTAGCGTAAGAATCCTCATCAGCCAAATACTGCAGTCAACCTCTATTTTTTCTCTAACATCAGTATTCTCACTTGCCCTTGCCAGGTAATGCTTTAACAAATTCTGCAAAGCCCAGCACACAGAATTTGCGGGATTGGTCTCTTCTATTATAAATGGTTGTAGAGTGGAAAACTACACCAGATTCTGTTCTCCGTCCGAAGAGAGTAGATGACTGTTAATCCACTGATATAGTTCACTTGTTCTAGACCTTTTCAAATGTAATTGCAATAAAGTTCTACTATGCTGGTTTAGCTGCTTACGTACATGGTCCTATCTACATACATAGTAACAATATGGACCAACAAAGTATTGTGTTTGCAAACATGTATAGATTATGTATGCAGGCATAGTTATGTGGATTGTAGCGTGCTGAAACCCGAGGTTTCAGTTTTTCTTTTTGGTCTGTCTATTTTAGAGGATTTTTAAAGACAAGAGCTCTTTTCTGAAGCCCATTACATGTTAGCTTTGCAACCTGTGACAGTCACCTCTGAGCGCAGTCCACAGTGCAGAAGCAGTGGGCTGAGGACAAGTGGGTTTCCAACCCATTTGATTTTGATACAAATGCAAGCCATGAAGACAGCAGGGCTAATCCAGGCAAAGACTAAACCAGATTATAAGAAGTAAGGCTAGAAGCAAGTGTTGAGGTGTCTATCTCTTCCTGTGCTGATGAAAGCAGTTAGAGTAGCTCCTTCCCCAGGAGGAATATTCTCTTTTCTCAATAAGATTCAGAATGAGACATCTCGGGATTACAACCTGCTGTTTTCTCCTTCAGATCTTTGTTAAAGAGGGAACGCTGATGAAAGTCTCTGGCAAAAACAGGCACCCTCGGCATTTGTTCTTGGTAAGACTTCTTTTATATTTTACTGTTTCTCCCATATCTTCTCCTGCACTTATGCAGCCCTGAACCCTGGCAGAAACTTTCAGGCTGCAAGTCGTTTAACCATCAGCAGTGATGTGGTGAGTCAGTTTCTGTTGCTAACAGGGCTGTAGCCCTTTTTGCATGTGTCCCATTGGCCCTGCATACAGGAATACGGGCTGTGCAGCCCTCCATTTTTGCCACAGCTACGGACAGTCTTGACTAGGCCATAATTTTGCAAAGGAGTGCAAATCCCCAAGGTGATCAGGAGGATGGGAGCTCCTGAACACTTTCAGCAATTAAGCTTCACACTTGAAAGTTCAACCCTAAGGCCTTAGGAGATCTGATTAGCAGCAACAGAGAACACGCTACTGCTAAAGTTTATGAAAGTTTTCTTTGGACTTACTTGGGAGAGATTTGTATCCTTGAAGCTCAAGGACTGGGTTTTAGTTCCTGCTGTCCACACCTATGTAAATTACCTGATAACTCTGTGCATTGCCTCGGTATAGTCTCTCTGAACACACACCTCCAGCTTCCTGTTAATTAGAGCAACAGTTTTCAATGACGGTTTGCAAAATTCTTCTAAGATAGTTAAGAAAAATGAGCCTTTCATCAGTTGGCTGGAATACCCTTCACAAGGGTCCACAACCCTACTGCAAAAATTGCAAGTATTTGCAAATCAAAACAGATTAAAACCCACTGTTTCGGAGATACGCTATTAACACTCATGCTTTCTGTTTTGCATTACACACTACATTGAGCAGTTAGAGAGTATCTGACACCCCAGGCTCCTGAGCAATGTTGCCAACTTTTCAGGTAGCTTATTGTGTAACCACAGGCATTTTTATGCATTTATCGGCATGAAGGGGAAAATAATACTTGCCTGTGGCTTAGGAGTTTGTTACCTGCTTACCTGTTAATGTTTGAAAAATTCTTTAGAGCTCCTTCCCAGAAAAGAGCCATAAAGAACTGAGCATTACTGCTGCTATTAACATTAAAGTATTGTTTGCAAAATTTATTTTAAAATAAATGGCTTATAGGCTTGGAATACGTATTTGCTGTGGCCTCTGTAAGTGCTGACAGCTTTTCACCCTGGGACCATTGTGAGGAGGAGAGATGGCTTATTACAGAAGTCATACATTTTGCCATTAATTCTTCTTATTTCTCCCTCTTATTAATATTTCCTGTTTGTGCATGAGTGGATGCACAAGGTTCTTTGCCTCCTTGATCATGTATTGCAGTAATAATCAAAGATCAGATAGGATGGGACACAGTGCTGGCACTGCACTTTTCTGATGGCTTCATTGGTTTCTGTGAAAATTAAGACTTTCATGTACTGAAAGTGATGGATTTGACCCAAATCTTCAAATACAAGATTGCTGCAGTGCTGTTTTACTGAGTCGACATCAATGCACTGTAACAGCAGCAATAAATGTCAAAATCATGACTTTGTTGCAGCCAAGAGAAAATGGCCATGCCGGAATCTCCAGGAGCTGGTCTTAAGAAACAGTGTTCTCAGCAGTAGTAACTCTGAAGCCTACTGATGATCACTTTATAGCAGATGATACTTGCTTCCTTACTGATCTCTGTTCTGAAACACTTGCCTTTGTTAGTATTACAAAAACATTTTGGAGTTGTGGCTAAAGCTGCGACCAAACTCCAAGAAGTTGTTACCATTTCGTCTTCCAGTGTGTTCGTAACTGCCATCATAATCCACTACTATGGCAAATACTGAAGTGTCACAAACCTAGCTATTATAACTGATATAGAGAATTTAAAAGGAAGATCAGAAATCAGGCTGGTAATAAACATTGAGAGGAAAGTAATTTAAACTTGGGATAAACTGAGATAAATTTCAAGTAGTCCAAAATGGTTGTATCAGCTTGAAGGTCACAAGAGGCTGAAAGTATTACTGGAACAAAGAAAGCACAGAAATTAGTTTCTGGCACTTTCTAGTTTAGGAACTATTTTTGATTCCTGGGGAGAGTTCAGCTGCTCAAACCCGGATGTTAACTGCAAAGAGAGAAGTGTCTTTTGGCAGCTGGAGACATTTCAGTAGCCAATGTCCTGTTGTTAATAGATGCTCTCAGTATTCAGAAACAGCATTTTTTTCTTCCTTTCAGTCAGAAAGGCAAACTGTGACCAAACGTGCTGTCATGCAAAGTATGTGGTATATGCAAAGTATATGAAACCATAGTGGTCACTTTCAAGAACCAAGAGACACATAAAACTGGCTTCTTTCCTGCTTTAATACACTAAAGTTGCAACCACTTCAGGCTTCCTCTATTTATGTCTCCTGTTGGGGCAGGGTGGGGGGATTGGATCTTGGAAATAGTTTGAAACTTATTGGCAAATATCTGCCTTTGGGCTCAGTGATTTTTTTACTCAGTCTAGTCTCCTCTACCCTGAAAGCTCCTCAAGTTGCAGAGCAATGCCATGTATGGTGAAATTGCAGGAAAGCAATTGTCACTGTGAGACACTGTGGAATATGGTAATTCCTGCATTAACACCTGAATGGTTTTGCATTATCTGCTTGTCACTGCTAATGCTGTGGATTCTCTGTTGTGCCACCACCACTCATGCCACTACCACTCATGCATTGCTTAATGGACTATTTAGCCTGTGGATACATTAAGACAACTACTGCATAGCTATGGCAATGTATTTTCATCTTGGTGTATAGCATCTTTACTGCATGAGTCTTAAGCCCTTCCAGCCATCACTGCCAACATCTTTTTGTAACAGCCAAGGCCTGCATGAACATATCCTTCCCTCTGCCACTGCATCTAACCCAACCCACGTGCTGTCTTGATTCTGATGCCTTGGGACACTGTGTGGAAAAGAAAACCAACCCAAAATCACAAAACCCCAAGACTAGAATAATCTCCTAAATACTGTCTCTTAAAACCCACATTTATTTAAAGCCCTTATCTTCTAAGAACCATATCATAATACTTTGAAGCCACTGGCAAAACTCAGGTAGGATAAGAATTTGTCCTAATGTATTAATCAAAAAAATCTTTCAGAACTGGCTTTTTTTTTGATGCTCCACATGTCAGCTGCCACTCAAAAAGATCACCAGAAGCTAACATGTATAGGTGTAGTTTGGTTTAGCTTTGGATGAAATAAGTGTATTTACCTTAGCTACCCAAAACAGATTTTTACATGAACAGCATTTTCTGAAGTTCTTAGTAGTGAACTTACCCTGACTGAAGCTAAGTCAAGCCCAGGACCTGGAGAGAATTTCAGTGGAAGAGTACACACTGACGGATAACCCTGAGAATTTAACCCCTACACATCCCAGGAGAGAAGCCCACCAGAATAAAGTTGTAGTTAGAATATGTATAAAAATTGGGTGCATGTCAGACTCCTACTTGGCCTGTGCGATCAGGGTGTGCTTTGGTGGTGTGCGTGCTTGTGCTTTGAATATATGCCCATAAGGAGTGTTATATGTCTGTGCACAGCCCATATAGGCATGAGTATGTAGGACACATACTTAGGGGCTTTTGATGTGCATATATTTCTGCGGGTATATGTTGTGTGTATCACAAGGCTACTTGAGCTGGCTGTTTTATGCAGGCTGATGGAATTGTTGAATCTGGTGTTTCCTGGCAGGATGTTTGGTGAGTTTTGCTGTGCGCCTGTTTCCTGAGTCCAAACTCTGTTTACAAGGATGTTGGGGCCCCTTTGCAGCACAGTATGGGCTGCTGACACTGTCAGGCCCCCTAACTACCCCCCAAACACAGGACTTTGCAACTCAGACACTGTCTCTTATCTCACCCTTCCAAGAATTTCTCTACAAAGGCTGTTTGTGTTGCAAGTGGGGTGCGGGAAGCTGCTATCAAATGGGAGACTGTTTAATGCTCTAGCTGGCAGGGCTGGAGTATAGGAGGTTTTGGAGTCAGAGCTTGGAAAATGCAGCCCCAGCACACATTCAGGCTGCTCCACTGACACTCAGGGGATATTTAACGCAGACTTGAATAGAACAACACAGGGTTCATAATGAACTACCCTTTAAAACATTTAGAAAAATCAAACACGTGGTAGGAGCTTTTAGACAGAGTGTGTTACATATGGATGCCAGCAGTTCAGCAGGGCATAGATAAACTTGTTTGGATCAATAAATTTGGACACTGTAGGTTAGAAAACTTGCAGTGACCTCTTATGTTTCTGGATTCCCGTCATAACAGAGGGGATTATAAAAAGAAGGGGGAAAAAGAAAAGTAGTAACAGAAAAAAAGACAAAGAGCAGATGTATCCTTCTTTGTGTTATCAGCTGTTGTTTTCGGGACTGTGTGTGTGCATGGAGCAGTGCAGAATAGGAATATTTGCTCCCATATCAATACCTGAGCAGTTTGGGGATCCCAATTATTCAAAAGTTTTCTGGCAAACAGGAAGTGGTTCTGAAGGCCAAGGACTTCTGGGAACTCCCCTGGGGGTTGTGGCAGCCGATCTCTTCTACCACAGATTCCTGAGGGGCTGCAAGATCAGCTTTTATCATGGCCCAGTCCTCACTGCTTCAAGGGAACAGTGTGCAGTGTGAAGCAAGAGAATGCATGAAACCACTGGTACTGATGCTAGTTCTGTCCATACCATTCATATAGCCACCACTCAGATCTGCAGGGTAGATGTGGCAAAGGAGACAGCAGCGAGTGCAAAGCCTTTCTTTCTTCATGAATATGTGTGCCTTGCTTAGCAAGCTTTGAAATATTTGTCATAATTTCATTGTGTCAAGCTGTGGCTGGTGGGACCTCTGAGTCACAGTCCACCGCTATATACTGTGGGGGAGAAAAACGGAAGGAGGGAAAAAACCTCCAGTGGGCAATTATAAAGCAAAGTCATCATTAATGTTTAATAAAATCTTTAGACATTAACCAGAGCTGTCGTGACAACGGTATGCACCAGGGTGTCATCCTTAACCAACAGTAATAAAAGAATGAGTTGCTTTTTAAAGAAATATATAACTTTTTTAAAATAAATAAAATAAATGGGGTTTGCTGTTCAAGAAACCCACTAGCACATTATGCCAGAATCCTGAAAATCTCTCTTAGGAGTTCACTTCCTTGGTCTTAGTGGCCATAACTAGTTACCTTTTCTTGTGGTTTGAAACAAGCTTTCAATACTGGCACTGATGAGTGGCAGAGGAAGTCCTGTTTTCTCATATAATCCTTGGAATATCCAGGAGACAGCAGAATCACCAGGCAAATATAAGATTTCACTAGTATTCTCTTATTTCACAGAGTATTCTCTTAGTATTGGCAATAAAGTTTGCCTGCCTTTTTACCTTTTTCCCACCTGGCTGCTGGAGTCCTAGTTGCTACTAATAGTATCAAGTGAAAATAGCTTTCATCTGCTTTTCACTAGAAGGTTTACATTTGCTCATTTTTTTCTACCTTAGCCTCCTAGATACTCAGTGTGCAGTAGGTTGTGATGAATTTTCTGGTTATGCATAGCCCTGGTTAAACTGGGAATCATCATGTGGTCAGTACCATGCAGGTGTCACTGTGCTGATTGGATTAACGTTAGCATGGAGGGTAATTTATGGAGCAATATGTAAATCACAGAAAAACTCTGTGACAAGCCATTTGTCACTTTGTTCTAAGGAAATTCTATTGTGTTATTGCAAAAGGAGTAAATACTCCACGTTAGACTAAAGCGAAGAGAACATGAGACTCCTATTCTGACTTGACAGTATGCTTTTATATCCTCAGTTGAGAAGTGTTATATTAAAAGAGCTTTAAATTCTGCATGAGTTAAGACTTACTAGAAGGACACAGAGAAATACACAGTAGAGTGGCCAATGCAGTAGAGCATGGGAGTCTTTTTGTTAAGATGTTAGAATGAAATGTTTCAGCATTTTCTACAAAAATACTGGCTGATCCTACTCAGTGAACTAAATTAAATTTTTAAAAGTAGTAAAATTTGAAGTAAAAGTTTTGGGGAAAGTAACTCTTCAGTATATTTTGCCTCACGTTAATGAGAATCTGCATTTTAAAGATGGGCAGCTAATGCACATAAGCCTGATTTGCTGTGAATCAAACAGCTACTTAATGAACTGGTATCCACAAATGAACTCATGACCCTAATAAAGGCAACAAGTTTTGCTGTTACGTCCAAGGTGAAGGATTTAATCCCATAAGTATTAATTCAATGTCATTTTTCTTTAACCATTGTTCCTGCTCTGTAAGAAAGCTGAACTATGACCTTTTAAGAAAACATCCATAAGGCTCTACCTTCCCTTTTTTTCAGGCAAGCAAATTAGTGAAAATTTCACACCAGCTGTTTTAGGTGGTCAGGCAATACTATCAAGACCTCAACAATTCCAGTCATACATGATACATTATTTTATTGCAAAATCATTTTTTAGTTTCCTCCTTTCTTCTCCACGTGTCTCTTTATCACAGTTTTCCTTCCAAAATATAGTATTATTACCATCCAATAGGCTGTATTTAACTGTCTTTGTCACAGAGGAATCCAAGTGAAGCTGGTTTCTGTTTACTTTTTAATTTCTTGAGAATTTCTGCATTTAAGATGCCTTGTCTCTGGCATCACACAGTATTACCTATGCCTTTGTTTTACATTGCCTTGCACATCTTTGTTCATAGTATCCCAGTACAGTAATCAAAGGGCTGTCTGAGTTTATGCATATTGGTACTGATGTGAGAGGCCTGGGAAAGACAACAAGAGAACATGACCTGCTCATTCAAGTAAAGCAGAGAATCCATACACACAAGCCTTATTTTGGCAATGTTAAGGCCCACCAATACTGCTATTTCTTCTAGTAGTAAGGGAAGGAGAGGCTAGCAAAGACCTACAAGGTCCAGTTCTGCTGTTTCATTTATTTGTTTGTTGGCATGAAGGTAAAAGGCTTCAATAATGTCTATGATTAAGTTAGACAAACAGCAGAGAAGATCTGATCCCATTTAGTATGAAGCTGTTTGAAAAACATGCATTCTGCAAGGACCTGTGAGAACTATGGAAATATTTGGGGTGTTGAGGTACAGAATTTTTCTCCTCATAAAATGAAAAAAGTTTCTCATTTTTGCCCTTCCATGGTCTCTGCTGCGGCACACAGACTCAGCAAAGCTGTCATCTGTCTAGGCGAGTTTTGCTAGCAGTGAAGTACAGTTACTGCTCTCAAGTATCCAAACCATTCCTCCCTGAATCATTCCTCCTCACCTCTCCTCACCTCCGCTTCCTTTTTGCCCAGAAAATGGAAGTCCGTGAAGCCTAGCCCTACCCCTGGCCTCACTGCAGCTTCACTGTCAGGGGGACCCTGAGAGAGTCAGAGCTGTAGCATCCTGGGTAGTTAGTTGGCATTGCCAGGTAGTAAATGCAGAGCCTGCCTTCCCAACTTGAACATGGCATTGCCCTTAAAACAAGCAGCTGTTTCACACAAGCTGAATAAAAAAGAGCTGATTATCTACTTGCTTAGCCATTAGCAACAGCCAAAAATGGGAAGAAATCAAAGTCCTGGATGCAGACTCCCCAGAGTTTTGTGGAAATGCAGGTCGTGATCTAAGCTGTGTGGCTTGGGCCTGTCTTTTGTAACAGTCCTAGCAGTTCATCAAGTTACTGCTTGTTCTGTGTATCCCCCCCAGGAGTAATGGGCAGGCCTGCAAGCCATATTGCAAATTATTGATTTTGTCTTTCTCTTCATATAGATGAATGATGTTCTGCTGTACACATATCCCCAGAAGGATGGCAAATACCGACTGAAAAACACCTTGATTCTGTCAGGCATGAAGGTAATGCCTCATCTGTATTACAGGCTGGAATTAAAGTTGTATAGTGGGCTGTTAGTGCTTTGCTGGTTTATGTCTCATATCCAGCTGAGGGCAAGGGGAAAGAGGGGATTGACCTGTTATCAGGGGATTCCCTTGCCTCTTACAGGAGATAGAAGGAAAAATAATACAAAGCAAACATATAAAAGATTCTCTATAAGGCTGTGACTTAGTAGGACAGCCCTATACAGCTGTATAAATAATACAAGCCAAAATCAGATTTACCATGTGATCATGAAACTGGAGACAGAAAAGATTTATTATCCCATTTTGTCCATTCCTCCCTTCATGTCTCCAGCCAATACATGGTTGTTCCCTACAACATATTCACTAGGGCTTAGTCTGCCTGGTTTTAAATTCCTGCCACTCAAAATTTACATAAGCTTTCATTTGCCTGGTTTTCATGTGCCTTTTAACTGTTTTCATCAAAAGCATTAATGGGTTCAAAAAGTGATTAGCCAACTTTATAGGGAAAAGGTGTATTGGGAGCTATTACATGCAATGATATAAACACAGTCTCTTCTTCAGTAAATTTCTAAACTGCAGATTACAGAAACTGGACACAATTGTCCTGTTCTTACACTCTTTCCCTAAGCATCCATTGGCACTGGTACCTGTGCAACAGGAGATATTGGGCTGGAGGGGTCTTTGCTTCCTACCCAGCCATCCATTATATACCTCCCGCCAAGAACCTTCATAACCATTCTATAGCTAATATGCCAAGTTGTATTTACGTGAAAGAGGACTTGAAGTGGCAAGTCAGGAGTTTGGGGATCTAGGAAACATACAAGATGAGAATTACTAATCATTAATTCCAGCAGAATGACATGGGTGGGTTGAGGTGTTATGAAAAGGTGGGAGGCTGATCACCCTAGAGACCTGATAGTCTAAAACTAACTATGGGTTCCCAGCTGGGGTAGGAATCGCCAAAACGCTCTACCATTAAGAGAAAAGGAGTTGCAAAGCAAGTACTTGTTGGGGTACATTTGAAACACTGAATCACTGGCGTAGTAGATACTTGTTAATAACAACCTATCAGTACCATGAAGCAATGTTTCTCCTAAGTGGCTGTTGCTGTTAGTAGGCAACTAATGCATTACATGGCAGGGAAAAGGTTTTAGCTGAGCTGTAGCTTTTAAGTATTGTTTTTGCTCTTAAAGAGCCTTGCTGCAGACAGGCATTCACTGAACTGAAGTGCTTCACTGTATAATGTCTGTCATGTCAGGAAGAAAGTTATTTCTATTCATTCCAAGAATAGCCAAAACTTTTGCCCAAAATGCTCTGACACTTGTCAGACTAAACATCTCCTAAGCTTGTCATATTAAAACTGAACCCTGATTGATACTTCATCCTTACCTTTATAGTTGGATTAAATGATTCTTTTCCTTTAGCACCACCACCATATTGAAATAGAGAGCATTCCTCATTATACCAGCGATAAAAAAGACAGAAAATCCTACCTGCCCATCTCTTTGCATTGAAATATGAAACAGATGGCTGGGACATCATAGATCCATATGCACTGAGACTTGTATGGTGTACTGGTTATGTCCACATTCACGTTCATGGCATTTTTTCCTAGGTCAGCCGCCCAGTGACAGAAAAAGCCCAAAACGTCCTGAAGATTGAATATGATGAATATTGCCTGACCCTGTCAGCAAGGTACTGTCCCCAAACAGCCATGGCAGAGGGTGTTACATTCGAGAGCTGTATCTCTAGATTAGTCTAACCAATACCCAAGACTTTACTGGTGTCTCATTCCTTTTTAACTCAATTTCAGTCTGTGCTATTGTGACAGACAATGACTGAGTGCTTGATTACACAATGAAGATATTAATTATAAATGTGAAGCTCATAAACTGTAACTAATTCAGCTTATATACTGCGTAAAGATTAGGAGTCGGCTCTTGATAACATCTTAAAGAGAAGAAAGTCTGTAACTAAGAAGCCTGAGTCCTTTCCATTATCTTTCACACTTTTTCCCTGTGACACTAAGAGTATGTTGTATCTCCCTTTTATAAGTTCACTTGTTACCTCATACCACTAGGGCTGCAAAACTGCTGGAGAAAATAGTAATTAGGTAGTACCATGCAATAGATACAAAAGTATTTAATAGTGCTTAAATGACAAATCCAAACTTGAACCTTACTGGAAACCTCATGGGTCTTTCTAATAAAAGGAATTTCACTAATGAGTTTGTGTAGTGCTAGTACTGATTGCAACTGGGAGTCAGGATCTCTGTCCTGGGATCACAGGCTAACACCAGAAAGAGATTGTAGGTCAGTTTCTGATCAGAAGATAGCAGTGTACGGTATTTTTTCATGCTTTTAGCCCAAAATTATCCTGCAAATTTACCTAGAGCTACAGCAGAAAGGTGGCTGGCTTGGTGTAGTTTACTACAAAAGACATAGCACACTAGCAGTAGTATTAAAATTAAGTCTTCCAAATAACAAGGTCTTCAAGGCTTTTAAGTACTGACTTTCCCACCATCAGTCTCCAACTACAGCATGGCTGGAAACACAGCAGACTTCCCTAAATTACACAGTGCAACAGAAAGACAGGGAGGGCACTTTCTTATTCAGAATCAGAATTTGGAGCTCTCATCCTTCCCAGAGCACTTGCCACCTGTGGGCAGTGCTCAGATAGCTGTCAAAGCCTTTTTGTCTATTTCCTTTTAGAGCCAGCAAATAAGAAAACAACTGAGATTTTCTTAGAGCTGTACACTCATCACAAACCCTCAAAATATACCCACAGTACTTCTGAATTACCTGCTGCCAGTTACAAAAGCAGGATGTGTACAGTCCTTCTGTATCGTAGAGGGGAAATAACTGTAGCATGTCCCCTTTATTCAGGGCAACTGAAGTTGGCATCCCTACTGAGAAATTTGGGATGTTCTGCTTGCATTGTTATGTTGTTTCTTTGCCTTTTGTACTCATATCTGTGCTTAGTTAGCCTAAACAAAGCATGTGAGGCCACTGCGAGCTGTGTTTCTTTGGTAGTAGAAAGAACCAGGGCCTGAGACTAAGGTTGCCCTTCTGATAACAGCCAGAGAGAGACTGATTCTTACCAGAGCACTGGGATAGAGCCCCTTTCCCTTCCTTGTGCTGCTCATTCTGGGACCAATCTGTCATAAGTCACCCAAGAACATTTTTTCTCCTCCCTTTCTGCACTGGCTGGCAGAGCTGAAGAGACACTGGTGGGACAGCATGCTCTCCTAACCCCACTGCACAACATCCTTGGCCTGCTACGCTGACCAAAAGGAGCACCAAAGACAGAAAAGTACCAGAAGTCTTCAAGTGTCCCTAAAGACTGTATCTTTTACTGCTTATACCGAGGTGCTGCAAATCTGCACTGAAGGCCAGTTGTTAACAATCACAAGCCAAACCTCAATGCCTTTACACTTGTATGAGACAAGGTGAATGCATTGAGGAAATATGGGATGAGTGCCAGGGACTAAAGGCAGTAGAATGAGGATGACTAAAGCTCAGAAGTCAGCGTGGCTATATGAGCAGAAGGCGCTGTAAAGTCTTTACATCTCCTGCTGAAAATGGCTCACTCACCTGAAAGGCCGTGTTATTGGCTTGTAGTGAGCTCGTAACAGATCTGAGCACAGAGCCTTTATGGAGAAGGCTCATACTGCCCTTATACCTCTATTTGCATTTCAAAAATGTTCTTCTTGGGGTAACCATGTGGTCCCCATATAAAATACCAGAGCACTGAGAGAACGCAGTCAGTGTTACCTCCCTAAAAGGCTATTTCAGAGTGACACTTACAGCACTGCAACAAAATCCCATCCCATCCCAGTCTAGTTTCTGTGTTCCATGGATGTCCCCTGTTGTCCAGGAGACTGCAGTGACAATTTGACCCTCTCTTTCTATTTGCTTAAGAATATATGAGCCAACATGGATAACTGATAGCTCAGCACAAAAGGTGCAGCCCAAAAATCACACAAGGACAAAATATGGCAATAGTGAATCAAGGTCTGAGCTTCTCTAAGCCTCAGAGGTTCAGCAAAAATTCCTCTGAGCCTTCATGCAACCAATGAAATAGCTAATTAAGAATAGGCCAGTGCCAACTGACGTAATTTATCTTACTCATCAGCAGACAGGTGTTATTCCTACATTTAGACACTAATAACCTGTGATTACTGCCTAGAGGTGTTCAATGGAGTAGAGAAGAGGTTAAAGGGGCCAGTTAGCTATCAGGCTTTTAATAGCAGATTGTCCCTCTTACCTGTCTTTCCCAAAGTGGCTTTAATTTACATCACTCTATGGGCCATGATTTCCTTTGTTTTTTTAAAATCATATGCTAATTCTCAAGTGAAGAGGATTTCCAAGAAAGAATTAACAAGAGACAGGTTGAAGCCAGGACTTCCTTTGTGCTTTGCAGGCTGTGAACATGATTTGTCTGGAAGATACAGACATCTTCAGATTTCTTAGAAAGTGTAATTTGACATTACTTTTGGTAGTAATAATGACTGACTAGTAGTGTGACTCTTGCCAGAGATTATATCCTGTAACATAGCCCCTTGGCTTGTAGAGGTTAGCCTATATGTAGTAGATACACTGGCTCAGAGTTTCTGCTCCAATTTCTGCTCCAGGCTTGTCGAATTTTACAGAGGCTGGTGTTTTTCAGACAAAGGCTTACACTCACAGTGCAGAGGCATGCTAAGTCAGACATCATTGATAAGATCTGGCATTTCCTCTCTTTTTGTGCCCTTTTTTTTTTTCTTCTTTTTTTTAAGACCACAAAAGACAAATTGTTCTCAGATGTCTTGTTTGGTGGCCTTCATGAAGACAGTATGAGGAAATCACAGCTGAACAGCAGCTGGCAATGATGCCACTGCTAATTTTTACAACAAAGTCTAGTGGGTAGCTTTAATGTGAGTGGCTGGTATGACTTGGGGAGGGGAGACCACACTGAGTCGCATTCCCTGCTGTACTGATGCTGGGAACAGCTAGAGCTGTGCACAGTTTCAGATGGACAGGAAGCACACAGTTTGAAGTCACAGCAGGAAAACCAGCTAACACAGGCAGGACAGCTTATGGCTGTAACAGAGTGAATGCATCTGGGAAGTAACAGGCACTAAGAGCCCTGCGGCTTTTCTGGGATAGCTGGACTGGCAGAGAAGCACAAAGCGCGCACGGTTTTGCCTTGTGCAAAGGGGGCATCTAGGGGCCAGTCTGGAGAACTACTGGCCTCCATGCATATCTGCAACTAGAGGGAATGCAGAACTTCCTTCCCAAATTGCTGTCCTGGCCTCTTGCCAGGAGACTGGAGACTGACTGTGATGAAGCCAGAGGAAAATGAAAGTATTCACATCTCCACTGTGAGTGACGGACTTCTGCGTTTCCCAACATGCAGATCATGTAAGCATCCCACTGTAGACATGAGCATAAATACGCTTACTTTGAGTAACCCATGCCAACACTACATGCCCCAGAGTGCCTAAAAGCTAGGGCAGACACAACAAAAAGAGACACTTCATACTGTCCTGTGATCTAGGATTGAGCGGCTTATAGCAAAGTCAGACTACTTTGAAAACTTTTCTGGGCATTTAGTTCCTTCTCAGTCACAGTCTTAACCATGGATCTGCACTAATCATCCCACTGAATATGTCCAACAGTCAATTTTGTTCCTGGTCAGAAAACTACCAGTTCAATGCAGTAGTGGGGAAAAGCAAACGTTGATAAAGTGAAGTTTTTCTCCTCTGATCCAGAAACAGCTTGTTTCAGTCCCTGTGCATGGCATTGACTGCTCTGCTATATTTCATTCCACAGCTCTTGCTCGGAAAGGGATGACTGGTACAGCTGCATCAGCAGACACATCCCAGATGACTACAAAGCTCAAAACACTTCCACTTTCCACAGCAGCGTGGAGGTAAAAGGAGGCCAACTCTTTCAATGCTTGAAAGGGGAAGGGGAAAGGGAAAGAAAGAGAGAGAGAGAGGAAAGGAGGAGGGTTATGAAATGTGGAGGTCCTAGTGGCAAGACATTCTTACTATTTGCATTTAAACCAGTATGCCAAGCTTAAATAATGAAGCTCACAGGACACCTCTGAAATGTTACACTCTATACTCTGTGGTCTTTGCTTAAATAGGAGTTCTTCTATTTTGTCTAAGACTATTTTGTCCTAAAGGGTAACTATTTTGGATGAACTAAAAACAGCTACAAACTTCATAGATTTTAAGAAAACAAAACTACCCATTAGTTACATTAATATCATACACACAATATAGTCATTGCCAGTGCAAACCCCACCAGCAATATTCTAATTGTACCAGCAAAATTGATGTATATTATTATCTCATTCATTTCAGTTGTACTACTCCCAGTTAAGAAGGCAAAGAATGCATCTGACAAAAAGTAAAAATGTTGTTTTAGGTTATGTAGAACCTCAGTTTTACTAAATAAGAAGAACTGGGGAAAAAAGAATGCTGGTGAGGCCACAGCTGGAGGGCTGTGTCCAATGCTACGCTCCTCAGTACAAAAGAGACATGGACATACTGGAGAGCGTCCAACAAAGGGCCATGAAAATGATGAAGGGACTGGAGCACCTCACATATGAGAAAAGGCTGAGAGAGCTGGGACTGTTCAGCCTGGAGAAGAGAAGCTCAGGGGGATCTCATCGATGTGTATAAATACCTGAAGGGAGGGTACAAAGAAGATGAAGCCAGGCTCTTCTCAGTGGTGCCCAGTGACAGCACCAGAGGCAATGGGCACAAACTGAAACACAGGAGGTTCACTCTGAGGGTGACTGAGCACTGGCACAGGTTGCCCAGAAGCGTTGTGGAGTCTCCATCCTTGGCGATATTCAAAAGTCACCTGGACATGGTCCTGGGCAGCTGGCTCTAGGTGGCCCTGCCTGAGCAGGGAGGTTGGACCAGATGACCTCCAGGGGTCCCTTCCAACCTCAACCAGTCTGTGATTCTGTGATTTAATTTTTGAAGACTTCAGAAAGTAAAAAATGAATTCAAAAAAACAAAACAGGATTTTCCTTCTGGCCTGAAGCTAATCTACTTTCAAATATTTAACAAGAAAAAATTAGAAATTAGTTAGTATAGGAACCTAAACCAAATCCTTTTTCAACAAATTAATTTCTTTTGCAGCTCTGCTTCTGATGTAAACCTGAATGTGCGCAAGGAGGAATTTGGAGGAATTTGATTTTTCTGTGTTTAAATCCTATTTGTCTGCAGAAGTCTAATTTCCTCATAGGAAACCCTCCTAACAAACAGTCCTTCAAAGGCACAAGAGCTACACTTGTGCGAAACACTAAGCTGCTGTGAACTGACAGTGGGGTACCCATAATACTTTGGTGCTGAACCTGAAGTTACACAGCTTCTCAGCACAACTTATTAGATTGGGTTCAGTTCTACATTGAACTGTGGGCTCTCGGGAACTTGGAGCAAAGGCACCTGTACAACACTGCAACGTGGTGCATTCCAAGAAATAGGAACAGTGAATACATTTTCTAAAGCTGCTTACATATATTCAGATCAGCCATGGAAAGATGGATCAGATTTGGATTGTGTAGGGGTAAATTAATCCCTGGTTTTACTGTTTTCTGTACTCTTTCTTCCCTGATCATAGCACTGCCCCAAAGTGTAAGGACATAAAGAGCTCAGGCCCTTTTCGATTGAAAGCTGTAGAGCTTTTTATGGATATTATTTTAGAAGCTGTTAATAAAAAGATGGCTTTAACTCATGTTCTTACCTGCAATTTGCATATGCTATGAATCAGATCCTTGTCTGATGTGGAAGAGTGTCAGTGCCTGACCAATAATAGATCTACATGGATTTTTACCTGTTGAGACTCTGGCTTTAACAGCACCATGTACTGATTGGCCACGGTCTTTCAGTGCTGAAGCAGCTGTATCTCACTTACAATGTGCATTAGGAATTAGAAAATTTGGGGATCTTAGCAGGTGAAGGTAGACTGAAATGAGAGGAGAATTGTATCTGATGGAGCAGGGCTGACTGAGTGTACTTGGGAAGTGCGAATGCTTCTTCATTTGTTCTTGTTTGATTTTAAGCTAAGGGAAAGGCTTGGAATACCCTTGGGTGAGAGGCCTCCTACTTTGGTACCTGTGTCCCATGTCATGATGTGCATGAACTGTGGCTGTGACTTTACCCTCACTTTGAGGCGACATCATTGCCATGCCTGTGGGAAGGTAAGAGCTGTACAAGGTTCTCAGGGAGGCTTTATTCACACCTCTAGGACACTGGCTGCCAGTGCTGTAACTTTTGCAAACTTACAGCAACATCAAGACCAGAATTTGACTTCTCACGGAACCTGTTAGTGCTTTGCTAAATTAGGTAATTAGGTTTCTAATGACTCTAGTAGGAACAACAGTAACCTTCCCTTGAGGGTCAAATTAATTCCCAAAGGCTAGTAGTTGAAGGCTTACAGGATAATTGTTGCTGAGTCCAGCCATTATATGAGATATACAGCTAGCTCTAGAGACAATGAAGCAATACACTAAAAATACAGGCTCTGTTCTGGACCAGGGTAGTATCACGTCTAGTCCACATCCTGTCCCTAATAACATCTGGTAAAATTGTCTTCCAAGAAAAGTGAAGAAACGCAGCAGTAGAGCATGGTTTGGTCAGTGACCGAAGGGAAAGTTTCCTCTGTGCTCCATTGAAGAGCTGCTGCCTTTTGCCCTAAAGCCAAGGGGATCTATAATCTTTCTTGGTTTTCTCCCTTTATCACTGACTCTAGAGATTTGTTTATACACATAAACCTGCAGTCCTGTTTTAAACCATGGCTGTCTTTTAGCCTCAGTGATTTTTTTTTTTGTATCAAACTACCAGTAATTTTTGCTAGTATGAAAAAGCATTTACTTAATCTTTTTTCTAATTCCACAGAGAAAATCAGTCTCTACCTACACAGGAATAGCGGGAACATGCAAGCTTGCTTAAGAAATGTTACTAACAAAGCTATGAAAACAGAAATAATATTAAAGTGGTCTTTCTGTGATTCACTAATAGGGAAGGTATAAGTTCCTGGGGAGATGGGCACAGCAATGATATGCAACCAAATACAATGATCAATTCTGCTTGGCTTACAACAGTGTAAATTTACAGCAATCACATTTCAGTCAGTAGACTTACCCTGACTGCTGCAGTTTTAGGAGAGAATCATATCTGGTCCACTATCCATTTTCCTCTCCCAACCAGCTCAGAGGATTTGTTTTGTATGTGCATATATATAAATTCAAATTATATTTACGTGCATCTCTCCATGCTGAAACAGATTGTATGTCGAAATTGTTCAAGAAACAAGTACCCTATGAAGTACCTCAAAGATCAAGCAGCCAAAGTCTGTGATAGCTGCTATGTGGAACTTAAGAAAAGAGGTAATGTTCCTTCATTCTTGGTAAAACTGGCAAACCCATTTCCTGCCTGTATAATGGGGAGGCTTTAGGATCGGCCTACCATGTTGTGTTTTGTTAAAGAGGATTTATCATTTCAAGCACAAAGCATGTGTATTGAGGTCCCAGGAGTGCCAGGCTGTATGGCCGCTAAAACTGTTTTAGCAAGCCAGGTTCTCTGAGGGCTCCCCTGGCCTTTTGATAAACCAGAATAACAATTAAAAACTATGTCCTATGAGGAGCAGCTGAGGACACGGGGTGTGTCTAGTTTGGAGAAAAGGAGGCTGAGGGGCCATCTCATTGCTCTCTACAGCTTCCTGAGGCGAAGTGGAGAGGGAGGTGCTGATCTCTTCTCCCTGGAATCCAGGGACAGGACACGTGGGAATGGTTCAAAGCTGCGTCAGGGGAGGTTCAGTCTTGACATTAGGAAACATTTCTTTACCCAAAGGGTGGTCAAACACTGGAATAGGTTTTCTAGAAAGGTGGTCAATGCCCCAAGCCTGGCAGTGCTTAAGAGGCATTTGGACAATGCCCTTAGTAACATGCTTTAACTTTTGGGCAGCCCTGAATTGGTCAGGCAGTTGGACTAGATGATTGTTGTAGGTCCCTTCCAACTGAACTATTCTATTCTGTGATGTAATTATAGGTGATAGCTCTTCCCTGTCATTTCTAATGAATTATCCTTAAAGTAAAACAATGGCTTTACAGTTCCTCACTGTCCTCATTCATGTTGCAGGCTTCTTTCAAGTAGCTCTAGGTTATTACCATTAATTTAGGGTGCTATGAAATCCACCCATCTAATCATATTTAAAGAGGTGATTTGAAAGAAAAGCTAAAATAAAAATCAGCTATGGAGGAGGCATTGCATTTTCCTTAGTCATTTGCATTAGTGTATTGTGTGTCTCTTACCCCAGTCTGATATGTGCCGATTCATCCATTTCCCCCTTCCCTTTCTGAATTTTCTTAATCTTACAGAGCGGCCACTAAGTGTGAGCTTCCCTCCAACTTCATCAAGGTGTTCAAGCAGTGCCTTCTCCTCTGTCTTCCACAATATTCATTATTCATCTTTTAAGAAACAGAAGAAGATCCCTTCAGCTCTTATGGAGGTAGGACCAAGCTGCCTGAGAAAGGCAAGGAACTGTAGAGAACTGTGCTCTCATACTTCAGCAGCTATGTTTATAATTTATTTTGTGTGCAGTGGGCTCAGCCCATGCCCTGGTCTACTTTCATCATGCAATTATTTTTTTCTGTTTTTCACAATAGTGTTTAAAATACAAAATACTCTGAGCTCTGAAGATACCACAGAAGCTTCTTGAGCCCACTGAGAAACTCAATTAGAGCAGCATACTTCAATTTGCTTATCAGCCTGTGAAGTCTTTAGAAAACTAAGATGACTTCAAGGTACTAGATAGTACAACAAGCAGATCACAGACAATGACAAGTATCAACAGAGCATGACATACTGTTTACCAGTTACCTTTTTTGACAAGACCCTTACTTCTGAGATCGTACGTTGATTTCAAAAGAAATAAATTACCACTTACTAAGGGAATAGACTCTAGTTCTTGGCAATCAATTCGGGAGCATACGTGTTTAATCAGGCACTTTCCCTCTTCAAACCAAACTATTTCAAATCAAATGGTTAAATCTTGATCCTACCAACATAAACAAATAAAATTCCCACCAATTTCAATGGGGCCAGGAGTTCTCCAGCTATATTAGTTTTTCTTTCCAGGAACAAGGTACCAACCATGTTGATGTAGTCTAGGTAGCTAAGCTGCCCATTGAACTCAAGCACAGTAAGGTACTCCCATTTCACTGAAATCAGCAGGTATTTATCATTGTATTAAAGAGAATAGGGTGCAAACATGTTGCTGAACTCATTGTACAGTCAAGACACGGGAATTTCTTGAGGTTGGTTTGTACCGAGGTGAAACTGAGCCAAAGATACAAGCATGTAATACAAACACACAAATTGAATACTGAAAGAACCAGCAGGCAAAATTTCAGCCCCATTAGGAAAAAAACATTGCCTTTCTATCCACAAGGAGGCAGCACATGTTTATCAATATGAACTGTCTCACAATAACATTGCTCCGTAACTTTTTCTAACTTGCTTTACCCAGGTCCTGGAACATTTCTGTTCCGCTGCAAAATACTTCTGTGTTACTGCTCAGTCTTCTCTTGTATCAGTGCTACAAAAGCTGGTTTTGAATCTCTGCCCTTTGTTTCTAAATCCAATACTATTGCAGTTTACTACTGTAACTAATAACATATACTGCATTGTGTGTGTGTGTATAGTTCCATCTACTAAAAAACTGGACCTTTAAGAACATTAAGCACTTAGATCTCAAAATACTTCTATGAAAGGGGTAACTCTTCTCAGAAATATTATTTCACAAATGAAACCAAGTCATAGTCAAGTGATTAACATAAATTGATACAAAGCCATTGCAAAGTCCTGCGTACACCCACATCTTAGAAGCGTTCAGCCACAAGACTGTAATTCCCTTTTGGAAGCATGTACTTTTAACACACCAAAAAAACAGACCTGGGAAAAGGGACAAGTTTGGCTTCTCAGAACACAACTGAAAACTTGCTGACCTCAGTAATAATTCAACTGCATATTTTCCATCAGATTTACTGAGAACTAAGTTTAACTAGAGATCTTCAAACGGTTAAAAAGAACCATAATACCATGCTTGTATTTTTTCTGTCTCGATATTTTTAATGGTCTACTTATGGTTTTACAGACATAGACCTGCTTGTCTGATGTGATGCAAACATGCATAATCAGGAGGGGAAAAGCCTTTGCTGTTACAAATCCTGATTTCTCCTACCCTGCTCCAGGTGGCAGCCTCAGGAGAGGGAGCTACCATCAGTGGTTACCTCAGCAGATGTAAGAGAGGCAAAAGACACTGGAAGAAACGCTGGTTTGTTATCAAAGGCAAAGTCCTCTACACCTACATAGCAAATGAGGTACTGTGCAATCTGACTTGAAATAGTTACCTGTCTGAGTTCCCTTCTTTGCTCCCTACAGGCAGCAGAAGTAAATGTGAAAGGTATAAATGGCAGTACTCACAACTACCTGCCTTCTGAGACCTGGTCCTAACAGACTGAGTCCCCAGGGAGCTGTCCTTAGCTAAGGGGCCCAGCCACAGCCCTAGCTAGACCTTGGCAGCCTTCTTCACAAATTGCTCTACATTATTTGACTTCTTGCTATTCATGCTGTTATATACTGTCACCCACTGTGAACCTTAGTCTACATATTTACACCTAAAGACTTCAAGGTCCTTAGGCATTCTCTGGTGCACTTGGTAACTGCCAGGTATTTTGTAGATGGATGGTGCTATGATCCATTTCTGGTGGACAGGAGAATCTTGTAGTTTTGCAAGTATAAATAGGACATATTTGTCCTACTAGTACCAACTGGGAAAGACAGGAGGCAGTCTGCAGAGATGAGAATACTGCCTTGTGTATTGGCCTGTAAGTTCCTCCTTACAGCCAAGGAGGTTGGATATCAACTAGATCATTTTTATGTATTTTGTCTCTTCCCAGTCCCTTTTCTTATTTTAATTTCTTCTCCTTTGTGAATAGCTGCAACACAAATAAACTTGAAGTAAGTGTGATATAAAGTTTGGTTATGATTTCATAAGCATAAAAATTCATTTTGCTGAACAGAGGACACAGAATGCAAGAACTGTAGTGATAGCAATATTTGGTCCTTTAAGCCTTCAGAACACTTTGAAAATATCAATTATTTAAACTTTCATCACCACTGTGATGGTTGCATGAAGCAACATTATCCCCTTTAAACAGATGAGGAGATTGAGGCACAAAAGAGTTCATGATTTGGCCAGCAATTCAGAACATGAGTATCAAATTCTGTATCCAATACATTTACCTTACCTCTGCTAACCTTAAAAGCGATCATTTCTGGTTCAACAATAGGGAAAAAGCAATGGAGGCTGATTACACTCTGCATTCCCAGTTTGCAATTTAGCTTCTAAAAGCAGAAGCAAAGGCAACATGCACATATAGAAAACATTACCTAAATACAGTGACCAAAACTGCAGCTATCAGTAACAGCTAAACTGCAATTCGATTAAGGCTTATAATTTTCTTTAACTTGTACAAAGCAGTGTCTGGCAAGCAAAATTCATAGATGTTTCCTGGGATTAAATTAACAATTAATTGCATTACCAGCTCAGAAATTTCAAAGCAGCATTTTGGAAAGCAAGTGTGCTGTTTGAGACAGTGCAGATTTCTAAAAAAGTTGCTAGTGCTATGAAAGGAAATGACAAGGTACCAAAAAGACTACTACTTGCACTCAGCAAATAAAAGTGGTTGAAAGGAATGTAACTGGGAGTGGGTCTCAGGCATTCAGAACTGCTACTGTACTGTCCCATACTCTCAGTAACCTCTAGTTTGCCTCCTGGGCCATTATGTCAAAGATAGCCATAATTTGACCTTCATGGCCATGTGGATGATCATGAAGAACTGGACTTTCAGAGGTGGTATTCGAGTTCAGGACTAAGACTAGATGAACATGTGCAGTACACAGGCACTGTTCCTGTTCAGGTAAGAGCCACCAGTCCAGCAGAAGATTCACACTACTGCTTTTGCAGCCCTGTCAGAGAGGGGTTATATCCTTATTCGGTTTTCAGAAAGAGCCCTCAAACTGTTACAAGCCTTCTCTCTAAATTTTGTTTCACTTCTTGTTTGCTTTCAGGACAAAGTTGCCACAGAAAGTTTGCCTTTGCTGGGTTTCACCATTGCCCCAGAAAAGGAGGAAGGAAGTACGGATACAGTTTTCCATCTCTACCACAAGCAGACTCTCTTTTATAGCTTCCGAGCAGAGGATAACAATTCAGCACAGAGGTACGGGGGTAGGACTTCCACACTAGCCAGTGCATGGGTCCAAAAGCTTATGTAAGGCTTTTCCCTCTCCTTCACTTCAGAATGCCTTCGTAACAGAGGAAACAAACAGCTTTAAGAGTGTTGATTAAGCCAAATTGCATGTGACTGGCCTGGGTGACATTAAAAATCTACCTGGTGCTTTTCAGTTCCTTTAGGAAGGAGAATTTGCTCCCTTGTATAGGTAAAGAGGAGGCTGAGTCTCAAGAGTCATGCCTAGAAGTCTGTCAAATGTGATTACTGTACAGAAACTTCTCTGATTTATGTGTTCTATTTATCCATCTCTTAGTTTTGTCATCAACAAATAATTGTTTAGATTTCCCATTCTAATGCTACTGCTTCCACATAATAAAATAGTCATGAAATTAGTAATAAAAATGTCAGCACCTCAAGACACACAGAGAAGGAAATGAGTGTTTATGGGAGGTTTTGTTGCTTTTAAATATACTTCAGTGGTTTCATCTTTCCTATTCTAAGACAGCACTTGTACTATCTTTGAGATTTTACAATAAATTACTGGTAAAGGTTGTACTAGAATGCAAGAGTCCTAGTACCCAGTTCCCTGCTTTAATCACAAAACTATAGTTCCTTGTTAGAGCTGGGATGGGAAATACAGTCCTTTCCAGGCTTTAAGTTCTTAAAATACTTATTCTTCTTAAAATACGTATGTTCTTAAAATGCATATAATTTTAGATGTACCACTTTTCCTTTCGTGCCCTTTTTAGGTGGATTGAAGCCATGGAAGAAGCATCCATATTATAGCAGCTATCACTCAATGGACTTGGAATAAATTCTCAGATTTCTATACATTCCCAGCAACCCTCTTCTGTCTTACAAAACTGAACAGTGTATTTCAGGCAAACTGGCTACATACACTGGATATGAACTGTTTCCAAATTGCTCTTTTTGCTTCCTTCTTACATCCGCATTTCTGCAAATGGAAACTTTAAAATAGAGAATATTTATGATGATCTTTTTACGTCTCTGCGAGTTCAACCCATACTATAAGCTTCTCCTCTGATCCCACAGTAAACTAAGTCTAACATCAAGACAAGAAAATACATGGAAGTACTGACTACAGTAAGTAACAGGCTCAGTTTAACTTACTCTAGAGCACTATCATATTTCATTGGGTTGGTTTTGATGTCTACCATGAAATGAGAAACAATGTAGTAAACAACAAATGCTCATTTAAAGCACTTTATTATTTTTATTGAACTACAGCTTCATTTTTTCATGTTTCTAAGGAGTTCTGTGGCCTGATTTATTACTCATCCATTAAGAAGTGCCAGTGTGAAATTATGCCCCGTGTATGCTAAATTGCTTCCACAGAAAATGAACGAACAACACGTTCAATTAACCTGGTCTACCAACACTTCACTGGCTATGATCCAGGATAATTACTTACTATCAATTTATAATTTTACGCAGATCACTATATAATTTATTTTAAAGGGTTTAATTTCATACCACTGCAGTACTTTGAAATGCACTCCAGTTGCTCTACAAATCCAGACGTTGAATAATTTCACTTCTGCCTAAATACTGCATCAGACTCAAACCCAAAGGTTATTTTTAATTTATTATAAACCTACAGACAGTTTTTATTTAACACTAGTCTACCTAGTAGTGTTAAGATTTTTATCATCTATTTAAATAGTCTATCTTTATTTTCAAAGCTCCTGTTGTTTCTGCTGTTCTTGTTATAAAAAGGTCATGAAAAGTTTAATCCATATAACCAGCACACCATTTGAAATATGGTGGTGGGCTGAAATGCACTTGTCTGAACCTGCTCTGCTGGAGTGCTTTAGAACTCCCGTGGCTAAATGTATCTTACATCAGACTGCTGTTGTGCACTACATCTCCAGGGCTGGATTCTCACCAGCCAAGTGTCATATGACTTCAAAGATGCTGTGCTGCTTTACACCAGCTGAGGATATAGATCTCTGGAGTTTGGGGTTTTGTTTTTTTGTTGTTTTGGGTTTTTTGTTTTTGGGGAGGGTTTGTTTTTAGTGTTTTGTTTTGTTTTTTATAAAGAAGGTTGAGAAGTGGTGTTCTAATCATTGCAATAAAATGGTTTTGTGTCCTATATTTGTCATAATATTTGACTGAGGAATAGAATGGCATTTATGATTAAAATATAGCTTTGTATAAAAATACCATGTTCAAGAATTTACTTACATTAAAATATATTGGGGGGGGATTTTTATTACTTTCATTTTTCCCTTTCTTCAAGAAGCTTAATGAATATCTGAATTTTTGACTCTAACAAACTGTTTAGAATTGTCCGTATTTTTAAAGGCCTATAATATGTATCCAAACAATAAAGCTAGTTCAATTTATCACCTGGAAAAACAAGCTTAAAAAACCCAAATATACACCTACCACTAAATAAAAATATAGTAGTTTTGGGGCTTTTTGATACATTTGAGTCTGATAGTCTCATAAAGCATAGGTTATCACATGCAAACAGAAATCAAGTATGAGAAAAATAAAACTTTTGTATTCTTTAGTTAATGGATGAACACCAATGTTAACCCTTTGTTTCATGTTAGAATCATGGCCTTGCTACCAATACACTATAAATGTTTATCCCCCCTCAAAAACATTTTGCACTGACAAAAAAATAAGAGAATGTTGAATACAGAATAGTATCTCTAACTATGGTCCCAAATAAAACAAAACTGTACTACAGAACAACAGTATTATGAAGATTTAGGTGCTGACATTTAGTAACTGTTGTATGAAGTTTTCAGTTAAAAGCAGGAAATGAATACATGAAAATATTTTGTGGTAAAAAAATAAGATATAGTGCTATTAAACATTGTTTTAAGTAATGTGGAAAAATAAAAGAGCAAAACATAACTGCAGTTCTACAGGCTTTTTCTTTACATTATTTTTACCTTCTTTAACTCCAGCTTTGCAGTTCCAGTTACTGTTAACAGACACTTCTATTAACCAATTCTCTGACAAACTAAGGAAGAGCATCAAATCAGAAGATGGTAGTGGAGGCCTTCTGGTAGAAACAGGATTTGGAGCTAATTGCTATGATGAAGTGTTTCAGTCCATACTGCATTTACCTCCTGTAAAGCCCACCTACCAGTCAACTCTACTTCAGTTACAGATATAAGTGGTCTCAAAGAAAGAGAAAAAAATCAAAATGTCCTCACAATTTCAGTCCAACCGTTAATCTAATTTGAGCAAACCTAAGCACCAGAGACAGACATTCTCTTCATTTTAGAGTTAATCCAGTAATCACCTTTTAGAGAATTTTAACATCTTAGAATAGAGGTATATAGATACTCCGTTTACTCTATGCCATTTACTTACAACCAGCTCTTTCTTCCTAACTTGTAGCTAGTATTACTCCTTCAAAACAAAGATTTTGTTCCACACCTTCACAAATGTTTCAAAAAAAATTCAGTAATATGTCACAATGTACTAGCTACTCAGTCAACAGCTCAGATGCAAGCTTGATCTCATTTGTTGTTTCAGTGTTTTTCTGCTTATTTTGCTACTTATTGAAAAGCATTAAAATTATTAGCCATTCTCTGCAACTGATATTTAGATCTATCTTACAGTATATGCCTAGTGAAAATCTGTTTTTTAAACAGTTATTAAATTATTTTTCTAAATCAAAGTACAAGTCATTCAGAGTTGGAGAGTATTCAGACATGACAAGATCCCGTGCCATTTACACGGGCACCGCTGGCTTAGCCCTGGGACTACTACCTTTCCTGAACTGATTCTGTGTTGCTTTTACAACTGACGAAAAACACACAGCTGTGAATACCAAGCAGGCTTTTCCTGTTTGCATGCTACTTTGGTACAAAAGCAATAAAGACTACTTTGGTTGTAACCACGTTCAGCGAATTTCATTGTTTGTGAATGTAAAAAAAGTGCCAATACTCAGCGAGGGGAAAAGGTATTCCCTTGACACTTTGTGAACCTCCGATGTGCTACACTTAAAAACAGTAGTCTAACTTCACAAGTTACTTGGGAACAAAACATACAAACTTCTATGTATTAAAACCAGTGAGATCCTTCAGTCTGGATAACACTGAGACACCACTTTTGATCAAGTTTTGACAAGAAAGTTTCTAGATTCCAAGGCAGGTTTACAATTCCTTTCAGAGAGACCCAAATAAAATAAAATTTAAAAAAAAAAAATTATCTTTTCTAGAAGAACTGTTTCACGAATATTCTGAATGTCTTCCTTTTCCACAGAATAACAACAAACACCAGGAAAACTTTAAAGTGCCCATGAAACAGCATTGTCATTCTTTGCCATGCTTTCTTTATATTATTATTATTACTAAATGACAAGGTTTTTACATTCTTTTGATTATTTTAATAGCTTTTTTCCCCCAGAAAAGTGTTGCAGCTTGTTTCTAATCTACATTCTAATCTACTAATCTGATTCCCTTCTGAGGGAGATGGAGGGCCCAATTTGTCGGCCAGACCCATCCCACAGGGAAGTCTGCTGCCTCCCTGGGGCCCGGGTGAAGGACATTGCTAGGAAGCTCCCTAGTCTAGTGCAGGCCTCCGATTACTACCCGCTACTGGTTATACAGGCTGGCAGTGAGGAGGTTGCAGAGAGAAGTCCCGAAGGGATCAAAAGGGACTTCAGGGCGCTGAGGTGACTGGTGGGAGGATCAGGAGCACAGGTAGGGTTTTCCTCGATCCCTTTAGTGGCAGGGCGGAACACTGAAAGGGACAGGAAAACTCATCGGATCAACACGTGGCTCAGGGGCTGGTGCCATCGGCAGAATTTTGGCTTCTTTGACCATGGGGAGGTTTACACGGCACCAGGCCTGCTGGCGACGGATGGAGTTCAGCTGTCTCACAGGGGGAAAAGGATTCTCGCTTATGAGTTGGCCGGGCTCATCGAGAGGGCTTTAAACTAGTTTCGAAGGGGGAAGGGGATAAAACCAGGCTCACTAGAGAAGAGCCTAGGGGCGGCACGCCAATGTCGGGGGAGAAATCGGCAGCCCAGCTCAAGTGCATCTATACCAATGCACGCAGCATGGGCGGCAAACAGGAGGAGCTGGAAGCCATTGTGCAGCGGGGTAGCTATGACTTAGTCGCCATCACGGAAGCATGGTGGGATGAGTCTCACGATTGGAGTGCTGCAATGGATGGCTATAAGCTCTTCAGAAGGGACAGGCGAGGAAGGAGAGGCGGTGGGGTAGCCCTGTATGTTAGGGAGTGCTTCGACTGTCTAGAGCTCAATGGTAGTGATGACTAGGTCGAGTGCGTGTGGGTAAGGATGAGGGGGAAGGCCAACAAGGCAGATATACTGCTGGGAGTCTGTTATAGACCACCTAGCCAGGATGAGGAGACAGATGAAATATTCTACAAGAGGCTGGCAGGAGTCTCCCAGTCGTTAGCCCTTGTTCTCGTGGGGGACTTCAACTTTCCGGACGTCTGCTGGAAATACCACACGGCAGAGAGGAAACAGTCGAGGAGGTTCCTGGAGTGTGTGGAAGATAACTTCCTGACGCAGCTGGTAAGCGAGCCCACCAGGGGAGATGCCTTGCTTGACCTGCTGTTCACGAACAGAGAAGGACTGGTGGGAGATGTGGTGGTCGGAGGCCGGCTTGGGCTTAGCGACCATGAAATGGTAGAATTCTCGATACTTGGTGAAGTAAGGAGGGGGGCCAGCAAAACCGCTACCATGGACTTCCGGAGGGCGGACTTTGGCCTGCTCAGGTCACTGGTCGAGAGGGTCCCTTGGGAGACAGTCCTGAAGGGCAAAGGGGTCCAGGAAGGCTGGACGGTCTTCAAGAAGGAAGTCTTAAAGGCGCAGGAGCGGGCTGTCCCCATGTGCTGCAAGAAGAACTGGCGGGGAAGGCGACCGGCCTGGCTGAACGGGGAGCTCTGGCTGGGACTCAGGAAAAAAAGGAGAGTTTATCACTTGTGGAAGAAGGGGCAGGCAACTCAGGAAGAGTACAGGGATCTCGTTAGGTCGTGCAGAGAGGAAATTAGAAAGGCAAAAGCCCGGCTAGAACTCAACCTGGCTACTATCGTGAGAGACAACAAAAAATGCTTTTATAAGTATGTTAATGACAAAAGGAGAGCCAAGGAGAATCTCCATCCTCTATTGGATGCGGGGGGGTACGTTGCCACCAAGGATGAGGAAAAGGCTGAGGTACTCAACGCCTTCTTTGCCTCAGTCTTTAGTAGTCAGAGTGGTTATCCTCAGGGTACTCAGCCCCCTGAGCTGGAAGACAGGGACGGCGAGCAGGATAAACCCCCCATAATTCATGAGGAAGAAGTTAATGACCTGCTACGCCACCTGGACGCTCACAAGTCTATGGGGCCGGATGGGATCCACCCGAGGGTACTGAGGGAGCTGGCGGAGGAGCTTGCCGAGCCACTCCCCATCATTTACCAGCAGTCCTGGTTAACTGGGGAAGTCCCGGACGACTGGAGGCTCGCCAATGTGACGCCGATCTATAAGAAGGGCTCGAAGGAGGATCCGGGGAACTACAGGCTGGTCAGCCTGACCTCGGTGCCGGGGAAGATCATGGAGCGGTTGGTTTTGAGGGTGCTCACGAGCCATGTCCGGGACAACCAGGGGATCAGGCCCAGCCAGCACGGGTTCATGGAAGGCAGGTCCTGCTTGACCAACCTGATCTCCTTCTATGACCAGGTGACCCGCCTAGTGGATGAGGGAAAGGCAGTGGATCTACCTGGACTACCTGGACTTCAGTAAAGCCTTTGACACTGTCTCCCACAGCATTCTCCTAGAGAAGCTGGCGGCTCACGGCCTAGACAGGTACACTCTTCGCTGGGTAAAAAACTGGCTGGACGGCCGAGCCCAGAGAGTTGTGGTCAACGGAGTTAAATCCAGTTGGCAGCCGGTCACGAGCGGTGTTCCCCAGGGTTCAGTACTGGGGCCGGTCCTGTTCAATATCTTTATCAACGATCTGGACGAGGGGATCGAGTGCTCCCTCAGTAAGTTTGCAGACGACACCAAGTTGGGCGGGAGTGTTGATCTGCTGGAGGGTAGGAAGGCTCTGCAGAGGGACCTGGACAGGCTGGATCGATGGGCCGAGGCCAACTGTATGAGGTTCAACAAGGCCAAGTGCCGGGTCCTGCACTTCGGCCACAACAACCCCAGGCAACGCTACAGGCTTGGGGAAGAGTGGCTGGAAAGCTGCCCAGAGGAAAAGGACCTGGGGGTGCTGATTGACAGCCGGCTGAACATGAGCCGGCAGTGTGCCCAGGTGGCCAAGAAGGCCAACGGCATCCTGGCCTGTATCAGAACTAGTGTGGCCAGCAGGAGTAGGGAGGTGATGGTGCCCCTGTACTCGGCACTGGTGAGGCCGCACCTCGAATACTGTGTTCAGTTTTGGGCCCCTCACTACAAGAAGGACATGGAGGTGCTGGAGCGTGTCCAGAGGAGGGCAACGAAGCTGGTGAAGGGCCTGGAGCATAAGTCTTATGAGGAGCGGCTGAGGAAACTGGGGTTGTTTAGCCTGGAGAAGAGGAGGTTGAGGGGAGACCTCATCGCACTCTACAACTACCTGAAAGGAGGTTGTAGTGAGGTGGGTGTTGGTCTCTTCTGCCAAGTAACAAGCGATAGGACAAGAGGAAATGGCCTCAAGTTGTGCCAAGGGAGGTTTAGATTGGACATTAGGAGAAATTTCTTTACTGAAAGAGTGGAACAGGCTGCCCAGGGAAGTGGTGGAGTCACCATCCCTGGAAGTATTTAAAAGACGTGTAGATGAGGCACTTAGGGACATGGTTTAGTGGACATGGTGTGTTGGGTTGACGGTTGGACACGATGATCTTAGAGGTCTTTTCCAACCTGTATGATTCTATGATTCTATACATGCTTTGGAAAGGCATGGAATACATTTTACATAAACATGCTCTGATTTTTTTCATCTTTTTACTTGTAGTACTACATTTTAATATCCTTTCCTCACTCCTCTAAGTTAAAAGAAACTGGAGGACAGTTTAAACTGCCTAGTAGTTGTCTATATTTTCATTTCACATACTATATGCCACGTTATTAACCGTAGTACTTGCCAGCAGACAAATGTGATCTTAAAGAAAGCACCACAGGAACTGGAATTACTTTCCATCCATACTGACAGTTCTTAGAGAGCAGCCAGGTCCTGCACTAATAATTGAGTATGTCATATTGAGAGGTCACTTTAGGTGAATTTTGGGGAAGGGTTAAGATTTTGCACTGCTCTTGCTTTTCAGAGTCTTCAATGTATAGCAGTTGCATATTGACTTAAAAATGCTTTTTACAAATGTTGATGAATAAAAAATAAATTTCCCTATATGAAATTTATTATATAAAATGAAAAACTCCTTCTAGCTTATTCTCTGCAAAATTTCACTTCAATGTACAGCCACTACATGATAAACATCAATGATTTCTTGGAGTTTTATCTCCTACAATCAGAAATACAATTCTCATAAGCAGCAGAGAGTGCAACAACAAAACAAGTACATCAAGACTACACAGCCACTAGACCTCACCTGGATCCAAACCATACGCTTTCTCAGACGACACTGAGGTGTCAGGTACATGATATTTTCCATATACCTTCATGCCTTTTAGAATTTCTTGCCTTTCTTCTGATCTGTCCAAAAACAACTGTAGCATGCTGGCAGGCCTAACAGAGTTCCAGTCAGTGTGGTACTTCACTGCTCAGCAAGATCTCAAAAAAATATCCAGTCATTAATACAAGATGATGTAAATGAGAAAAAAAAAACCCAAAAAAACCCATACAAAGTCTGCTAAATCCATCAGCTTTCACAGCACTTGGTTCAGATTCCTAACATTCCATTTCAGTGCCCAATGATATATTTTTTGCCACAGCGGCAAGAAAAAGTAATTCTGAAAGCGTTTAACCACATTAAAGGAAACCTTAATCCAATTTTGAATTGTCATGAATTTGTATTTTGCCTCAGAAATCTTGAATCTGCTATGCATGTTCATTAGAATGAAATAAATCTTTGCTCTACCACATAATTGCCTTCCTTTGTCTCAAATATTTTTAGATGACAAGCTTGATTTAAAAAAATGTCAGTCCACTTGTATTTTCACAAAGCTATAACCCAGTATAAAATAAAAAGACCATGGCCATGTACATGTCTGAATGTGCACACAATATCAACTATGCAATGACCTCAGTACCAAAAGGAGGGCCATCAAACAGCTTGGTGCACAAGACAAAGGGCTCAAGTGAGCTCTCATGTTGTCAATTAGATGGTGGAAAACAGGAACTGCTACTCAAGCTCCTGAAGGATCAGCAAGTCCAGTGACACTATAAATATGGCATTTCAGGATGGAGGGAAGTCATTGTGTTCTCTAGTGTTCTCAGTAACCTTGTAGCATACTGTCTCAGTGGACAGTGTGTTCTCTATTACTTTAAACTAAATCTGACTGCACTTAGGCTCACAGGTTCGCTAGAGAGTTCAAACGCAAATGCCACAGATTGTACCCAGACAGCATTGCATCTTTGTCCTCGCACGTTCTGGAGATAACAGCAAATAAACCAAGTAAGATATAGAGACTTTTTTTAAGACGCATCTTTTACTCACTGGAACAGTCCCCACTGCACAAGCAATACTTGAATTCTGACCACCACCTGAGCATCATAAGTGCAAGGAATCACTCTTCCCTCTTTCCAGAATAAAACAGCATGTCATTAGCTAAATAACTGCATTTCCAAATAAACTGGTAAAAGTATTCAGAACTCAGGTTGAGATTTTTTCTGTAGTCAACAAAGCCTAGAGCAGATAGCAAGCCCACTTTTGCTAAGAGACAACTACGGAGAAATGAGGGCAAAAAAACCACAGGATGGAGGTCACTAGCTTCCTTCAGCACTGCCCAGCCATGTACAAACCTGAACACAAGACACAGGGACTCAAGTACTTCAAAAATCATCCAGTAACACTTAAAAGAGAGATTTAAATTGAATGTAGCATTAACAAGACCGAACAGTTTATACTCAGTCACTTATAACTGTTGAATTCTTCCAGGCTAGATACCAAGCTTTGCCCTTAAAATTCACCTCAAAAGTTTCAGGAAAATTCTATGAAAATTTTAAGCACCTGAAATGACAACTTAAAAAAATAATCAGAGCTCTACGATACTGTCAATCCCAAACATTTAAAATACATTAATAACCTTAAATCCTACTTTTATTTTGTACTTCTTGGCCTGCCCTGACTTTTGACCCCCTTAGTCCATAATGTACTTTTACTGCCACCACCACCACCATGACCAGAGAGAGGGGTTTTGGCCTATGCCATAGGTACTCTTACAGCCCACCTTTGCATTGCAATGGTTCTCTCCTTCCACATCTAAAACATCCTTCCCTCCCTGTAAGAGTGCACATCTCCCATCTCACCTCTGGTCTATGGTGAATTCAATCTGTTCTCCAGGGCGAAGAGCGACTTCCACAGGGTCTCTTCCCTCCTCTTCTTCTATGGCAGCTTTGCAGAGCATTTTTTCTTCTGAGGCAACTATCCCACAAAAGGGAGGAGCTAAAAGGTCCTTGTTATCAGCAGAAGAGTTTGAAAAAGACCACCACTAAAATCCTTTCTGAACTATGGCAGAGCAGTTGAATACTTCCTGACAGGAATCGCGGCCTGTGGAGAGGAGCCCACGCCGGAGCACGCGCTCCTGACAGGAATCGCGGCCCGTGGAGAGGAGCCCACGCCGGAGCACGCGCTCCTGACAGGAACTGCGGCCCTTGGAGAGAAGTCCATGCCCCAGCACGCGCTCCTGACAGGAACCGCGGCCCGTGGAGAGGAGCCCACGCCGGAGCACGCGCTCCTGACAGGAATCGCGGCCCGTGGAGAGGAGCCCACGCCGGAGCACGCGCTCCTGACAGGAATCGCGGCCCGTGGAGAGGAGCCCACGCCCCAGCACGCGCTCCTGACAGGAACCGCGGCCCGTGGAGAGGAGCCCATGCTGGAGCACGTGCTCGTGACAGGAACTGCGGCCCTTGGAGAGAAGTCCATGCCCCAGCACGCGCTCCTGACAGGAACCGCGGCCCGTGGAGAGGAGCCCACGCCGGACCACGCGCTCCTGACAGGAACCGCGGCCCGTGGAGAGGAGCCCACACCGGAGCACGCGCTCCTGACAGGAACCGCGGCCCTTGGAGAGAAGTCCATGCCCCAGCACGCGCTCCTGACAGGAATCGCGGCCCGTGGAGAGGAGCCCACGCCGGAGCACGCGCTCCTGACAGGAACCGCGGCCCTTGGAGAGAAGTCCATGCCCCAGCACGCGCTCCTGACAGGAATCGCGGCCCGTGGAGAGGAGCCCACGCCCCAGCACGCGCTCCTGACAGGAACCGCGGCCCGTGGAGAGGAGCCCACACCCCAGCACGTGCTCCTGACAGGAACCGCGGCCCGTGGAGAGGAGCCCACGCCCCAGCACGTGCTCCTGACAGGAATCGCGGCCCGTGGAGAGGAGCCCACGCCGGAGCACGCGCTCCTGACAGGAACCGCGGCCCGTGGAGAGGAGCCCACGCCCCAGCACGTGCTCCTGACAGGAATCGCGGTCTGTGGAGAGGAGCCCATGCTGGAGCACGTGCTCGTGACAGGAACTGCGGCCCTTGGAGAGAAGTCCATGCCCCAGCACGCGCTCCTGACAGGAACCGCGGCCCGTGGAGAGGAGCCCATGCTGGAGCACGTGCTCGTGACAGGAACTGCGGCCCTTGGAGAGAAGTCCATGCCCCAGCACGCGCTCCTGACAGGAACCGCGGCCCGTGGAGAGGAGCCCACGCCGGAGCACGCGCTCCTGACAGGAACCGCGGCCCGTGGAGAGGAGCCCACGCCGGAGCACGCGCTCCTGACAGGAACCGCGGCCCGTGGAGAGGAGCCCACGCCCCAGCACGTGCTCCTGACAGGAACCGCGGCCCGTGGAGAGGAGCCCACGCCCCAGCACGTGCTCCTGACAGGAACCGTGGCCCGTGGAGAGGAGCCCACACCGGAGCACGCGCTCCTGACAGGAACCGCGGCCCGTGGAGAGGAGCCCACGCCAGAGCACGTGCTCCTGACAGGAATCGCGGCCTGTGGAGAGGAGCCCATGCTGGAGCACGTGCTCCTGACAGGAACTGCGGCCCTTGGAGAGAAGTCCATGCCCCAGCACGCGCTCCTGACAGGAACCGCGGCCCGTGGAGAGGAGCCCACGCCCCAGCACGCGCTCCTGACAGGAACCGCGGCCCGTGGAGAGGAGCCCACGCCGGAGCATGCGCTCCTGACAGGAACCGCGGCCCGTGGAGAGGAGCCCACGCCGGAGCACGCGCTCCTGACAGGAACCGCGGCCCGTGGAGAGGAGCCCACGCCGGAGCACGCGCTCCTGACAGGAACCGCGGCCCGTGGAGAGGAGCCCACGCCCCAGCACGTGCTCCTGACAGGAATCGCGGCCCGTGGAGAGGAGCCCACGCCGGAGCACGCGCTCCTGACAGGAACCGCGGCCCGTGGAGAGGAGCCCACGCCCCAGCACGTGCTCCTGACAGGAACCGCGGCCCGTGGAGAGGAGCCCATGCTGGAGCACGTGCTCGTGACAGGAACTGCGGCCCTTGGAGAGAAGTCCATGCCCCAGCACGCGCTCCTGACAGGAATCGCGGCCCGTGGAGAGGAGCCCACGCCGGAGCACGCGCTCCTGACAGGAATCGCGGCCCGTGGAGAGGAGCCCACGCCGGAGCACGCGCTCCTGACAGGAACCGCGGCCCGTGGAGAGGAGCCCACGCCCCAGCACGTGCTCCTGACAGGAACCGCGGCCCGTGGAGAGGAGCCCACGCCCCAGCACGTGCTCCTGACAGGAACCGTGGCCCGTGGAGAGGAGCCCACACCGGAGCACGCGCTCCTGACAGGAACCGCGGCCCGTGGAGAGGAGCCCACGCCAGAGCACGTGCTCCTGACAGGAATCGCGGCCTGTGGAGAGGAGCCCATGCTGGAGCACGTGCTCGTGACAGGAACTGCGGCCCTTGGAGAGAAGTCCATGCCCCAGCACGCGCTCCTGACAGGAACCGCGGCCCGTGGAGAGGAGCCCACGCCGGAGCACGCGCTCCTGACAGGAACTGCGGCCCGTGGAGAGGAGCCCACGCCGGAGCACGCGCTCCTGACAGGAACCGCGGCCCGTGGAGAGGAGCCCACGCCCCAGCACGTGCTCCTGACAGGAACCGTGGCCCGTGGAGAGGAGCCCACACCGGAGCACGCGCTCCTGACAGGAACCGCGGCCCGTGGAGAGGAGCCCACGCCAGAGCACGTGCTCCTGACAGGAATCGCGGCCTGTGGAGAGGAGCCCATGCTGAAGCAGGGGAAAAGTGTGAGGAGGAAGAAGAGGCAGAGAGGAAATGGTGTGTATTGACTGGAATCCCCCCACCCCCCATACCCGACTCCGAGCGCTGGATGGGAGGAGGAAGGTAAAGGAGTCAGGAAGGAAGGAGTGAAATTGAGCTGACAGAAAGGGGCAGCAGGGGAAGGTGGTGTTTTAATTTTTGGCTTTCTCACCATCCAAATCTATTTTAACTGGCAATCAGTTAAATTAATTTTCCCCAAGTCGAGTCTGTTTCACCCATGACAGTAGCTGGCAAATGATCTCTGTGTCTTTATCCTGACCTACGAGCTTTTTCATCCTATTTTCTCCCCCTGTCCTGTTAAGGAGGGGGAAGTGAGCGGCTGGGTCAGCATCTGGCTGCAGTCCAAGGTCAACTCACCACAGTATGGCAGACAGATTTAATTATTTTCTTTGCTGCCAGTATAGTTATTAACCTTTACTTGAGGAGTATCTCAGTTCTCTTTGATCTTTTTCACCTCCAGCATCTTCTATTGATTTTATTTCTCTCCAGGCTAAAGCCAAAAAGGGCCTATACAAGCACTTTTTACTAATGCTCTTTTAGAAATCTGTGTATATACATTTAGCAAATTTTGGCATTATCTAATACAATATTGCTTATTAAATAAGTTAAGGGCATACTGTATAGCTCTGTATTTCACTGAAGTTATTGCAAGAACTGCAGCAAAATTTGTCACAATCTCAATGCAGCTTTCTCCACTGCACTTTTTGTTGCCAACCTCAGCAAGCACGGTGGAGCTGCACAGCAAGCAGGATTGCACTCTGCACCAGAGCTCAGAGTAAAACTGCTGCAAGGCCTTCTCTTGGTGGCATAATGAAGGAAGAACAAGGAGACAATTCCTCCTGCCCTCTAAACCTTTCCTCAACTTGCCAAGCGGGAAGCAGAGAGGGGGAAAGCAGCAATTCATCTCTGGCTCTAGCATTTTCCATTATTCCTTTCCGTCAGAGACTTGTTGGGAAGTGGAACACGAGGAATTTGTGAAAAGGGAATGAAAGAAGATGGACAGCAACTGAAAGAGACACTAAAGAATATACAACCATTTGTTATCTTTAATTTGGTGTATCACATAGAATTTTGGAGTCATGGTGTTTTTCAGCTGTTAACTAACTTCAAATAAGCCCACAGGCAAGACATTTGTCTCACTAGAGCATAGGCAGTATGTTTGTGTCAGCTACTTACAGAGGCATTCTAAAAAGTAATAGCAGTAGCAACAGCCTGTCACTATCACAACCAATTACTTGTGAGCTGCAAATTTAACATTTCCAAAATTTCAAGTAGTTACAGAGATTAGTACAACACTACACAACAGAACTTAGAATTTGTTCACTATTTTTAAACATAAGAAACAAACTAAATCACACACTCAGAAGTTATGAGATACCAGTATTTTTATTTCCATAAAAATCATAATACTATGAAAGCATGTAGTTTTAACTTATGATCACTCCCCGCCCGCCATAATCCTCTTAACTACCAACATATACGTTGGAACATTTTTGCAAGATAACACTAAGCAATCTTACTTGGTTTATTTTCAAATTACTGTGCAAAACATTCAATAGGGTATCTGCAGGCTTTGCTTACTAGGATATACAATTCTCATTACTGCATTTTCATTTCCAGTACCATTCAGATAGAGGAAAAATACACCTTTAAAGCATTTCTGTATATGTTGCCTTCCAGCAGCATCAGTAACTGATTTAGTCATTGGCAACATTCAAAACAAAACAGAATTACTAGCAACATTCAAAACTATACAGAATTTTGCTTTAACAGACTAGACCACTGCTCTAAGCGGAATATCCTACTTCTCAAAGTATCTCAGACCTTAGGCTTTAACAAAGAAATAAGATGTGTATGCTCAAAAGCACAATGATGTAAACACACAAAAACACCCTTTCTCTTGACCACTAGATCAGTTAGGGTCCAAAGCGAGAAACCTTCAGTGCAATGTCCTCCCATAGCAAAATTCTCACAATGCACAAAATTCTAGAAGAGGGAGCCCTGCTGAAGCAGGCTGTACTCTCAGGTACACATCCAACAGGGTGAAAAAATAACATGCTTGGAAATTATCATCAGCACACACCTCCTTTATGGGCATAGCATCCCAGTGATTGCTGGGATCCTATGCTCCTACTCCACTATGCCACAGCAATCCTTTCACAAGTACACATACATTTGGTTGCCAATATATACTGTATTATCAAGAAAATCCTTCAGAAACCAAAATACCAGCTTATGGAAGCAAGTGTTTTCATTTTCACTTGAGCTACCAAAGATTATTAATACATATTGAAAGGATATTGCAGACCTTTAATTGTGCAGGTTTACATAAGAATCTTTGACAGGACTTTTAGGGCCTTCAGACATACATGTTCATATTTCCAGTCTTTCCTCAGACAAATCTCAAATTTACTTTTAACGAGAATTCTGTTCATATAAAAAAAAGTAGTGACAAGTCAGAGGTACATTCTTAAACACACCACTAGGGGCAGAATACTTTAAAAGGCCAAGAAATAATAGCGGTAATTACAGAAGCAAGAGAAGCAACCTTCCTAGCTAGGCCACCTCACTGTCTGTCATACAGCAGAAGGGCACAGGATATACAAGGTTATTACTGCAGTGCTTATGAGCCCCAGAGTGCAGAATCACATTAGTTTTCAAAACATAAAACCAGAAGAAAGACAACCTATGTCAAGAGGTTACAACGTGACTATAAGAGAATAGATGGAGGTAAGCAAACTAGTAAGTAAGCTGCACTATAGAGCCTATTCATCTAATTTATCAGTTCTAAGCCAATTGGTAAATTCTCTCATGCACTAAGACCACTGACAAAGCTTTGTCATGGTATCTAATGCACTTTTGCCCAAGCCAATTAAAAAAAGAAAACACCACACCTCTCAAGCACACTCTTGCACACTGCTAAACATGGAGTAGTGAAAAGGGTTGAGATTTGTTGTGGGAAAATGACTTACCTGGTAAGCAACTGGCAAGAATAACTACCACAGAAAAGTGAACAAATGCCAAAACACAAACACCTAGGAAAGTTGTTATTGGGAGTCCTTGAAAATCCTGGCGCTCTCTACGCATCAACTGAAAAGCTCAAAATTTCAATCCACTCCAAATACTGATAGCCAGAGATCAGAAAAATAGAAAGGAACAGGTTAGCAGTCAAAAGCCATAGAAATGCTGGACCTCCCTTTTAAGAGGTGTGGGCAAGAGAATTTGCTAGTGAGCAGAAGTAAATGAATTTAAAATATATTTTACTATCAAGGAAAAACAACACACTACTTCCCTGAAGAGCTCAAAATAGTCATCACTATAGAGATTTCTATATAAAGCAGAAATTTAACTGAAAGCATCCTAGCCTGCTTCCTCCCCATTCTATATATTCTGACATTCCTGCTCGTAAAGATAACTCTAAAAATCAAACGCTTCTTCATTCAATGGTGGGATTCTCCTCTGGTTTATTCAGTAAGTGACAATCCATCACTGAAGAGTACACAACTGAACATAACCATTGGCAAGAAATACTAGGTCTTGTCAGAGAATTCTCTGACCACAAGATTGAAATAGTTTTCTACCTAACCATAAACACAGCTGGTGTGAAAAAAATAATTAAAAGATAAAAATTAATTATGATTCTGATGAAAACATTTTCGGATAGCAAATAAAGGACAAAATTAAAGGTTCAGTTTAAATTTGCTTATAACCATGATCCAACAGCTGCACATCTCACAGTTTAAAGCCAGACTAACAGCAATTTATTCCCTTAGTTTATTTCACTTTAAAAAAGGTGGGCTTTTTTGCCAAATCCTCTATTTAAAAAACATGCTGTGCTTGTAGATGCTGCTCCACACATCATTATCCTTCATTTATAACAAGGGAAACACATTCCTACCCTAACATCTAACCTACTTCTACAGTTATTCATACAGCTATTATGATAATTTTGAAAATCCTTAAAGGTATCTGTGTTACGAAAATGTATTTACACTTTAATCGTACGTTTTATGAAGTAAAAAAAAAAAAATCTGCTTTTGAAGTTATGTGCATGTCCATATTTTAAGAATTTGAAAATTCTTCATATATTTAACGTTACAGTAGTGAACAACCACCCAAGATGTTTTTGGAAACATTTTATTTATGTATTGCAAACACACCTGTACATCATGTGCTTTAATGTTATTAACTTCAGTTTTGTGACAATAAGGCTGTAACTGATAGACGTAGTTCTTCATTTCTCATATCTTTGCCCCAAATAGCCAGTTCTAACAGAAAAAAAACCAACAGCAACAACAAAAACAAACAAAAAAATCAGGGTGCTGACTGTAACTATTCAGACAACAGCACCTCCCGTTTAAGTGATTATTGCCTTCATCTGCTGTCTCTTCTATACATTTCCTTTCAGGAGTTACTATCAGTTCACATCTTCCAGTTTTACTGTTCATCTGACCACTCCGTAAATTAGCTCCTGCCAAACTTACTAGACTTAAGAGAAACTTACTAGAAGTACTAAGATCATTTTGATAGGGGTAGGTTAAGAAATAGCTACACACAGTTATGGCAGCAAACCCGGGTCATGGGTCAACATACAATAGCCTCAGAAAGAGCTGAAAGGTGGTAAGCTCTTGAACCACCTCAGCTGCACCCGCGCCTGGCTCATGCCTACAATCGCACATTCAGAGATAGAACAAGCCTCAGTTACAGCCGGCTCCACGGGGAGAGCCCTGATCAATGACACCGACTTTACAAAACTAAAGAAAAACTCCTGACAGTGTGGCGGTGGCCATTGTGAAAGCCACCATCAACTGCAAGCCTACCTTTGACTCTGCATCGTTAGTAAGAACGAAGGTGTACGTGGAACATCAACACCCCCCAGTGCACATAATAACCACCTCCAACCAATTAATTCCAGCTGCGGGCTACAGAAGAGCCTCACAAGCGCGGGTTACACAGGACTGCCTTTGAAGAGGGGAAGGATCTTCCCCTCGCAGGTTCCGAGGAGGGAGCCTGGGCGAGGGCTGCGATCTTCCAGGCGCAGGTGCCTGCCCAGCGCCCCCTCCCGCCGGGGCGCAACACGAGCCCAGCACAGGCCTCCGGGCCCGGAGCCGCCCCGCCGTACGCAGGGCGCACCGCCGCTGCCGCCACAGCCGGAGCGCTGGCGCGGCGGCTCGGAGCGGCTCAGGTAGCCCCTCCCCCGCCGCCGCCGCCGGCCCCGCCCCGCGAGGGGGATGGAGGGGGCCGCGGCCGGCCCGCTGCCGGGAAGAGGAAGCGGGTAAACGCTCTCGGGCGGCGGCAGCGGCGAGCGGGGTCACGAACTCTGACCTTTCACAGGGGCACGGCACACAAAACAAAACACCACCACCCCCCCGCGCGGCCCCGTAATGCAGACCCGGCCCCCCCTTCCCCTCCGCGGACCCCGTTAGCCCCCTCACCGCCGCCGCCCTCACGGGGGGAGGGAGGGCCGCCGCTGGGCTCCGCCACCCAGCACCGGCCCGCCTGGGCCCGGGTCGGGGTCACCGCCAGGGCACGTTTGGCGCCAATTCCTGAGGTAAAAATCGTTTTTTAAAATTGAGGCGGCCCGGTTGGGTTTCTTTCGTTGGGGCCAGGAAGAGGGAGGGGGCGCGGGGAGGTGGCATCGGGGCCCTGTTCGGGACACCCCCGTGAGCAGCAAAGGGGAGGGGTAACGTTCGGTTTAAGGGGAGGGGGGATTTTAAGGCTCCGATATTTTGCTGGTAAGCGAGAGCCAGCCGTGCTGTAGGCTGGCCTACAGCTCCTGGAGAGAGAGAGAGAGGACCATTGTGAGGTGCTGGGTCGATCCGGTGCGGGAGTCCCGTTGCGGAGCCGCTGGGCTGGAATGCGGGCCGCCTGAGGTCGGAGCCGTTCCGGTCTCGGTGAGAGCAGTCTGCTGTCCGGGGGGTCGCAGGGGCGATGGTCGCGGCGATGCCGAGCTCGGGACGCGGACACAGAGAGAGAGAAGATGGAGTCTGAGCGGGCGGAGGCGGCGGCTTGAACCCGACCCTTTTACCTTTGCCACCGGGAGGGCGGAGGGGAGGGGGCGGCGGGTACTTTGCATACGGGGCTGAGACCGCCGCCATCTTACCGGCCGCTTCCCTACTGCCATGCCTAGGCCTCTGATAGCCTAACATAAGGATATACCGGAGGGGGCGGGGAGGGGGCCTAATGGCGGCGGCAGCAGCCCCGCCTGGGACTTGGCCGCCAGCCAGCGCCGCCATCTTGTGCTTAGTCGCGTCCCTCGGGTGTTTTCCCCTCTTACTCGAGAGGCGGGGCCACCGGCCTTACAGGCGGTTCCCTCAACCAATCGCTGGCGTGCGTGGGAGTGCTTGCGTCTTCGATGAGGTCATTGGTTGGAACGAGAGGCGGGAGGGAGGGGTGTAGTTTCGTGGTGCCCGGGGCGGGAGCTGCGTGGAAGCTCTTCAGTAGCGGGCCGCGAGCGCGCCGCAACCAATGGGGGCAGGCGGCGAGCGCGGCGGGAAGGCGGCTGCCGTGAGGCAGCGGCTCCGAGGTGCCCGAGCTGCTCCTGGCCGGGGCTCTGACCTCGGTATTTTCCGTCGTATCAGTTGTGGCAGGGATTCCTGGCGGCCGCCTGCCACAGTGACGGTGTAACGGAGGTTCCCGACAGAGCCTGACCTGCGAGCCCCGACTTTCCTGTCTCTAGGCTGCCGCTGAGGAGAAGCGCGTGGCCTGCTGCTCGCTGTAGCTGAGTCAAGCATGCAGTGCGAAGAACTCTTGTTTCCTTAAGACAAAGGAACAAATTTCTATAAGCTCGAATTCGGCCTTTTGCCACGTCATCCTTGTTAGGCCATGCCTATAGAGTATCTCAAATGGAGTGTATGGCTTTCTTCTGATACTTTACTGCAACTTAGGGAGAGGTTAATGGTTTTGGACAGCAGCGTGTCTACACGTACTGAGTTGACTGCCACCTTAATACATTGAAAAAATTTTACTGGTGCTCCAGGTGCCTCCTTGCAGTTTCTAAATTCCACCTTTTTTGTTGGTTTGTTTTGGGTTGTTTTTTTTCCTTATGAACTCTGCTGCTCAGGGGTTTTGCTAGGAAGCTGATTTTGCCTTGTGTCACGTTCTGGGAGTCAACATCATTAACAAGCTTACTTGGCATGGCTGTGTATGGTCTCTGGGCTTTCACTTGGATTGGATCAGATAGCCTCAGCTTATTGCTGTTTGGGGAAGGTCGAAAGTACAAAAAACCTTGGATAACAACACCAATGGCAAATCTGTCAGAGCCTTACCACAGCAAAGACTTCATTGGGTCTTAGAAAGGTATTCTTATGAACAAAGTATCTCATCTTCAGGGCTTCCTTCGTCTTAAAGCACTGAGAAAACAGTATGTGATGAGCATATGGTTATCCTCCTTGCTGAACATAAAAAATTAATTTAAAATAGAAAACACTGAAAAGGAATTGCTGAACAACTGAGAAACCATCCACAAGCTGCAATATTAAATGGGTCTGGTGGAAATGGTTCATAAGCTTACTGTGCAAATTGAACACTTCCATAAAAATGACAAGTTGTATGAGAAACTAGCATAAATATGATTTCCATAGGGAATGTCTCAACTTTGATTATGCATTGTTACTAATAGTCTTCCACTGACTTAGACAAAATAATTTTCACATTTAATTTACTACAATATGATTTAATCTTTTTAACTTAATGAATTTTGACATATTCAACGTTAGCTTTGTAGAAGTTGCATTTGAATGGGGGGGTTGGTGCTAAAGACATGCATGCACTTTTCTGTTACATGTTTTGCTATTGTTTCTAGTATGTTTTAATTTTATGTTAAATGAATGCTTTGCAAGTACCAACAGGGTTTTCAATAAAACATCAAATGGGCCAGTGTTCAGGAATGCCTTTTCATGACCTACACCTGGGTCAGAATCTGAACTCTGGCTTGTAATGAGCAAGTCATAGTTAAAAACTGAATGCATGAATTTGAAATCTTAATTAAATTTACCCTTGGAGAAACACAGCACTAATAATGATCATTAAAAATATATTAGAAGTGGTTTTTTTCTTGTTTCTTCCTTTTTCTGTTTGCTTTGTCTTTTTTTTTAACCCTGAAGAGCATAAAGTTGAAGGTACAGACACTCACAATAGGATAAAAAAATTCTGCAGCATTTTCTCCTCAGAGTGATAATGCTATCGCATTATAATAAAAAAAATAGTTTAGATAATAGAAAATACATTTTAGATGTGACAGTTTATTTCGCTTATTGTGCAAGATTACCGTAAGAATATAGATGAACATGGAAGTTTGACAGAATGACTTAGTAAAAATTTGCTCAAAACAGCATTCTTAGATTGCTGTGTCCTTGTTCAGCACGTAGTGTGGAAGCAGTTTAACTGTAAGTTTTCTCTTCCCTTGAGTTGAGGAAAGCGCTTCAGAGATCTGTGAATTCCACAAACTGCATCAGTAGTTGACACTCAAATTAGTCCTTTGTAATTTATAAAATTAACATCTCTTCTTTGCAGCTTAAATAATAGAGTAAAAATAGTATATTAGAGGCTTTATAAAATAAAAGAATAACTATGTGCCTCAGCTTTTTGAACAGTATGGTTCCAGTATGCATGTACTGTACATATGTGTGTGGCATATTTTCTTATTTGTCAGATACGTCAAACAGTATTGTAAATTATCAAAAAGTCGTATCAGAACTTTCTTTAATAATAAAAAACCTAACTTTTGTGCCTGATGGAAGTTGCTGGCATCTTTTCAAACAGGTTCTCTAATGATCTTGCTTCACCATGGCAACCAATATGGAGGTGCTGGCTCAGCAGGTAGTGGAGACTCAGCAGGTGGCTGAGGTGAGTGCCAGATGATATCACAACAGTTGGTATATGAGCTTTTGAAATGAAAAACATATTAGGGAGTCCTTGCTGTTTACAATTAAGCATAAATGGAACAGAAAATCTTATAGAACAGTGGTGCTTTACATTTGGGGGCAAACAAGAAACCAGTGCAGCTAATTTGTGGTTTGTTTACCTTACTTCATTCTGGTGGTCCCCATATTAGGAATGCAAGTAGGAAATTCAACATGAACTACAGAGAAACTTTGCTGTATTATGGATTGTTTAAAAAATTAATACAAAAAAATTTCTGCTCGTTTGACCATTAGCTTGACCGTTTTGGACATGAAAGGTTTCTGCTCATCTCTTGAGTTGTCATCTAAATCCAGAACAGTGTCTGAAGTTACCTTAAGTTTTACTTATGCACTATACTGAATTTACAGTAGGGTGATTAATTTAAATCAGGCTTTATATTTTCTGCTTACACGTATGAGAAAAAGCACAAAATCTACTTAAAGTGATATTAAGTGATGTCTTGTCTTGATGTATATTCACTGAAGCTTGGATGCTCAACACCTAAAATGTCTAAATCAACTCGTAAACACTGAAACTGCATGTGATCATGGCCATAGAAAATAACCTATTTATCTCCTTCAGTATGCAAACTGCAGTCAAAAAGTAAACTAGAATTTCGTCTGTTTAAAATTACTTGGCTTAATTTACTATGATTTATCATATGATTGCATAATTAAGAACATAAACGTATAATTTATAAATGTATAATTTATAATTTTTATTAATTTTATTTATATTTTTATTCATAAATAATGAAGGGCAAGTAGGCTAAGAGACCTCTGTAGACAAGGCCACTTTTCAGACATTAGTTTGGGGTTTGTTTTGACATATTGAACTAAGATTGCACCTGGATCTTAAAAAATATTTTTAGTTCAAGAAGAAGCTCTATATATGAAGGAAATATGAGTGTCATTGTGTTTTCAGAAATGTATTCGAGATTCCCTACTTAGAGGAATTTTTTTTCTAAAAAATTTTGGTTCTTTTTACATAGTGTGGAAAATGGCCTACTGAGTATCCTGGAAATAACATATAAGGGATAGTTTCAGAAAACTCTAAAATTTCACACTGGAAACTGACAAGCGAATTTTCACTCTAGTTTGCTATACCAGGTATCAGTTTGGAAGCTGCATTTTTTAAAGACTTCCAACCAAACTTGGAAATAAAAACCTGTAATGGAAATACTGGCAAATCTTATAGTATTTTGGTAGAACTTGAGTGCTATAATCACATCTAAGGCACATAAAATATGTGACATTTGTAATTCCTCGTGCAGGAAATGCACCGTGGTAACATAGTGTGATGGTTGTATCTTGCCACTGGAGAGATCGCTCCATCTCAAGAGTGTATGAAGCTCTGTGATTTCTTCCTGGCCGGTGGGTAAATAGAGGGCTTCATCTCTTTATAGTATTCAACTCCTCCTTAAATTATATGCCTGTCCACTACATAACACCATGAAAACTTAGTTCATGGAAAAACAGTTATAAGCAGCATTATCTCATTAAGAATGAATTAATGCTATGACCATGTTAACGTTGAACCATTTCTTTATGAATGGCTGGCTGCCTGCTGTTTGTGTATTCAGTCAGATACAGTTTTCAATACAGGTAAATACATTACTATTTTTCTTGAAGTATGCTAAAATTCTATATTTGTACTCACTGTTTCTCAGAGAAAATGTAGCATGGAACTTGGCACTGGCCTTAAAAAATGAGAGGCTTTTTCAGAATATCGTATTTTTCAGTGATGAAAATTAAATGGAAAGAGAGAAAGAGTTCATTAATCATGCACTGAATTTTAAGTTACGAATGATGAGAGACAAGATGCAAATATTGGCAGGTTTTGCTATATCTGCATGATTTTTTCAACATAATTGCCACATATGTAGTGCATGGGTTTATTGAGAACTGATGCCAAGCACCAAATCAGACTGTCATGCAAGTAGGCCATATGTTGTTTTTCCTTCTTGAGCATTAGTTCATCAGGTTTGTTTTCCATGAAAGTGAATGTATCACAGAAGTTGCTGAGTGCGCTCCAGTATTGCATGTATTTTTGTACTTACTCAATTTAAGGACTTTGTAAAATTGTCCTGGTAGTGGTTTGAAATGGTTTCACTGCTGTTGCTTGCTTCTGCTTTATAGCAGTGTTGCTTGTTGGATTTTTTCAACTGTGTATTTCTGAACAGATGGGGTGAGAGTGTTCCATTTTTAGTGTCTGCAGTTGCCTTACAGTTCACGAGATTGGCGAACAGAGAGCAGCTAGGGGATTCAGAGGGAATTTCAGCAATTCCTCCTCATCCTGAGTGGCTTTTGAAAAGCATAAAAAATACTTCAGCCTTAATGCAAAAATAAGTAACACTGCTTTTCTCAAGTATTTATTTAGTACTGTTACTGTGCAATATATCAGTGGCCCAGTTCAGTCCCAGCACCCACGTAGATTTGATTTGCATATTGTTTAAGAAAAATCTGTTTGGTTATGAAGTGGAGATGTATTCCCTGTGCAGTGCCTTAGTTCTTAATGCAAAGTTTTTAAACAGAACTGTCACTGTGGAGAGGAGTAAGGGCTATTTTCTCTTTCCAACATCAGCTCTGATGTGACCCGGAAGAACTTTTAGTAGTTGCTAAAACTGTCCCCTTCCAGTTCCATGACAGCCATAAACTATTCCCAGAGCATCGTTTTTCTCTGTCAGAGAGAGTCACAGGAGATGACTCAATTGAGCCCTGTGCTTACTGGGATCTCGTTTATGCCAGCTGCATTGCTGGAGGATTTCAGCTGCTTTCAGTTCACTCAGTGCCCTGATAAGAACCTATCAAAACCTTGAGCCTTTCTGAAAGTATGTTTTGCCATGGGACTGAAAAAATACTGGATATCTTTGTCACATAAAGTATTTTCTTCAGATATGTCTGATACCTTACATCATAAGTAGTTCAGCAATTTAGGTTTAAGTCCAGATGAAGCGCAGTGTGCTGAAAAAGGAGACTAGAAACACTGCTATTCTGATGGAATAAGTTTTTGCTTTGTTGTAGGAATTAGTGTAAAATAATGCCATTTATGTTTAATATTTTATTATTACCATTTCTGGATGAATTTTCAAGGTGGAGTTTTGATGCTGAGTCTTCTCAAACAATTTTTAGTTCAAATACAGCTTTTCTCAAGTTACTGTTAATTGCATAAGACCTAGACATACCATCAGCCTGAGAGGTATCTCACACAAAGTGCATATTGGAGTAATGAGATCCTACATGGCTTAGGCAGTTTGGCAGCTTCTGAATATGAGAACATTACCAGATGTAGCATAGCCACTGGTGTAATATAGGTATTGGGGTGTTATGTAAGACGTAGTCTGTAATTTTTTAGGATGCACATATGCCAAGAATTGCAGCTTCTTCCATGACTGTTGCCTTCATATGTCCCACACGAGATCTTGCACCAGCATCCCATTAAGGCAGTTAAACTACAGATGAGTTCTTCCGTGGTGGATCTGAATTTTATCTGCCATTCTACAAAGGGCCCAAGTGGTCAGGACAGTTAATTCCAACGAGTATCACTGAAACCTTTTTTAGATATATCTTACATCTGTGAAAGAAATATATTTGGACATTTCCAGGTAATACATACATTTTTCATAAAAGTCTATTATTAGTTTAATAGCTAAAGAAGTTCATTAGGAAAAACAGCTATAGAAAAATCAGTCTTTCTGATTTGATTTGAGATGTAGTGGTTTTTATGGTGTAAAACTTGGTACCATATTTTTCATTTAAATTCTTTAACTGTTTCATGAGAGAAAACTTGTAAAAAATAGTTTAAATTTCTGGGTGCAGTTGAGCATGTTTGGTCTGTGATTGCCTACTTATGCCCTTAAGTTCTATTTTCTTTTCTATAATATTAATAATACGTCTGAAATTGGTTTACACTTTGTGAGAACTGACCAGTGTATTCAAGCAATACAATTACAAGTGGCGTGAATATAGGAAATGTTCTTCTACTTAAGTTAGAGAAGCTTAGAGGCTTTAAAAATTCCTCCACTATGTGGCCAATTGATTATTCCTTCAATATATTTCTCAAATACTGCTTTCATAATCAATGTGGTAGTGGGGAAATAAGCTATAGAAAGTACTGAAAATGTGGTTATTAAGTACAGAAATTTATTACATATATACATATGCTCATACAAACACACCTACACATATAGATGTATCTGTACACTATGGGCAAGTCAGTTTAGTAAATTAGTATGCAACTTGACTATATGGCTGTGAAGAAACCTTATTTATTTCAAAGGACATAAAAATAATGAAATGTCTAGAGAAGCTTAGCTGCAAACTACTGGTTTTATATATACATATATATATTTTATATATACCTATATATTGGAAATTTAATATAATATGATTGCAACTAAAATGTAGAATTAAAGTGAACGACTACTGAAAAACATCAGGAAAAAATAAATACAAATATACAATTTTATGTATATACATTTTTATGTCTATAAAATGACAAAATGATGAATAAATGAAACAGAAGAAGCCAAATTTAATTTTGCCAGCCTTCAAAATGCACCTAATTGCCAAATACTTGTTTTTAGTTTAATGATGAAAAAGGCAAGACAATAGATACATATGTTCTTAAGTGTATTTTTATATTTCTTGAGCTTTGTGCAGATTCTCTGTGTCATTTAATGCAAATCATTATTAATTAATTTATATACACTTCAGCATATGAAATTATTGCTAGTGATACTTACTGGTTTGAGAGCCCAGACGAATGCAGTCCTCTGCCGATTGGTCCAAAGCAGACAATTCTCCATGCTATGCCACTTGTCTTCAGCTTCTATCTTCCAGTTGTATACCAGAAGTACACTTGTCATGCTTCATGAAATTGTTTTGTTCTCCCAGTCTGCCTTCACATACCTAGCGTTTGCAATATGAGTGCTAAAATGAAAGTACCAGTTGCATCCTCATGGACTTTTAAGGAAGTCACACAGTAGTTAAACATTAAATGTTTCTAATCTGTACCAGATAGGATTGGTTAGTGCTGTGATTCTGAAGACTGCTTTGAGAGATGTGGAGCCTTCTTAAGTCCTAAAATTACATTTAATACTGATTGCTTTTTCCTCTTTTCCTCTCCCTCCGGTTGATACAGATCGAATTTCACAACCCCTGTGCACATTAGCAAAAATTCCAGTACAATAGACGGTCCCAGTCTTCTGCAAGCACATGCCAGAGAGGTCACAGGCGTTCTTACAATGACGTTTCCAAGAAGTGAAATACATACGATAACAAAAATAAGAGTTTAAGTAGAATGATAGATATCTCAACTAATTTCTGAATAGTGTTTTCCTGTGAAAATTACTAGGTACAGTAATTTCAGAATTTCTCATTACCTTAAGAGGCCGTCTATTATATTAAACATAATACATACTCTTGTAAGCGTTGTTCTATAAGAATGTCACTGTTGAAATATTAGAAACTCTAAAGTTACAAAATACTAATTCTGCTTCGCTATGGGTATTTATTACAGTAGCATAGTTGATGTCCTATAAAAATAAGAGTGAAAGCCTTTGTAGCTGTAATATTTCTGTGCAGCATATAATACTTAAGAAAGTTCCATTAAAAAAAAAATTATCAGGCCCTAAAAATCTAACATTACTGTTAAAGATGCATTTCGTATATTTTATATTTCTTGCTCAAGTCTTTGAGATTTTGTAGGTGACTTATGCAGTTGTGACAAAGCTGTTAACTACATTAGTACTTACTAATGTAGTACTAACTACTATAGTTGTACACTATAGTTGATAGGTTTCGTATTTTATTTCAAATTTTGATTACTTTGCTAGCTTGTCTTTTGATTCAGAAAACAAGAAACTTCTAGTCTTTTTTTTCTTATTATGTGTTTTTATATCACTTCTGCTTAAGCATTACAAGGATTCTGTCTTCTCTCTGCAATACGGCTATTCCAAACTTTAGAGTTGGGAAGTCTACCTCTGAACAGAGGGTTATGTAGTGATAAAGCGTTATTATATTCAGGATTTGGTTTTTGTCCTAGGAAAGACAGCTGCTAGTCAGGTGTCATAAACGTCTTTCCTGAATGAATTGGACAAATAAAAGCCTAGAGTGACAAGGTTATTAAGTGTGGTATCAGATAATAAGCACAAGGAAAATCTAACTAAAATTTCATTGGGTATTCTCACGTGTTTTAGTTATAATACTTTCCCCCACACTAGATCACTATTAGTTGACCTAACATTTACATTGTACCCATGCTGTAAATACACTTCTGTAGTTACAGTAATTATTCATAGATATTATTTTTAGAGAGTTGTACAATAGGTAATTGTGTTTTCTATCAAGTGAAGAGCCTAATTTCAATAGTGAGCACATTTCTGTGCTAAGATTAGGAATCCTTGAGTTAAAATAAAATACCAGTGCTACTTAAAGACACCTAGGTCATGCATTCGTTGCATAAGGCTTTGTAGCAGAAGTCCACTGCATTCAAGTTTACTGTTGTAAAACTTGTCAAGTACATGGTCATTTTTCCCAAAACTTCACGTACCATAACTTTAACAAATTTCGCTTTCTAAGAATTTAAAAATATTTTCTGTTTTTACCCATTTGTCAGCCTTCACTGCAGCCTCATATGAATGTTTTGTTATGGAGTTTAAACTAATTAATCACACGTGTGTCATGAACTTACTGTATGAATTCTTAAGTGTATTAAGACTGATTATGCTACTTCGTATTTGAGGGCCATGCACTAGTTTAGAAAGGCCTATGTTCCTTTAAATACATTAGCTTGATGAACTTTAAGGCTAAAGATGCTCCACAGGGAATATGGTGGATTTTCCTTTCAATTTTGCTGATTTGAAAATAATTCAAGACACAGACAAACTCTTTTCTCGGATTTCATTTTGCTGTTTTACAGTTCACAGAGAGTGAGCAGGTAGAGGCGCTTAAGAACAGAGAACAGAGGGAGGGGGAAGCTTGATAACCTCGTTCTATCTTCCCCAGATGAAATTAATCTTACTATTAGAGAAACTCCTTCAGCAGCTGGCAAAACAGCAGGAACACGTCGATTCTGCTTCCTTGGTTACAGGGAATGATAGTGCACTTGACCTTCAGAGGAACAGGGTCACAGAGAGGGCATTTTAAAACAATACTGGCTGCTTTCTGTGATTGGAATCCTCAGTAATGGAGACTGGATGAAAATATCTGTGATCTGACTAAAAGTGACGTCGACATTTCTCTTGGATTGTTTTGCCCTCAGAGTTTTGCTGAGGAAAAATGTAAATAAGACTGCAGGAAGAATTTGACACTGTAAGTACTAGAGTCTGTACAGTGGACAGCTAGGGAGAAAACAGTATTACGTGTATTAAAAGAGATTATTTTCCCCCTGTATCTTAAGTGTATGTGATGTGTTTTGTGTAGGGGAATTAGGAGGTTTTGAGCTATCTTTTACGTTATATGTATTTTCTGACTATGTCTACGTCACAGTATTAGTGGTTACTTTTAAATGATTGTTGATTAAGCCTGTGTAAAATGTGGTGCACTGAAGTTTTCTATGATATACGGCCTACTTTGTTTCTTTCCTCATCTCCTGAAGATGAAGTTTCATTTGAGACTCTTTCCAGTCTTAAAGAAATTAAAGTGTATTTAGTTTTTTAAAAAATACTTTAGAATTACAGAAACATACTGTCATTGACTTCGGAGGACTAGGTTTTTGCATGTACAGCTTCCAAAGCAGTTGCTTTAAACATGATACAGGTTTCATGGTGTCAAGTTTCTTCTGAACAACAGATCAGAATAGTCAATGTTATGTTTAATCCTGTAAGTGAACCTAATATAATCCTAAACTCTATTATTTTTCTGCTATGAGTACTTAAAAACCATTTGCTTTCAGAATACTTTGATTCAATTTATTTGGGAGTCTAACTATGATAGCTTAATTTTTCCTATAGTATATAAGCTGTCTGAAGTTATCCTTGTAAATCTCTGATAGAACTTTTCTAGTGTGTTGCATATTCTCGGACTACTATTCCTTTTTTTTTTTCTTTTTTTAATTTTAATATTTTTATTAAGAAGTCAAATTTGGTGCAATTGACTGCGTAGGTCTATAATAAAGCATCACATATTTATCCATTCTGATCCTTTGTAGGTGTGTGACAACGCTCAAGGTAGAAATTTAGCTGTCAAACAAAATGATGGATTTTGTTTTCCTCATTCTTGTAAATTGTGTATTTCAAAAAATATGTTCCCTTTTTGCATTTGATTTATTTACCATGGTTGTTGTTCTGCTGTCAACCAATGGCATGTGTATTCAGTCTGGAAAATAAACTTGAGACTTTTAGTAGCAGTCAGAAATTTAAAACTGTTCTTATTCCACTGAGTATTAAGTAGGCAAGCCTACAAGGTAAAATTTTGCATTTCAGAGTCCTATGCCATCCTGAGTGTGTATGCATGTTAATAAGAGTATAAAAATAAATACATGTGCACACTGAAGCATTTATTGGTATTAGACAAATTATTCTCCATTGGTGCACCGTATCTTCTCAGCCCAGAGAATACTAAAATATTGTCTGTTTTCAGTTTAATAAATATATCTTCTTGAATATTTAAACATGAAAATGACATCTCAACATATAATGGTAGTTGGTCTCAAACTTGCCCAACTTCGTAGAGAACTCACTGTTAGGCTTAAGATAACCAAGTAGTCGTGCAGTGAGGATGAGAAATAACTCATATTAAAGGAGACTGGAGTTGATCAGTAGAAATAACCTTTATATGGGGACGTAGTCCAGTCGATAAAAACTGAGAAAGTGTTTTAAAGCATAAAGCACTAGTTTTCATATTGACATAGTATCTGAAACCACTGTTGTACACTAGGACCCCTTTGCATCAGGTACTTCACAAACCCAGAAAAAAGAAATGGTTGTTTAGTCCCAAAATGTTTGCAGAAGAATTTCAGTGCAGTTACCATATATATACTGGCATTCTTTTTATAAATCCTTGAACAACATGGAAAAATAGGCCTCTCTCTTTATTTCCAAGCTGACCGCAGTGCATGGTGGTGTAAGGTTCAAAGATGCTTCAAAAAAAGGCTAAAGATTCTATAATTTAAGGTGAAAGAATTGGAAAACAGTTTTAAAAGATCTTCTTTCTCTAATTTAGACCTTTTAAAGGGTGCATAGCTTAGATAATAATTTGGCATGGAAGATAAGGAGATCATTGTTCAAATGTGTCCTCTAAGAGTCTCGATTTTGGGAGTCTTGGTTTTTTTTCTCGCTTAGGTATCTCGTTTTCTGCTGCTGCATGCCTTGTCTCATCCAATAATTAGAAGATTCTACTACTTCTACATCTCTATATATACATCTACATACTTCTACATCTCTACATCTCCTGTATATTAAACAGGAAAGCTTACAAAATTAAGGTTTTCCATGCAAGCTTAAACGATGACTAAATTGACACTACTCTGTTGTCCAGCTATATAGGTTACGATAAATAAATCATTCCAAGATTGTTTAAAAGAGAATTTAATAAAAACAACTTGAGAGCTTCCTGGTTTTGGCCACATGTCACTTGCAGATATTAAACACTAATTTGATACTCTCAAATTCCCATGTAGAATGCAATTGTTATAATCACTTATACGCTATACACAGTCCTACAGCTTCTGTGGGACAATGTAAATGTGTGTTAGGGGATTTTTATGAAAACCCAAATTACTGTTTGCAATCACAATTTATAAGTATTGCAAATGATACAATTTACAATGAAAATCATGTAAAATTATGAAATTATCAAAATGTAAAATCTGTTTTAAAATCTAAGTAAGATTTATTTAGCATTAGGCAGACTTATGTAAAAATCTAGGCTGCTAAGTCATTGACATTATAGAACATTTTTCCAAAGAACAGAGTTTTGGCCTATATGCATTGTTTTCAAATAAGTAGTTATGGGTTAAACTGAGTGTGGAAGAAATCAGTAGTGCTATATTCTGTTCATTCTTTTTATAGAGTGCATCACTGTGGTATTTTATTCCAATTGAAATGGAATGTCTCTATAAATTTATATTGTATTTTAAGAATTTACAGTGCTTGTTATTCAGATATGCTGCGTGTGTAAAATTTGCTGTCAGCAGTCTTTTAAATATTACTGTGTTTTTCCACAATTTTATATTATAACTTTCAATAAAGAATGTGACTGAAAAAGTATCCATGTTGTGCTGTTGACTGCAGATAGTCATGTCACCTCTGGAGTTGTTGTAGTCTACACCAAAATACTAGTGTCTTGTGTGCACTAACTGTTGTTCAAATATTTTTGCAACTTTTTTGAAAATACTGGTGAATATATGCAGTATATGGCTTTAGAACCAAATTATCTCCTTTGTTTTGAATTTTCTTACAAGAGTCAAAACATTGAGCCATGTCACAGACTAGTAACTTGTAAAATGCACCAAGAAAGCAGAGCTTTCATACTGAGGACAGCACAAATAAGGATATGTAATTTTCTTCTAAGTTTCTCTATTAGAAGTAGCAGAATGATTTAGCTTTCCCTCTACTTTATTGAAAACAAACAAACAAAAAGAGATCTGGAACTAACCATGTTCTGACTCTTCAAGAACTTCCAGGATAATTTTGATATACCTTGTTTTGATTTTGTTTAGTTAAGCCCAATTTTTTGTTTGGTCAGGTTCCAAACTAAGAGTGGCAACAATGCATGTACCAATAGTGGAAGAAAATACTTATAGACATCTACATCTGCAGATACTTCTGTATGTTAAAGACTGATATAATAGTTTCAGCTCATGATTATATCTGAAAAAAATCCAGTAATACTAAACAATGTACTTTTTATAAGCACCTGTATATCCTAAGCTTAATATAAATGGGACTGGATGGCTGTGGGGAGTGGCAAACTACTTTTCTACCTGTGAGCTGACTGTAAGGACTAGAATACAAGTGCTTCATCTATACTACATTTACAATTATTAAGAAGGAACAATTAGTACTAACAGTTGCATCAATAAATCTGAGGATGAACAAGCACGAAGTCTAAATATGCACAACTGTAGAATTATGTGTGTGAATGTACATTGCCAATGCCATATACCTTCTGTAAACAGAAGAAAAAGGCTGTCAAGCCAATGTTATCTTGCATGTTTAATTTAACATTTAACAGTTTTGCTCTGAAAATAGCTATGCAAGGGATGTTTTTCAAGCTTTTTCTAGGTATTCAGAACTAGATTTGCATTATAGTTTAGTGCTCTAGAAAGACATGGAATAGAACAAGAAACAACAGTATTCAGTTGTAGCGCCAAATTTAATCTCTGTCATGCTAGTGAAAACCTCACTAGAATAACAAGAATTAACCACATACACCTGAATACATGCTGAATATATTGGTGATCTGTTGGAGCAGAAATTCCAGAAAAAATCTGCGCCTCTCTGAAGTAGAAAAACAGAAGTTGGGGACAATAAAAAGGGGGAGAGGATATGAGCACACCGAACAACTGGAATTCTAATTTATTCTACTGTCTAAAACACAGATATGCAGATAACCAGCCATCTTAATTTTAACTTTTTACCTTAAAAGTATTGGACAGTTAAAATTGTTCTTACTTCTACTTGAAAAATGCAATCACTGTTTTCTCCAAGTGAACTGTATAGACACCACACTTTCAAAAGGCTTCACGGATGAAATAAGGTCAGATAAAAACTAAAGGCCAGTTTGGTCAGATAGGAGTTCTGTGCGCTCTTCCAGCAGATTCCGTATATTTCTTGTCCCATATATGTTCCTGGGATTGAGGACATTTTTATTTAGGGGCCTAGAGGAAGCTTTTCTAAATTTGGGCTACTTGAAAATTAAAAAAGTAGTTCATAAAATACTTCAAAATTACAAAACGGTGAAAAATTTAACATTATACATTCGTGTGTATATGGTGTATTTTGGTTTTACAGAAGCAAAAAATGAGGCAAATATATAATTGAAAGTTGAAAAAATATTTCTGCATTTCAGTAAGCCGAAGGAACACATAGTAATTATCCAGTGATTGATTTGGGGCGGGGTGGTGGTGGTTTGGTTGTGTGGTTTTGGTCATCTATCAGATTAATTCTGTTCCCCAAAAAAGCCAATATTCTAATAATTCTGATAATTCATTGAAAACAAATCCAAGTTGGTTTAATGACTAACCTTTCCAATAAATTTAGATTCCATGCTATAGGGCCATCTGATCTTTAATAAATACATGTATTTTTAAAAGTGTTCAGTACTGTAACAGTAAATTAAAATTCTGTACATTATTTACAGGTGCAGACTGTTCAGACTTCACTATCTGAATCTCCAGTGATGACCAGCCCTTCCCAACGTATCCAGATAATTTCCACAGACTCCTCTGTAGCTTCACCACAACGCATTCAGGTAAAAATCCATTGATTAAGTAACTAACTATTACACCATCTTTTTTTCTCCTCCTCTCACTTAGGTTTATACAAAAGCATGCTAAAGTCTACGGAAGACTTCCTTAAATTTGTGAGAACAGATCATTTTTAGCACAACCTAAAATTCTCCTTCTTTCTCAGCATGTATTTGGTGATGACGAGTTGGCTGTATATAATAATTGTATTGATGATGTAGTCAGTGAGGAGTATTTGCAGAGGTTAAACTTAGCCTACGTATACAAGTCCTCTGAGCTCTAGCCATAGCAAATGGGCAGACATTGTTAACAGAACACCTAAGATCATCTCCACGGGCATTCCTCTCTCTCTGTCTCTCTGCCACATTTAGGACCCAGTGGGAGAATAGCCCATTTAGGATAAAGTTAGCCTTTGGGAATGCTGCACAGTGGGTCAGTGTTACTGTTAGATAATATAAAGACGCCATTAATGTATCAGGACGTATGCAGTGACAAATTATATAAGAATTGTTAAGTATTAATGTTACTAGAATGTTGCAGTACTGCAATACTGAGCTTTTGACCTGCTTGACCTTTTTCTGTGCCAGTACAATACTCCCATGTACTTCTGCTAGAGGCGGTCCTGGAGAAGAGGATCTTGTACTCCAGGGCATTTGGAATGGTCCTGGCAATGCAGCCTCCGTCACAGGATGGACGCTTTTTGGGATATGTCTTGATCAGGGTGGGTGGGTACTGTCCCTATGAACAGCCCTGAAAACGCTTTTAAAATGATTTTGACATTGTCATTATAGTTACTATACATGACACATTTTTTTCTGTAATGGTATTTTCAAAGATTCAAATTGCAGCATGTATAATGATGTATATAATTAGTTTTTCTTATGAACCTAAATATCATTCACTTCTTATCCAGCCTAATTTTGTCGTCTTAGTTATTTATTATCATCAGTGCTTATATCTGATCCATGAAAAATTACAAAGAAGTCTCTATGATTTTTCTTTATAGACAGCACTAAGGAGATGGTCTTCAGTTATCAACAACATTTAGCTATGTTTTTTATCTAAGATGTTATTCCTTAAAGTTATCAACGAAAGGTGGAATCAGGCAGCTTTATTGTTTCACATGCTGATTTTCAAGATTCTGTTATGATGGAAGGTTTTTATTTTTCATACAGTTGTCTGGTAACGTAATCTCTATTTTGTCTGGTAGAGTAACCATATCAATATGTATCAATATTTCATTGCAAGGTAGATGTTCTCACAACATGTATAACTGAAGCATACTGAATATTCAGCATTCGTAAGGTAGGTATTTACATTGTAACTTTTGTTCAATTCTGCAAAATAATCTACCTCCTTATATCACTGATATTTCTGAAAAAAACCTACAACTCATGATGAAGGAGAATACTAGGATGAGAAAAGAGTATTCCTGCTTCCTCAAAACAAATACAGGCAATATTGTAGTGGTGTCAGTCATAATCCAAGATTGGATTTCACTGTGAATTGTCCTGTTAAGATCTATGTGAAAATGATGGAGGCTGAAGAAATCTCGGCAGGGAAAACTCTGGGGAGCTTAACAAGTTAACAGTTTTACAACAGTGGGACTGAGGTGTAATGATTGTCCTTTAACCTTTGAGCTTCTTTGGAGCTTTATGTTTGTAGACTCCATACACTTATGCACTGAAACGTTTATACATATGAGACCTAAAATGGCTTATTCTGTTCTGTAAATGTAAGAATCCAAAGAGTCCCTGAAATGCTCTGTCTTGACCAAAATTCAATAGTAGGCTGGCTTCATCCCCAGCTTTGAGTACCATTTCCTTTGTGCAGGTTTCTTTAGGTTTGTAATCACAAAATGTGAGGTGAATCTTTCCTGAAGAGTTTCTGTAATCTAGAAAAATCATCACTTCTGTAATTCAACTTCTGCTTTGGGTAGTTCTAATGCCTTTTTAAGGCATTCTAGCTTAGTAAAACTATTAGCATAGTCTTACTTTCTACTTTATGTAGACATATTACACAAAAAGGATATGACAACTAGATAAAAAGTCTAGGGAAACAAAATTAGAGAAATAAATACACTGTTATTGTGACACCTAATAATCAATTTAATAGGATTATCAGTAAATTCACTTGACATTTTCTTTTCATTAGTAGTTTTAACTCTGACATTAAGCCAAATATATAAATGAATTATATCAAAATAGCTTTCATAGTCAGGTGTATACAAAATGAATACAAATCTCAATAATATACCACTATGCTTTTTTGGTCAGCTGGAGTAATTTTTAATTTAATGTTTTTATAACTGATCTGGAGGTAGGAGTCGAATGTACATTAAGGAAGTTTGCCAATTATACTAAATTGGGAGGAGCTGTGGACTCCCTCGAGGGTAGAGAGGCCTTACAGAGAGATCTGGATAGAATAGAGAGCTGGGCAATCGCCAACTATATGAAATTTAACAAGAGCGAGTGCTGGATTCTGCACCTGGGACGGGGTAATCCTGGTTATACGTACAAATTGGGGGACAAGAGGCTGGAGAGCAGCCCTGCAGAAAGAGATCTAGGGGTTTGGGTTGATGGCAAGTTGAATATGAGTCAACAGCGTGCCCTGGCAGCCAAAAGGGCCAACTGTGTCCTGGGGTGCTTGAAGCACAGCACAGCTAGTCAGTCGAGGGAGGTGATTGTCCCACTCTACACTGCACTGGTGCAGCCTTATCTCGAGCACCATGTGCAGTTTTGGGTGCCTCAATACCAGAAGGACATCATACTAGAGAGTGTCCAGAGGAGGGCGACCAACATGGTGAAGGGTCTTGAGGGCAAGACTTACGAGTTGCAGCTGAGGTTACTTGGTTTATTCAGCTTGGAGAAGAGAAGGCTGAGGGGTGACCTCATCACAGTCTACACCTTCCTCAAGGCGCGCAACGGAGGGGGCAGTGCTGATTTCCTTTCTCTGGTGACCAGCAATAGGACACGAGGACATGGAATGAAGCTGCATCAGGGGAAGGTCAGGTTGGACGTTAGGAAAAGGTTCTTCACTGAGAAGGTGGTCAGTCCCTGGAACAGGCTCCCCAGGAAGTTCTCACGGCACCCAGCCTGTCAGAGTTTAAGGAGCATCTGGACAAGGCTCTTAGTCATATGGTTTAGTGCTAGGTAGTCCTGCGAAGAACAGGGAGTTGGACTTGATGATCCTTATTGAGTCCCTTCTAACTCAAGATACTCTATGATTCTACGAAATTTCTGGATGCTGTCTCACTAGGCAGAGTATACCCTGCATATATATCTGCCATTCATCAGCTGCAGTCCTTAACATTACATTTTGTTCTAACTCTGTCTGGGATCCACTATATCTAACTCCTTTTGAACAGCTAGATGTGATTACAAAATCTCCCCATATTTCTTCATTATTAACAATATCAGACTCACACTTTTCACAACTCTGTCTAGTATTTTCCATCTATGCGGTAGGTAAGCAGATACATATGTATTATATACATACGTATTTGGTTTGATTTTATTGTTTTTGCACTTATGTAGGTAGCTGCAATAACTTTGCACCAGTGTAATAAATGTACAAATAGTAAAATAATAAATAACAAGGATGATTATCAGAGAGTATCATATAATTCTGAATAAAAGGTTTTAAAATGTATGGCTCATAAAATTCTGCAATATGTTTTACAGATTGTGACAGATCAGCAAACAGGTCAAAAAATCCAAATCGTGACAGCAGTGGACTCAGCTGTGTCTCCAAAGCAACAGTTTATTTTAGCCAGTCCAGATGGAACTGGTGCAGGAAAGGTGATCTTGGCAGCACCCGAGACATCTAATGCCAAACAGCTTATCTTTACCACCACGGACAACATTGTGCCAGGCAGAATTCAGGTAAATATAGTAACTGAGATAGAACATAGATTACTGTTTTTCAGTTTTTAATTTTTAGATTATTTAAGCCTATAATTGCTTTAAGACAAATTGCAATAGTTTTCTAAAGATCTAATGACATGGATTGGACCTTACTAATTGTAGGCTTCGTTATTCAATCATAAATCCTCCTGTCTTCAGGTTCCTTATGCATTCCATTGCACTCATCACCCCTTGTTCTGTGTTCTCATTAAAATTCCAAAGACGTAAGCAAATACTTAAGACGGTGCTTGTGAGGAGTGCCAGGATTTCAAATGGTCTGTTCAAGTTTCACAGATATACAACTCACCTAAGCAAACTTACGTTCACAACGCGGTATCAAGACATTGCAATAAAAGCTCTTTGGAGCAGAAGCTGTCCTCTGTTACGGTTATTTGTAGGTCTTGAGCATAATCCTGACCAATGGGAGCTTTGCAAAACAAGTTATATAAACAATAATCTACCTCCAATGAAATCTGAGATTTCTTCCTAGCATTCTTAAAAAAAAAAAAAAAAGTTCTTGGTCCCTATTGCTACTGTTACAATAGAGAATATTTTACAGGGAGAAGTATCATTCTTACATAAGTATTTGAAAAAATTTTATTAACAGTCTCTCTAAATTTATTTTCCTATGCTAAATGGGTTATCTGATGTTACAGAGGGGTGGGGTTTTTTTAATTTTTCTGTGTTAAGTGGAGTGTTCTAAACAGGAGTTTTGGAATCCAAGCCCTTCGGAAGCTAAACTGTTTCTATAATGGATCTCAGCTTCAGGCTATCCCGTCTGAACCGTATACCCCTAATAGCTAGAGAAGGGATAGCTGGGAACAGCATCTGAAATACAACCATCTTTGGCTAAAATACAGCAGCTGTTCAAGAGTAATTGCAAGAAGGGAAGACTACTGTTGACTGCACAAGTGAGGAAACTTATTTGTACTGAACAAAGCTAAGAGTTTTATTTGGAATTCATTTTGCTATGACTGTTTCAACAGTCTCACTATTGACAGTAAAAACTCTCATTAACTTGCATTTTATACTACCTAATTTCATTCCACATGTCGTTCTTATTCTCAAATTCAGCCACCTCTTCCCAATCTTGTTCTGTAGGCAAAGTTCCTTACTTTCATGTCAGAAGAAAATACTGGCTTATTACCTCTTTTTGTTCTGGAATTTTGTTTTAGATAGTGACAGACTCTGCTTCGGTGGAACGTTTGCTGGGAAAAGCTGATGTTCAGCGGCCCCAGGTAGTAGAATATTGCGTAGTCTGTGGTGATAAAGCATCAGGTAAGGAAGCATAGAAAGTAGTATTCAAGAAACTTGATTGAAAGGGATGAAGGGAGAAGGTTTCATGTATTTTAACTGATTTTAGCCCTGCTGATGGCAAAAGCAATTGAGTCTAAAATGGAAAAAGATAACATTATACTTTGTACCTATACACACAGAATAGTTAAACTAACTGGAAGAATATTAGTTTGTACTTAAACTGGAGTGTATGGTAAATCGGCATGTGCTGAAAGACAAAATAATGATTGAATAGCTCCTGGTAACTGAAAGAGACTATTTGAAGCATTTAGTCCGGTTCCCCACAGCGATGGGCAGCCATGCAACAAACATGTCACCTAGAAAAGTCTACCTGCTCCAGGAAAACACTTCTTAGCACTCTCTAACAAACTTAAGACTTCCCGGTAGATTTTGGTCTTTTACTATCACAGAAAAAAGCAGGCAGAGATCAAGTGATCAGTGTTTCAGATCCATCTAGTAATAAGGAGTCTACAAGGTAAAATTTCTACATTAGCCAAGGAAGTGGACTGTGCTTTCATGCTACAGAGAAGACACCTTTCTGTCTGCCTCGCTTTCTTTTATTTTTTTTAAGTGTTTATTAAGTAATTAAAACAATACCAGAATTGATATGTATAGGAATTTTAAATTAAGATTGCATTTCAAATTTTATTGTAAAATTACTTATATTCTGAAATTACTTGAACTCTTAGCCTGTATGTTCTTTTAATGTATCCTATAATCTGTAACAGCAGATAGAATTGCATCTATACTTGTTCAGAATGGGAACTACCACTTCACAGGCCTCTCATTCAGAAATAGGCTTAGCCTTCCTCTCTTCTCTCCACTCTCTCACCAAAAAGCCTTGACACTAGGTAAACAAGAAGCATCTTGTAAGACTTTAACAATGCTTTCATGGTCCAAAATGATGGTAAGAATACAAAATAAATTTAAAGGATGACTTTTACAATGTTTTACTTGTTTAAGATGAATATTTTCATGCTAAAATATAAGCAATTTCCATCTGATAACAATATATATGTTTCCTAGGTCGTCACTACGGTGCTGTCAGTTGTGAGGGATGCAAAGGTTTCTTTAAAAGGAGTGTGAGGAAGAATTTGACCTACAGTTGTCGTAGCAACCAGGACTGTATCATCAATAAACACCATCGGAATCGCTGCCAGTTTTGTAGGCTTAAGAAATGTCTAGAGATGGGCATGAAAATGGAATGTGAGTGTTAAGTACCCAATGTGATACTGTGCCTACCAAATAATAAATCTGCGGACTACCACTTTTTCGTGTGTTCTCACCATTTCAGTGTATGTTGCTTGAAGGAAACAGAACTTTCGGCAGCCAAAGCATCTAGCGTACCTTTCTTTCATCACCATTTTATGTCTGAGGTGCAGTAGTGATTTGTTTTGAACAAAGTCTCGTACTACTGTAGTCTTTGAGGAGCCCAGTTAGAGCATCACTTAGAATGCATGTTACAAACACAGTGTATATTTATAATACAAAATATTTTAACATGGGTGGACATAAATCTGAGCCTAATGTTCAGAATCTGCTTTCCTTCTGGTTTATTTTTGCCACTTTTCCATCCAGTGATAGAAAGTAGTTGATGTCCTTTTTTTTTTCTTTTTTAATTTTTATATTAATTTGGTCATTTGTGAGCATTGTATTATGAGGCATTGTGTAAACTGTCATATTTTAAACAATATACTTTCATGTTTGTATGCAGTGCTTCATACAATTCCAGTGCTAGCATCCAAACACCTCTTTCAATGTATTTTGTTTCCAATTTATAGTACCTCTGCTTCTTCAGTCCAGCACTTCGTGAACCCTATTATCTGGTTGTTTTGTGATAAGTTTATGGAGAATTTAAGGTGAAGCAACAAATACTTTTCTTCTTCCACTCTGATCTAGGCAGGATAAGTTTCAACCACTAAGTTCAAGGGAGGCAGAACTTTAAGCTGTACATAGGGAGATCTTTGTTGTATTTGCACTCTGGAACTCCAGACCTGTAGTGATGATTGTTGGGCTTTGCACACACTGTGCTGAGTATAAGGGGAGACATTTGTACAAGAGAAACTGCTGCATTTCTAGTAGCTAAACCTTTCTTACCCCACTATGATTAGGATCTATGCTCACTGACTTTATGGGGCATTGGGTCAGCTTTCTGATTAATATTTATATATCCACCAACCCAACAAAATGGATATACCTACTTTTAAGCCCTTAAATTTTGCTGACAGTAACAATATTAGCAAAAATAAAATCAGGAACTGAATAACTCTTGCTGGTTATGAGAATATCCATGTATTTTACTGTTACATTCAAAAGGGCTATAGAGGAGGGTTCAATTTTTTTGTTTGCTTGTTAATAATGTTAATCTTCTACAGCAGTAACTGCTGTATGATTAATTGGTACAATGAACAGGACAGAAATATTGTCTCCATTTATATTATGCCTTACGTTTGCAAAGTGTGTGAGAATTAATATTAGTACAACACTCTTAAAAATTCTTTATATTATCCTCATAGTCTTTTATTCATTTTATTATCCTCATTTTCAGGTGAAAAATTGATGCAGTCGAACGTTACGCCAAGCTATAGAGGAGTTTGTAAAGTTTAGTGACTTAGATTCCAGATAACTTTCTGTAATCTGTTTAATAATACTACCTTAATATTACAAAGATGCACTTTTTACTTCCTTTAAAATTAGAAGTTACTGTTTCTTACTATTTTTATTAAAAAATTTACCACACTTGTTTGGCACATTGGAGACTGAGCTTATTTTCTTCCAGTTGTCAAGTAGAAATACTTTAAATTCTGAAAAGGTTAATTTTGGGACACTGTTCCCTAACTGGGTGGAATGAATGGATGTGAGTGAATTGCATATCATGCAGAGACTCGTCTCCCAGGGCATTAACCTGCATCTCTTGCCTAACTTGCCTGTCTTGACTTTTTCTGGGTTCATTCTGGGTTTGCATTGTTTTGAATCATCCAGAGTATGACTGCGTATAACATTTAGGTATAGCTTTACCTGTAAAAAATAAATAAATAAACAATTTGAAAACACATTTTGCAGAATCTTCCATCTTATTAAATGCCAATGAAATAGAAAGCTTTGACTCCAGTTCAGCAAAATTTAAAGCAAATGATATCTGTGACTTTCTTAGTTAAAAATGTACATAATCACAGGTATAGTAAAATTGGAGCCTGTGTTTCTTCAGTCTTCATATTAAATTTCCAGTTTTGCACGGAGCTGATACAACATCATAACTGTGCAAACTGAAATCCTGTTGTGAGAATTTTACTTTCTTTTTGTATTTTTCAGTTGAATTACTTCCTTTCAAATCTGCATGTTTCTATCTTTATGCAGCGGTTCAAAGTGAAAGAAAGCCTTTTGACGTGCAACGTGAAAAACCAACCAACTGTGCAGCTTCCACTGAGAAAATCTATATCAGAAAAGATCTACGAAGCCCTCTAATAGCAACTCCAACATTTGTGGCAGATAAAGATGGGACACGGTGAGTACCTCAGTTTAACAGGTCTTGTTTAAGGTTATTTGTGCATATTACTTTTCAGGGACACCTATATTCTTTTTTCCCCTCTGCTCTAAAGAATTGGACGGAAGAGAGCTGCAATTCACAAATCATCTGTTTCCATTACCAAGACCAACCTAGATTGTTCTGCTTGTCATGAAGGTTTTTATGTCTGAATAGAGCTGGGTGGTTTCCAGTTCAAAGATGGTTCTTGCCCAGCCAGGTCAAAGCATAGGCAGGGCAAATGTGTGATATTCAAGCAAAAAGCATGTAGGCTTACGCTGTGATGCATTCAGGTTAGCACTTCTCCGAAACTGAATCTACAAATGGCAGAGTCAGTCTTCCTTCTCCTAAAGACAGTGGTAAAAGAGACTGCAGTGACTGCTGATTCAGATCCCAAAAGACCAGTTTCAACAAGAGCAAAACAACAGCAGCTTCCTTTTACTACACGGAAGATATTCCGAGATGGTTCCCATGCTCTCAGTTTTCTCCATAGGCAGTGGGTGTGGAAATGCATATCATAATAAATAGAGGCAAGATTTGTCTTTTTCTGAGTACACTAAAAAAGAACTCTAGGTTAAATACCACATTTTTAAAACTGTAGGTCTGGTTAGTTTATGAATGGGTAATAACCATCTAAAGATATTGGATCTCAACATTCAGGTTTTTTTTATATATATGTATTTAATCTTTTATATATATATATTCTTTGTTGAACAAACGACACTGCAGTTAGGATGATTGGGCTGCAAATTTCTTGGAGAATTGTTTTTCAGTGTTCTCGTTTGCAAGTCAGATTGTTCAAAAGTACTGCTCACAGACACATTTGCTTCTTTGAGATTTCCTTGTGCTACAGGTCCCTTACAGTCCTATAAACAATATTATAGTCATTAAGTGTGACTCTCTATTATTTATGTAGGATTCAGATTTGCATAATGCATGATAATTTGCTGCCTGTGGTAGTTCACAATGTTAGTTGTTAGTCTCAGACCCCTTAAACTATAAATTCCCTGCGGCCTGAACCTGTTGTGCATGCATTTGTATTGGGTTATGCAGACTTTAAGTAACAAATAAACTTATCCTTGCTGACTGCAGACTTCCCACTCTCTCCCTAAATTAGATACAGCAAAGGGAAAGGATGTTTGGTCAAAAAGTAGCAGAAGTAAAGGCAGCAGGGATTTTATGCAGACCTTCATTATACGACTGTTTATGGCTGTATTTTGAAATGTAAAATATCTTTTCTTGACATAACTTTTTTCTTCAGTGCTGTCCATTGTCTAACTTGGAATGCACAGTTATGCCTTCCTCCAAAGTCTAATGCATAACTCTAGAGCTATTAAGTGACTTCTGAGAGCATGAGAAGACAACAACTTTCCTTAAGACAGAATAAACCAGCATAAAAAGCAAATGAGAAGGTATCTATTTGGGAAGTTGTCATTGCTTTTGCACAGGAAAGGAAAACATATTCCAGTCTTTCTGTCTTTCAAGCTACTTTTTGGAAACTGTTTCAGAAAGACTTAAGTCCTGATGAATAAACTCTGAGCTTCATTAAATTGTTAATTTAAAAACTGGTAATCCCTTTTATTCTGACATAGGTTGTTACACATTCTTCTGGTTAATGTAAAATACTATTGACTGTCAGATGCCTTATGCTTTTGAACAGGTCAGCAGGTCTTCTTGATCCGGGAATGCTTGTGAATATTCAGCAGCCTTTGATCAGGGATGATGGTACAGTCCTCCTAGCTGCTGACTCCAAGGTAGTATTCTTTCAGTTAAGTTCTGAACATATATATATTTATTTGTTCAGATTATTTTAGCTATGTACATAGGCACAAGTAATTTTTGCTTTTGAGAAGATAAGGTTGGGGTAAGTGAAGATCTGTATGAATGGAGGTAATAAGCTAATCAACAGGAACATGATTTCTTTTCATGGACTTATTTCTGCAAAAGGTCAGCCACAGGTAGTTCCCCACATGATATGTCAGCTGGGGCTAGGATTGATGATTACAATAGGATTTAAAGATCATTGTGAGCCATTGTTCTTCCTGTAGGTGTTCATGAGGAAGGGAAAGGTACATGAGAAAACACAAAGATTAAAAATGGGAAAAATTTATGTATGATACATAGCCTGTAATTTTGATCTACTAGTATGGTTCTTCCTTTTTAGGCTGAAACAAGCCAGGGTGCTTTAGGAACACTAGCAAATGTTGTAACATCTCTTGCTAATCTCAGTGAGTCACTAAATAATGGAGATACTTCTGAAGTTCAACAAGAAGAGCAATCTGCAAGTGAGATTACACGGTATGCATTTATATTTGCATCTTATTTAGCAATTTGTATGGTGTATACTTACAGTCATTCATTGAAGTAATTTGGCATTGTGGCACCAAACACAGTAGAGATTGCCCCCTACTTTGAAACACAGAAACAATTCTTTAGAAATCCAGGTTTGACTGTTGTCCTCTTGTGAAGAACTGTGTCCTGTGTTATAAATGTAGTGTTGTGAAGCTAGACCAGATTTCATACTCAGAAAAATAATAAATGACTAGTTTGTGACCTTGAGAGCCTCTGAGAATAGCAACACTTCGGTACTGTTTTATTTGTTATATATATATATATGTTATAACAATCATCTTGTTATAAGGAAGCTTCTCCTGCACAATGCTCATGCCCTTAGCCCTGCTCTTTAGGGGTCTGTATTACTGCAGATTTCTTTTTGAGATTGTGCTGCCATAATACTTGCTGGTAATGTAGGGAAAACGTAAGATTAATAAACTTTTTTTTTAATGTTTAGAAAGAGTTTGAAGTCTTTATTAATGAGAAAAATGGGAAAAGGAACATGGAATCTTAAAATTTCCAGCAGAGCTTGAGATTTTTACGGTTGGGGCTTTTGTTGGGGTTTTTGTTTGCTTTTTTTGGGGGGAGTGGGTGGGTTGAAGAACAATATAAATTGGCAATATAGTGAAATAAGAAAAATACTTGGCCTCAGAACTGTCCATTGTTTCTCAAGTAGAAGTCTTTTAAGAGGAACTTAACTTCAGGTTCTTAAATGTTTTATTTAAACTCTTCAAGTGAGTGAACTGATATTTAAAAATACTTCACACTGCAACTTCAATTTATGTCAACCTTGTACTCCTTCTTTAAAGCAGAAAAAAAATTCCAACCCCCTGCCCTCCCCCCCAAAACTTCTTGATAAAAATACTGGCAAAACAGCACTATACCATAATACTGTCCACTGGTATGAAATTGGAGCACAAAATTCTTTAAATCTAAGCTCTGTTATCATAAGAAGGGAATTTACACTGTCTTATTTCAGCAATGGCCCAGCTACAGCTTGAGTATAAAGGAGTCCAGGGACCAGTCTCTTTTACGTTACTGTCAAAAGGTTTCTAAGGCTTTGTCTATACTGTGAGATCAGGAGTGTCTGGCCATCTCTCATCTTAAGGGAAAGGAAATTCAGGCATGTTGTCTAGAAGAGAATCACACTATTCTCCACTGTTCCAAGAAATTGGACATCAAGGACAGGGACTGTAGGGAGTTCTCCAGAGTGTATCTAGTCTATAACCCTCACATAATCTGTTAAACATTCCAAGGTGAGAAGGAGGGGATAGTGAATGGTAAGCACAAGAGACCCCTTTACTAGTACAAATACTAGCATAAAACTATTAGAGCAGGATTTACAGTAGTAGAAAGTTCCCCTCGTACAGAGGAGTCTTTTACCAGCTATATATGGGCAGATCTATTCCTTTTATTAATGTCCAAACAGTACAGAGGGGTCAGGTTGTAATGAAAAGTCTGACCTTGTGTCTTAGCATAAACAGTTCCTGTATATGTTACCTCTAAGTGGAAATGCATTATAGCGTTTAATTTGACCACTACTCTGAATTTTTTTAAGGTGTAAGGAAGTACTCTTTCATTGTTTATTACTTTTTTTTTCCAGGGCATTTGATACTTTGGCTAAAGCACTTAATACCACAGATGGTACAGCAGCTCATAACTTGGCAGATGGGATGGATGCTGCAGGAGGAGGAAATATTCATGTAATCAGTAGAGATCAGTCAACACCAATTATTGAAGTGGAAGGACCCCTACTTACAGATACACATGTCACATTTAAGGTATGTGCTTCTTTAAATGTCTGACTAAACAAAGTAACACTTAAGACATAACCCAAAATTAGTTTACCATGTTTTCTTTATTCTTATATTTAATTTTGGCAATATAATCTAGGATAACATCTGCTATTACAAAGCTTCTAATACAATTTTCACTCTTGCATGCTGTATCTAAAGAGTATAGGTGTTATTTCATAAGACCTTTTCATAGACAGAAGGATGCTTTAAAATTTATTTCACTTTTCACTTCTGTTGATAATCACATTCCATATCATCCATATAGTATGATGTTTTTCTTAATTCATTTATAATTCTAGATAGTGTAAAACTTTCATCTAAAAAGCTCCTTCACATAAAGAGAGGTTACAGTGCCTTCTTAGATGCTTATGGTTAGACCACTGAAAAAGGTCTTGCATTCTAGAGATGCTTCAGCTTCAACTGAATACAAACAAACACATGCTGATAAACAGTGTGCGAGAAACAATAAGGGTGTTCATCTTGCTGTAACCAAATTGCACTGTTTCAAGAAATACAAAGATTATTACTGAAATAAGTAATACTTAATGCAGTCAAACTTTTATCATAACCTGCTTATTTCCATTAATGGTGTTTTGTGATTGTAGATTCCTATTACATGGCTTTCCCATTTTAGATATTTAGATTTTATATTTTATTTTGCTTCTTTTTAAAAAGTTTTAAAAGATCTTTTATAGCACTGTGATGCTAGCCAACCCTCCACAGAGCAAATAAATTTATAGATTTAATTATTATTAAATGAATATTAAAACATTTTAAAAGGAAACATTTGAGCTCTCTCCCACATAATTTCTTGTCTCCTATCTCTATTTTGCATTCCTTGCCAGTAGGAATGCATTTTCCTTTGACAATTTCTTGTCACACAGTTGCTTATGAAAGACTATGAGAGTAGTTTGAATGTTTTCGCTGGTTATTTCATGGATAATAAAAATTGTTTTATGTCTGAACTGTATATATTGTACTGTACTTTTATTTTTTGCAGCTGACAATGCCCAGTCCAATGCCGGAGTACCTTAATGTACACTACATCTGTGAGTCAGCATCACGACTACTTTTCCTCTCTATGCACTGGGCTAGGTCCATACCTGCATTTCAAGCTCTGGGGTAAATGGACATATTCTGTTGAATGGTTTCCTTTCTAATGAATTTAAGCACTGATCTGAACACTTTTCAGCTATTTTGAATTTTTAAATGATGATATTGTTTAATTTTTAATGAATTCTTTCACATGTGTGAACACTATGCAATATTCTCCTTTTTGGAAAATAAAATAGAAGACGGCAGAGGAAGGGATAACTATAATATCTGATGTAATTGCAGTTACAGAAGCTAAAGCCGAATCAAAAGCAAGCATTTAATTTGTAGAAATATATCTTTGCAAAGAACTGGTGAGCACCATTTTACAGATAACCTGTAGTTGGCCTATCACTACTTTTTGCTTTTTGAATTACTTGTAATATGCTAATATATGCCTTTTAGTAAAGTGGTTTGCAATACCTTAGTCCTTATTATTAATTCGTATAACTAACATAATTACATAGAGGGTGATAGCAACCTGATACAAAAACTACCTACAGTTGTTTGATTTTCTGTTGTTTATAGGCAGGACTGTAATACAAGCCTTGTGCGTGCCTGCTGGAATGAGCTGTTTACCTTAGGCCTGGCACAGTGTGCACAGGTGATGAGCCTGTCTACTATCCTGGCAGCTATTGTCAACCATCTCCAGAACAGCATACAGGAAGGTATGTTGTCAGTGTATTATTCTTATACGTGTTCAGTCCTGTCAACACTACAGGGACATTTGTGTAACATTTCTCATGAGGTGTTTCCTAATCAGTGGCAGAATTATTCCCCAGGATCCAGGGGAAGGAGAAGCCTTCTCTGGCATAATTACCTTTCCTCTGGTCATCTACAACTTTTGTTGCACTGACCTCACAGAGATCTCTGTGGGATGGAAGTGTCCATAGAAGAAATGGGGATAAGGTTGGAGGACGTGTTCTCCTGTCTTCCACATCTGACTGGCAGTACAAGGAAAGACAAGTACATCCTAAAGTTGGGTGTGCTCACAGAGCTTTCCTCCCATCCAGATGTAATTTTTTTTTTCCTCTTAGAATAATGATGTCTTCTTCGAAACCACACCAGAATTTTTTCCTTCCAGAACTTTCCTTCTCCTCTTTGCAGTGTAAAATTATAGCATTTGCCAAGTATCATAACAAGAATATTCTTGCAAGTATAACGGTTTTGGATACTGTTATAATGCAGTAATGATTAATGTATTTTGAATTACCCTCTGAAGCATTAAACAACCTATTTTCTTGACACTCTTAAGAAGATATATGTAATTTTATTTTTTAATTCAGTATTGGCCTGTTGATAATGATGACTGTATCTAGAATGGATGATAATCTGTTATGGTTGCTTTTTTTTAATTCTTTTCTTTCAGGATGCTCCAAATCAATATGATTGATTAGTGTGAGAATAACATTCCATTTTTTTAATAGGAGGAAAAAAACAATACTAGCTTTAAACTCTGCAAACACAGCATATATCATGAAAGCTAGCTTAAATTTAAATGTGAGTTAAAAGTAGTTACAGAATACTGTTTGGTATCAATTTGTGTGATGATTTTTGTGGTGCCATTATTGTGCATACAAAAAATTGGAAAATAGGCTTTTACTGAGGAGAGTAAAACTTGATTGTAGAACTATAAAATGTACAAAAGTAGATAATCTGAAAAAAATGTTTAATAACCTTCAGTCCTAGTAAAGTACATTTGTTTTAATCTACTTTATTAGCTTCATTATGATAAAGTAAATTAGACAGAAATTTGTTTCTTAAATGGATAGTATGCTTTCATAATGAATATAGTTGGGTTTTTTTTTCTTTTTTTCTTGTAATTTAAGAGAGCCTGGACAGCCCTCAAAATACAACAAACTAATGCTCTTTTCCTGCACAGAGAGGCGAGCGTTTAAAAGACCAACAGGGAAATGCACACCTTGTACGTTCTGCACAGGGTTAGGCTTTTAATTATATCTCTGTCAGAATAAATAGAGCTGTCTATTCCATCTACAGGCAATGAGTTTGTGGAGGACTAAGTGGTGGGGCTATTACAACCTTAAGCTGGCTCCACTCCTGTTCCCATGTCTCAAAAAAAAAAAAAAAAAAAAATTTGTTCTACAACCTGTACTTCCAGTCATACCGCGTTACCTGAGACTGGCCAAAAAAAGAGGATGATTTGTTTTACTATGATTTGTTGATGATTTGTTTTATTTATCTATTCTGCAAAGTTACCATACTATATTGTGTATTATAACTTTAAAATTCAAAACAAAGTGAAGAGATTTCAGAACTTTATCCAGGAAGCATATTAGTGATGAAGCTATTTGGAAACTCTGGAATTCAAGTTCACTTTTCCTGAATATTTCTGCACCATCGTTTCCCACTTAATATAGAAATGAAAACATTACATCATGTCTATCTTGATCCATCGTGAGTAACTAAAAACTCGTATCACAATTCATGTATTTTAGAAATTTAGATTATGCTTTCATTCTTATTTCAAGACATTGTGCAAAAAATGTTTCTTCTGTTCAATCTTTTTATTGCAGTTTCAGAAAATATGTAAAATGATAAATTACATCAAAGATTCAGTTTAAGGCACACGGGTCTAAGCAATCATATACACTATTAGCTGTACAGACAAAGGTAAAATATTTAAGTTATAATGATATGAAATACTAGCATTAGAGAACATGACTGGAATAAAATTATTCTGACGTATTTCTCAAGAAAAAGTTTTATCCCTTGTGAATTGACTTACCTCTGAAGTTTGATTATAGTAATTATATATTCAAAGATTTGTCTTAATGTCATCTCTAAGGTTTTTATTCTTTGACTAGTCTGCAGATACGCAGAGAGAAGGTACATTTATCAAAATAGAAATCTCTCCCTCCCTAGCTGAGCAGCTAATGCCACTCAATTGTAACTTATGCACAAATAATATAAGATTTTTTTTTTTTAAATCAACATTTTAAGAAAGAATATGAAGCCAACATAAGGAACATGGTGTTTCAAATGATGGAAGAATCTGTGCACATGTATTTGAGTGAATTTACCCCATCAGAAGGAAAAAATCACTTCTAAAAGTACAGATAGAGGAAAAACTAGCACTGCCATTACTGCTCTTGCATTCACTTGTGGAAAAGCTAACTCAATACTCTTTGAATTTAAAACTGGGATTGCATGATAGCATTTGTTTTGTTCGTTCCCAGAATCACTCTAGCCATTTGTAGAATAATTCACCATAGTTTGAGAGTCTCTGCTCAGAACAGTACATCACTGGAATAAGATTGGTGTTGCAGATTATGCTGTACTGGCAAAATTATGCAAAAGAGTCAACATTCTGTTTGCTAGCCCTGTGTCTCACTCAGCTTTATAAATCTTCACTTCCATAATCATTTAGGCCATCCTTATATGTTAAGTGGTTTTAAGATAGCAAATGACACAAAGTCACATCACTTGTTTTATAAAAGGATATTGGTTAATATATCAGATATACTTGAGCTCACATGAAATAGTAAGCAGTATCTTTTTGTAGATAAACTTTCTGGAGACAGAATAAAGCAAGTCATGGAACACATCTGGAAGCTTCAGGAGTTCTGTAACAGCATGGCCAAGCTTGATATTGACGGATATGAATATGCATACCTTAAAGCTATAGTCCTCTTTAGCCCTGGTAAGGAATTTAGTAACCCTATCTTTTTAAATATAAGCATTCATATGTTAATGTTTTGGTAATTTTTTAATGAGATTAATGTCTTGAGATGAGACTGATCTGTTAAGCTGCAGATAAAATGATTGTTCCATAATGATTTATCACAAACAATATGTTTTTTAAAAATAACTTTGGAGCAACATATCCATGTTATTTACAGTTCCAATATATCAGGTATTTCCTGTACAGCCACCTTAGAAGACCAGACTCTCAATTATCTTCAGCTGAGAATCTATGTGTATTAAGTTATCTGGCATGTGTACTAGCAATATTAGTGAAGTAAATGGTAGGAAAGATTAGAGGAAATACATTTTCACAGTGACAAAAAGAAAGTGGCTTAAATTTTAATATTTTTAATACATTCATAAGAGGGATTGGTGAAATATGAGCAGAATTACCGTTGTATTTTATATGGAACTTCCACAAAATCTCCAAAACTAAATGTAAACAGGCTGCCTTCCATTTGTTACCAAAAAAATGATAGCAGACAACTAAAGCATGATCAACAGTATTTATGAGATATGAGGATTTACTCAAAGAAGACACTTGAGATTTTCTGGAATGATAAGGTAAGGACATTAAAGAAATGGGAAGTGACAGTCTCTTCAGCAAAGGTGGAGAAATGTTCCTAGGACACAGAAAGTTAATTTAAAACTGCTGACAGGCTGAGTGAAAGGGAAGCTCTTGCTCAGAAACGTAAATTATTTACTTTAATTCAAAGGTGTATACCACTGTGAATTTAACAAAATACAAAGAAAAGAAGTATCTTGTTATCAGGGTTTTGTTTTTTTTTTTTAAACATTGATATTATTTTTCTCTTTGTAGTAAAACTTACTTTAATTACAAGATATTGGGGTCCTGAAATTTGCTTTTGAAATTTTTTTTGTAGATTGTACCATTAGGGTTAGGTTTATTAGGATTTTTAGTCAAGTTGGAGGAGCAAGAAACTCTCCAAAGTCAAGCTAGCTCTGTCCCGTTTCAAGGGAAGAGCAATTGGAACACAACACGGAAGATATTTGGGCATAGTCAGATATGTGGTATTTTCTGTTTTTTTTCTGATCATGTGACTGTCTTTGAGGAGCTGAGCCAACTGGAATTAAAACATGAGACAGACTCAGGAAGGTCAAGAAATTGATCTGTCAAGAAAACAACTCTATAGATACTGCTCAGTGAGCATAGTTAGTCGAAATCACAGAGGCAAACACATTTAAAAAAGCAAGTTTAGAAACGAGGAGTGTCATTGCTTGGTACACACCTACAGGCTTAATCTTTTTCTACTTTCTTGTGGATACACACAGCTATAGAGAGAAAAGTGAGTAAGCTAATTCTGAAGCCAAGAAGTAAATGTCCAGTTGAGTGGTTTCCTTTATACAGCTAAGACGTTAAACATCACGATCCAAGACAAATATTTAAATGAAATTTAATGCAAGAATCTTATAACTACATATATTTCATAATGTATAGGGAAACAATCGACATACAGAAATGTTTTGTTTCTTTAGATCACCCTGGTCTGACCAGTTCAACCCAAATAGAAAAATTCCAGGAGAAGGCACAGATGGAATTGCAGGACTATGTACAAAAAACGTATCCAGAAGATACTTATAGGTATTTATTGTCTATAGTACCCAAAGTAATGTTGTGGGCCATAGCTGGCAAAAGTACAAAATAACATCGTTGATGTAAAAATTTCCTTTTTGACATCTGTTCTTTTTTGACTATGGATGAGAAAGAACTAGAACCTTGTTCATAAAAGCAAGCAGATTGTTTAAAGATAGGTAGAAGCAAGAATGGCTGTCTAGCTTGTTCCACGTAAATTAAACTTGAGTACTTTTTTTTTTTTTTGAATGGCTTTTTTTTTGAGAGTCTCATTGCCATGTTTAGAAAAGTAAACAGACTTACTTTATTAGATGTCTCAAGAATAACTCTCAACTGCCTCAAACTGCCTCCTTTTTCAAGTTAGTTGTCAAAGAGGCTTTGGGATAATAAAAGGTGATTATCATCCTTTAAATGTTTATCAAGTTACATATGCAGAAAAGTATTTAAACTGTCAGTTTATAAACCATGTGGGGAACAGTAACCAACTCTTAAGCTTCTGTTTATAAGAAACTCCCACATCCTACTTACTTTCTCCTTTGTTTATTTTTTTAATTTCCAAGGACTTCTCTGTGAAAGTATCTTAACTTGTTTTTTCACCTCCCAACTCTTCCTGTTTCTTACTTGCTAGAAATAATTATCCTATTTTCTAATAATGTCCTTCAAAACTATTTTAAATTTCATCAACACAATGATTCTCTGCACTACAAGGGAAATTCTAACTTCTGTCTAGCAATATATCCTAGAATATAATTCTCTTACTGTGAAAGGTATCCCCATGTAAAGAAGTATGCAACCCCATGCATTTAAGCAAGGTCTGAGGGTAGTGTAACTTAAAAAAACCAAACCAAACCAAACCAAACCAAAACAAACCCCACGCCTGTAAAAGAAAGAGCTTCTCCCATCTCAGAAACTGGTTTCTGCACTGATCTTACAGAGTTAACATTGTGTGGGGCAACAGACAGAAAGGGCATCAGGATTCCCAGTTAGGTGCAGTGAAGATGGGATTCTGTACTTCAGAAATATCCTCAAATCCCACATTCTTCTTCTGTGTACAATTCAATTATTCTGGTTTGATGCGTGAGAGCTGGATATCTGCCATAAAAAGAAATACAGAATTTGTTCCATATGCTTGCTTCTCTTATTAGGGGCTCAAGGAAGAAAATCAGTGTGTTACATTTCCCAAACAATGTCCTGTATTTTAATTGTCTATATCTAGTTAAATGTCTATAATCCCCACGCTCACCCATAGATAAGCTTAGAGGACAAATCTGATTATTTCTGAGCAACTGAATGCTGGCACAAATTGAGATAGAAGCACAAGTGTTGTTGTTTTCACAAACACAGCAGCATGGCTTGGATCTTTTTGCAATTTTCCCCTAAAGTTTACAAGATATGGTATATTAGCAGAATGGACCTTATATATTTTCTCCATAGATACTCAAGCATTTTCCAGAGGCCTGTGTTCAGTGCTGCCTAAAGTTTGCTATTACATGGCTCTGGCTCAGGTCATTAATTTATTTTGGCATTTGTGATGTACATCTGCCATATAAACACAGAAGATATGCTTTCATCACTGTCCTACATTTCAAATGCATTGAAAGTCCAGAAATTAAATACGATCACTTCGTTATATTGGATATCTGTTAACATACTGGTACATAAAAAACCACAGCATTTGGCAATATGTGTGAGTAACAGCACATCCCTCCAAATTCCTTTTCTCATCAGAAGCAGATTCTCTTATTTCCTTTTATACATATCCAGTCCCATTCTTACTATCTAGTTTGTCATTAGGTTGCTAGGCAACTGAGGACTATGCTGTTTATGATTTAAATTTTAATTAAGCTTTTTACTCTTGAAATTGTGCAAATGTTCTCACTAGTCAATAGGAATATTACTTGTCTCAGCATTGTCTTGAACTGTGAAGTGCTTCCAGAGCTGGGAATTTCAAAAGCAGACCAGGAGAATTGTGTGTTTGTACGTACACGTATCTACAAAGAGCACTAATATGTCCTTTTCATTGGAAAATCACAAAGATAGATGGTGGCTTCTCATTTCACTTGCAGGATGGAAAAGTAACCATTCTTTTTATGGTAGCTCAGTTAGCTTTAATTGCCTCTGTACTCCCATTCATGAGTTATGGTAATAATAAAAGCAGATCCAGCTCTTTAGCTACAAAGTATTTTAAACTAGTATTATATGTATTTATAATCCACTGAACTTCTTTTTCAGGCTAGCCCGGATTCTAGTTCGCCTGCCAGCACTTAGGCTGATGAGCTCTAGCATTACCGAGGAACTATTTTTTACTGGTCTCATTGGAAATGTTCCCATTGACAGCATAATCCCCTACATTCTCAAAATGGAAACAGCAGAATATAATGGTCAAATAACTGGCACGTCTGCATAGTGGGAACAACACAATTTAATGGATTGAAGTAATTTTCATAAAAACATACAATTACGAAGTTAAAAGAATAGCATTTTGGTATGTACAAATATTTCCAACTTGTTATCAGTTTCCTGTCAGATTTCTCCTTGTCTGTTTGCTGACGTTGACAAAATTTAAGCAGCTATTAAAAGACCTGCTATAGGACCTTTTCTGCCACAAGGAATATTTTTTATGCCTTTCATTTAAAAGGCTATAGATTACTGAACATACTTTTCACATGCTTTGTATTTAGAAATTATCAGTGGTTAAAAATAGAGTTTTATAATATCAAAGATTAGTAATAAAATTACTTTAAAAGTAAAAAGAACAGTATGTATATATTTAAAAATATCCTTGGAATTAATATCTAATAAATGCCAGGGTATAATACTAGCACTTTGTAAGCACTTCTTGTCAAAGCGACGTCATCAACATCCTGCTTATGAGTATGGAAAATGAAAAAAATTGCATATGTCCTTAATCAAAATGCTAGTGATTTCTGTGAAAATGTAGAATGCTACAGGAGACAATCACTTATTCTACAATAAGTCACTTGTTCTTGTGTTATGCATGAAATATTAATGTGGATTCTTAAATCAGATATCCACATTATATGAAACTATACTCTGTTAAATTAGTGCAGTTGTAATTCACAGTACGATGCAGTCAGAGTGACTATTACGTGCTAGAGGAATTATCCAAACCAGGAGAAAAAATGTGGGGTTTGCCACAATAATGATGAAATATTCAGGATCCTTAAAGTTTCTATTCAGACCAACACAGTCATGACAAATGTTATTCTAATAGGAAGCCTTTCGATTGTGGGGAAAATCAGTCATTAACTGGAAGAACAGTCATTTTCAAGTAGAGCTGTGTGATGCTTTTTGAGTATGCTCTTTGTATTTCCAAATTTACTCCTTCTCTCTGTACTCCTAAACACCCTCATCATCCAGCCAAAGGTACAATTTAAAACCTGAAACATGTAGAACCTCTGGCTGTCAGCAAGAATATATTACACAGCTCTCTTACTTTATTTCTCCCTCCCCCGCTCCCCTTCCTTGACTGACCACTCACAATTTTGCAGTGCTCTCAATCTTCCTATGACTCAGTCTGAAACTGAAATATAGTTAGGATTCACATTCAGTCACGAACAATTGCAGTTAATGACTGATATACCATGGCGTTATAAAATTAACTACTTTTTAATTGTCCTAGAGTGATGAGCCATCATGTTTTCTAGTATTGGCCATTAGCTGCTAGCATTGCTTTCATTTTAGTATAATTTATTATTCTTGACATTAAATATTTTAAACAATCAAACTTTAAAAAGAAGTCATGGCAATTAATACCTTCATCTGATCCTGGCTCATTAGATGCATCAATTATTTTAATTATTTGTATGGTAGAGGCATTTTCTACTTGCGTTTTTTTATGTGACAAAAATCTAAGGGTAAGTTCAGCACTTTTGTTTTTCTTCTGTTACTGACATTTATTTAGAAACACCAACCAGGTTGGTGTTTGTGTCTTTTAAGGGGTCTGAATTGTAGCCAAAAGAACTTAAGCAGCTCCAGATGAGGCTTCTGATGTAATAAAAAGTCTTGCCCTGGTATATTTCATTCTCATTAGGAGGCTCAAATTTGTAGCACTCATTGTGACACAGAAGGCTATTTAATTTTAGTTTCTGGATGCATTAAAGTCTTCTACAGTTACCATTGTTACAGCATTCAGAATCTTCTTTTCTCAGAAGGGTGTTAGAAGAGTCCAATATACATGCAGAGATTTGTAATACTGCACTTTCATTTCTCTCAGCTTTTGCTACAGCAAATGAAATTGTCATATTTTTAACGTGATGGAAGGTCCGCATTCTGAATGTTAAGTCAACTGGAATGCAGAATTTTGTACTAGCTGTTTTATTGCAGTGTAACTTCTTGTGTGATTGTGTCAGCACTTCCGATGCAAAGTCCCTGTTTTAAGGGTATACAACTTAAAAATTAATTGTGATATTAACAACATCAGAAGTAGCTACCTTGGAAAGAGTTGTGGCCATTTTTGTTAAAATTTAAAATTTTATTGGCTTATGTCATTGTTGTTCTAAAAGCAGTATGCATTGAACTTCTGTGATATTTTTCATTGCAAAAAAGATTATGCAGTTTAATTTGCTTTCAGTATTTTGTAAAAATCATTTAAGCAGATAAGTAAGCATTGTTGATGACAAATGAAATATTCATTAGCACAAAAACTAGCCATTGGAATCTTTTTTCCCAAATTGGAATACACACCAGCTGGCTTTTTCATGACAAACATCATTTCAACTTCCAATTTTTCAAGTAAAAGGGCCCCAGTTTCTGCGCAAAAATTTGTTTTCCTAATTTTTCTTACTTGTGCTGTGAGCATAACAGTTCAGGAAATAAAATAAAGCCACTACAATTTTTTGGGAACAGAGGGATTGCATGAAATAAAACTTAAAATGTATGCATTGTATTATATTTGTAAATCAAAATGGTAAATATCATGCAGCTCCGTTTACAAATAAACTACACTCCCTACAAATGCAAGGCCACATAATGCTATCCTTGATCCATCTCTGGTAGTCTGCAAATAGTTCCCTGGACTTCAGGGCCACTCCAGGCGTTGCCTCACCAGTGGCGAGTAGAGGGTAAGGATCCCCTCCCTTGACCTGCTGGCAATGCTTCGCCTATGCAGGCCAGGATACCATCAGTCTTCACTGCGGCAAGGAGATGGTGCTGGCTCATGGTCAACTTGGTGTCCACCAGGACCCCCACGTCCTTTTCTGCCAAGCTGCTTTCCAGCTGGGTGGCCCCCAGCGTATATCGGTGCCTAGGGTTGTTCCTCCCCAAGGGCAGGACGTAGTGCTTCCCCTTTTTGAACTTTCTGAGGTTCCTGTCGGCCCACTTCTCCAGCCTGTCGAGGTCCCTCTCAATGGCAGTATGACCCTCTGGTGTATCAAGCAGTGACGCTGCCAATCTATCAGTGATCTAGGTGTAATCTAGCAGTGAAGCTATTTTAGCTCATTCAAAGAAATCTTTTTCTTTTCCTTGTATGGCCATCAATAGAAGATAGATGTTCAAGAGGCACAGAACTGGTGAAGGGATTCTTTCCGCCAACAGTTTAGGTATTGCTTGGTAGCAATAGAAACAGGCACATCTAAGGAAAATGGGCTTCACAAAGTTGTTCTTGCTGTGTTAACCTTTGACATTATTTTCAGCCTCTTCTGGTGCTTGGGCTTTCAGGCCACTCTAACATAATGAAGGTAGAACAATGTACACAGTACAGCTGCAGACTCAAGCAAGTTTTAAACTGTGTGCAGAAAATACTACAAGGCTGATGTAGTTCTTGTCATTTCTGAGGTTTTTTCCATCCTCCCTGCCAGTAACTGGAAGATGGTAACAGGCTAATCTTACTAGCTTTATTTTTAGGTTAGTTTCATTTTGTTTCTTCTTTGCAAGTGCAAACTTTTGCTTATGAATATGGGACAGGAGGGTTTTTTATGATTGTAACAATTATTGAAAAACTTTATTGATTTTAAGTATGGAAATAGCTTGTTTTCATAAAGGCCAAATTTCAATGCCAAACTTGTGTTTATAGAACTAGGAGTCAAAGGATCACAGTCTGAAAATGATTCTAAGAAAAGTGACATCTCACTGAAGCTCTATTTAGTGCCTGAAATTCAGTCTCTCCAGATTTTTCGAGGTCCTGTTTCTGCTGCTCTTGAAATGAAAATATTTTAACTCAGTAGAAATACAGTGATAAACTATCTGATTAGATCTATCTGAACTTGAGTACATGTGTATATTGGTAATAATTTATTCAGACAATTGTTAGAATTCTGTGCTGACTGAAACTAGGGCATGCTGGGAGTGATAATGAGTCAATAATATCCATTCTCCATGTGCTTCATTTATTTTCCAACTCTTTTGAGAAGGAACTGGATTTCAATCTTGTAGATAAAAAGAACAATGATCAATAACTGTGTAGGACCACTTTGGGTTAACTTTGTAATAATGATTTTTATTGTATTTGTGACAAGGGCAAGAACGAATACTACTTTTCTTCCCTTAATTTACTTACATCAGACTAAAGAGACACAGAACTAAGACCATGTGCAAAAGTAATCTTTCTCTGCCTATTTACATTGCTTGTAAATTAGATACAATGATTTTGGTGCCACTGCAGCACCTGGCATGAAACTGGTAGAAGAGGAAAAAATACATCTCCAAGGGGAGATCGATCATACAAGTCTTTATTTTAGCTGCCTTAAAATGGTAGATTATTAAGGAGGCTTAGTTTTCAGAGCACTCTGAGGCAAGAAACTATTGTCGGTCACCATCGATGACTTGATATCGTTTACCAAGTCTCTTTTTACCATCATCTGAAGCACTTGGCCCTCAGGGAAGGCATAATGCCTCCAGTGAATAGCACTTACTCAAGGTTTCTGTGCTGAATACAGCCGGCTCCGCGTTATCATTATAGTACCCTTTCGCGAAGGGCATATTCTGAGGTGTGATAGGGAAAACAAGTCAGGGCTGAAGCTTCCAGGTGAAACCAGTTTCCTGACTGTGTTTCTTCTTTGTCAGAGACTGTAAAACACTGCAGTGTTTTCATTGTTGTGTAAAGTACACAGGACTTTCATAGATTCCTGAACGATTTCATCCAAGATGCTGAAGGTGTCAGTACATTTTCCTGCCCATTAAAATTAAGAGGGTAGTTAGGATTCTTCCCTGATTACCTGCTGTTTAATTAGTAAGGGATAATTTGAAAAAGCACCAAATAGCATGAGTAGCAAGGGTATCAAGAATACAGTTTAGCCAGGAGAAGGGAACTGGAAATTACCGGTCTGAGGATACTGCCAAAAAAGCAGTGATTGAAGCAGCTTTCTGCAATAACAGCACCAGTCAGGGGCCCTGTTTCAATTGGGTGGTGTGAGCAGTAGAACTGGCAGGTCAATTGGACATGCAGAAGTGCACCAGCAAATACCTACAGGATGATATCACCCTGAAAAGAACAAAAAAAATTAAAATGTTGTTTTTCTATTTTAAATCCCTCTCCTCTCCTTCGGTTACTCTTTAGAGTGCAAAAGCAGGGTAGGTTGATTCTTTTTCATGTACTCCTGCCCATAAGAGAAAAAGCAGAAACACCAGGCAAGCAACAAGTAGGTTCCCGTCTGTCCCAGTAGTTTGCCACACTTGCCATACAGCAACAGAATAGCTGCTGTGGTGGTTTGCTCTGATGATAAGCATGGGCCTGCTGCGAGAGCAGCACACAACATCTGCAGTCCTAATGCCTCCATATATCCAGGGAGAATCAACACAATAAGGACATGTTCACCCTATAGAGGAGAGTAAGGGGCAGAGGAAGGACAAATTGCCAGCATCTACTGGATCTTGAATGACAGAAAATTAGTTTAAAAACCAGCTTTATATGAAAAATTACCAAGAGGGCATGGCAAAGGGGAGAAAATGAAAACATTTACTTTTTGCACCTTTTCATTCTGAAGTTGCTGAATCATTTTAAGAGTAAATTCTCCTGAACTAAGTTCAGGCTTATTGTTTAATGAAAAATGCCATAACCCTTCTTGTTAGATAATGCTACAATCCTACTGCTGCTGCAATCAGTGTTATCAACATTATATGGGAAATTATTTGTGCAAAAAAAATCAGAACATTATTTATACTGAGGTTGCAAGTTAAAGTAAAATTCTTCATAGAGTTTAAATGCTCTAGACTTGGAAAACATCAAACCCAGAATTACCTTATTACTGAGCTTTTTGTTGTGGTAATACTGTCATAATATTCCATAATTCCCACAGCCTGTTTTATCCTCTGAGTTACACGAATGCTTTGAAAATGGCTTATTATTGTTAAATTCATGCCTGTCTTCCTTCTTTTTAAAGGGTTTGATAGGTTTTTACACATCTTTATTTTGTGCCTCGCACCATTGTGCATTTCTGCGTGTTCAATTCTAAAACTCACTCGAGCAGCTAATGCATATGTACATAGTTGTATGTATGTGTGTATGAATGTATGTTTATACCTAGCTGTCTAAATATATTATGTACAGTGTATAGAAAGTGTGTAGTGTATGTATATATGTACAGATATGTAGCCATGTATTCATACCATTCTATATGTTAAAGCTTTTCATTCATTTGCTAATCCAGAGCTTCCTAGTTTTCATTTCTTAGCCCAAACTAAGCCTCGCTTAAGCAGGTGAATCCTCATGAATTTCAGAGGTTTGCACCTTTTTCTAAACCCAGCCTGAATTTAGTATTTTCTGTTCAGAACTGGCAAATATATTCCATGAATTTTCTGGCTTTTACATTACTCCCTTTACCTTTTCTCATTTGACATGTAAAAGTCTGCCAGTGAATAGTTAATTGAACATACAATGTCTGTTAAAAATAAATGAATAAATAAATAACTACAGTCATAGAAAATACTTCCCTGTTTTCAATATGTACTCATTCTCTTTCAGCCTTCTGAGAGACTTTTTTGTAAAGTTTTATTTTGCAGTGAAACTTGGTAAGAGATTTGATTTTTTTGTTAAAGTCTTCAGCAGTGGCTAATTGAAAGAAAAACAATTTGCCCTTTATCATTGAACTGTAGCACACAGAACAGGATGCAGCGGATGCTGTTTAAAAAATCAATACTCATATTGCCATAATGATAACATGAACCAAACCGTTAGTTAAACAAAGACTATGTCCTCTGTTCCATGAAACAACGACATTTCTGTTACAGTGGTAATTAAACAAGACAGAGATTGCAGTTATTTTATTTCTTAGCAAGCATCAAGACTTATTTAGGATTTTCATGATGCATTTCAATTGCATATTCACTTTCCAAAGTTATTCTCTTTATTGTCTAGCTTAAACTAAACAAAGCTGGTTAGTTCACTTAGTTGTCAGACTTATAGCCATTTTAATGTTCTGTCCTTTCCTGAAACTGTAATTTGTGCAGATCTTGCACTGTGTGTGTGAAGTTTCCATTGTTCACATGGCAGCTGGGCGCATGGAGCATTTACGAAATTAGACTTGCAGGAAGACAATTTATTACTCATAAGGAGTATTCAAACATTTAAATTATCAAAATATAAGTAGTTCTTGTTCCTTTTCCCTTCTGATGACCTAAGTTCAAAGGAAGTCTTCTGTAAAAGTAATTCTATTAACTTTGTTTTTTTAAAAAAGCATTTCACAGACCGTGTAGGGGAGTAGTTCAGCAAGTCTTGTTTCTGTCATATTAAAAAGGTGAAGCGGAATTTTCTGGGTGTTTATTTCCACCTTTTGTACTTAATGTGGCAAAGACTTGTGTATGTTTAAGCAGATGAGCAGACGCCAGTTAAAATAATGTGAGCTTCTTGCATGCTTAAAGTAAAACACAAGTCTCTCTCAGAGTCAGGCCCTCTGCTTGTAAAGTCTTTGCTATGGAAAATGCGAAGAATGTTCTCTGTTTCTTGCTCTATCGTTTAGTGTGTGTGTATAAGCTTTTGTTTCAAATATAGAAAAAAACTGTAAAAAAACCATTTTAACATTTCAAATCTTATTTTTGAGATTTTCAGCAGGGAAATTATTTAAATTAATGGCAGGAATTCCTGTGACAGATGGTCCTTCATTGGTGTCTTGACAATCAGTGCTGTTTGAATAAGGTTTGCTTTCCTCTTTAAAGGCTGAATGGAAACCTGAATGTCTATTAACGTAATTGTACTGCAGTAACATTTTTAAAGATTAGGAAGCCAACTAGGGTATTGATCAGGATTGAACCTGTTTAAAAATTCAATTGTGAATTTAGAAAAAAGAGCATATTTTAAAATTGTGAACTTGTTTTATACACACGTTTGAATTGTTTGTATTCTGAAAGACAAAATGTGCTCAAATTTAAGCGGCAATAAAGGCTCTGTTGTAATATTCTATGGAAACTGTGGAATGTGAAATCAGCTTTCTGTATTTGATCACAGAAAGCAAAAGTCTGAGAAGCACACCTATTGCCAGGTATCTAACACCCCTGCATAACTGGCTTCTCATACATTTTTTAATGATTTTAGATAAATGATAATAAGGCACAGGTCCATTTTGAAATATTTTCGATGATTGTGGGTTAAAAGTAGGACTGAATAAATTTCAAATAAAAAGGATATTCTTTAAGAAAAAAACATGTTAGTTGTATGTTAAATTTCTTGTACATGGAATTGATGCTAAATGTGGGAATGTTTTTAATAATTAATCTGTACTCCAAAATACATTGCAAGCCAGTGTTCAAATAGTTTCACAACTGAAAAACTGCACATTGTGTAACTGTTTGTATCTGCTTGGCATACCAGGGAGTTCTGAGCTCCTACAAAAATTTTAATAAAAGGAATCATCTACTTTTAATTTGTTGGGATATTTTCTGGAAGTCTCTGTTCATTATAATTTAGAAAACTATTGTTTATGTTATTATATTTTAATTTCCAAGTTAAAAACCGTGCAAAAGTTATTAATTTCTCACAGCTGCTTCTGTGAAATCAGCATTGTTATGTGTGATAGCATTTAAAAATAATAGCATGTTCTTTTTTTAATCTGAATTTTATATCTAATCAATGTCTTCAGTCATGAAGAGGAATTTGCATTGTTGTGTTTGTATATAGAGTATTGCAGTGCATGATTTAGCTTATGCATTTTATTAAATGCTGTTTAAATGTGGCATTATATTGTTGTGGCTTAATACTACTACCTAAATGAAGTTTATACCATTAAAGTGAATTACAAATATAAATGCATTCTTGAGTTTTATTTTTAAGTTCACTTAGTTTCTTCTTAAACATTAGGTGTCTAAGCCAAATACATAATTTACTATCTTTTAGGGAGAAACAGTATTTTCCCTTCACTACAACGATTATCTTATGAGTGATTTAACCGGGTCTAAGACAGAAGATAAATCCCATGAACCTTACTGACACCAGGGAGCGACTTCCAGGAGAAGAAGGATCTTTTCCTAAAGGTTTTAATTCATCAGCCTTCTGTTTTTCTCAGTTTTTTTTGAGGAGGTAGTTAGCTATTAATAGACAATGCTTTATGTTTACTTTTATGTGGTAGCTCCTTCCTGTTCCCCAGTTTTTAAATTAAGGCGATGCATTGGGTCTTGTTTTAGTTCCCTTCACATGCACTTTATAATGCCTAAGTTTGAAAAGGTTGATCCTCTGCCAATTGAAATTGTGTCCACACAACAGAGCATTCAATTTGCTATTCTATCTGTAGAGCATCTAGAAAAGAAACGACAGGAGCTCAGAAGGGTATTACTAGTCAAGATCAGTGTGCACTGACAGAATTTCATGTAGGAAATGCTTCAGAGCATTTGTATATCTTGCAGCATGAACTCACGCATCGAGTCAGGCAAATATTCGTTGAATACAAAATGCATTTTTTTGCATTCAGGAGAGCTGTCTGGCTTGTTACAGACAACAGCATACATTTATTCATGCCATGTCAAATAATGTATTAAATTGAGTTGCTTTTTATGTTTCTTTAGCCACTTAAATGAAAGTAATAGTGGAAAAGTAAAAAAAAAACCAAAACACACAACCTCCTTGCCAATAGCATGTTTCAGAAATTTAATTTGCATCAAGATATGATGTTACTACAAAGGGAAATAACCAAAAATGAAGTAAAAAAAATGCATGTGATTTTTTTTTTTAACCAGGGAGAGGGATTGCAGCCCTTTATGTTTTAGTTCATGTTCCAACTCTTCTACTTCCCTTAAATTGTTACTAACTAGTTATTTCTCCCACTTTAGCTGTCACAACAGGATACCTTACTTGTAATGTCACCCTTTCTGATTACCTTTGCTGCCAAAATACTTGGTTTGGGGTGGTTTTGACTTTGTTTTATTAAGAGCATCAGCCCAACTTACTTTTCGAGACGCTAGCCAAGAGCGGCTGGCTGGGGATGAGCACATGAACACGCGAACGTGCCCCAACGCTCTTGCACGTTCACGGTGCGGTTCACGGCTCAGGGACGTCCTGAACCAGGCATGACTGCGGCGCGTGGCCTAGGATCGCCGCCTCCAACCCAGGCAGCCTTCTCTTGAACATGCAAGCTTTTAGTAGCCACAAAACTGTTGCTAATCTGCAAAACGCAGATTCTCAGATAAACTGCAAAATACTGCTGAAAAAGACATCCGGCTTTGTGCAACTTCTCTGAACCGTACAAATCTCTTTAAGAGGGCAGGAGCGACAGCTGGGAGGCCCGCGCAGACATCACCGCCTGCAGTTTAAGCAGCACCTTCGCCTCTGCAAGTTGCTGCCCTCGCCGCTAGCCCCGGCAGGGCGCCCCCCCAGCCCCGGCACGGGGCCGCGTCCGCTGAGCTGCGCGGCGGGGCCGCGTCCGCTGAGCTGCGCGGCGGGGCCGGCGGAGGGAGACTCTGCTTCACCGCTTCGCCTGAGGAGCCGGCGCGGCTGCTGAGGGAACTACGGCTCCCGCCGCTCTCGGCGCGGGGCGGCGCTTCCCGCCATTTCCGCCCGGCGGCGGAGCCGAGCCGGGCGCAGGCCGCCGCCATGCCGATGAAAGGCAGGTTCCCCATCAGGCGGACGCTGCAGTATCTCAGCCAGGGCGACGTCATCTTCAAGAGCTCGGTGAAGGTGATGACCGTGAACTACAACACGGCGGGAGAGCTGAGCGAGGGTGCCAGGTGAGCGCGGGGGCGCGGAGCGGTCTGCGCCTTCCTCGGAGACCTCGCGGGGACTGTGCCGTCCTCAGAGGCATCTCGGCTTGCGTTTGTGTTTTTCTTCTCCTTTCCAGAAAGTTCGTGTTTTTCAACATCCCCCAGATCCAGTACAAGAACCCCTGGGTGCAGATCATGCTGTTCAGGAACATGACCCCCTCGCCCTTCCTCCGGTTCTATCTGGGTAAGTGCCGCCGCGACCGGAGGGCGCTCCGGCCCCGGGCCCCCCGTGCCGCCGTGAGCCCCGAGCGGGGCTTCCCCCGAGCAGGTTCGACTGCAGGAGGCATCAGAGCAGAAGCGTGGTTTGAGTCGCGCTTCCGTCATTCTAACTTGGACCCCGCGTCTCGGCCTGCGAAGTGGGAAGGGAGCTTGATTAGAAAAGTAGCTTTGTACCTTAGCACACACCCTGTGCTCACCGCCACTGCCTCACACTTCTGCCAGCTGTCCTCGAGTGTCCTAGATGAAGACTTTGCTTTTCCTATTGAAACATTACATTGTTTCAGTACTGTACAGTACTGTAGTAGAGATGCACGTCTTAGTTTTGTGTTTAAAACACTTTTTGCAGCTACTGTGAAACAGCATGTGGTAGGGAAGGGGTACTATTTGATGTACTACTACAAATCTTTCTTGACAGACAACGGAGAACAAGTTTTGGTTGACGTGGAAGATAAAACCAACAAAGAGATAACTGAGCACATTAAAAAAATCTTGGGGAAAAGCAAGTAAGTAACACTTAATAAGCTAATGTACAGTCCAGCATACATCATAATACAATCCCTGCAAACTTTTGTCAGGTATACAGAAGGAAATACCACTTTTCCCAGACAAAATTGACGAGTTAGGTAAAGTCCACAAGCTAGGAACTGTAAATCCATCTTTCTGATAAATTGGGTCTGGGGAGGGGAGAGGAAATGTTGCCATTCAGGCTTCTGATAGTAACAAACATCTCTTCTCTAGAGAAACGCTTGAAAAAGAGGAAAGAGAAAGGAAAAAACTATCACATCCAGCAACTTTTGGGCCCAAGAAGTACCATCTGCGAGAATGCATGTGTGAAATTGAAGGCCAAGTTCCCTGCCCTGCTTTTGTGCCACTGCCCAAAGAGATGAGGGGAAAATACAAAGCTGCTGTGAAAAATGAAGCATCAGCCTGACATCTCAAGTCATGCAGTTTTACCTCAGGGCTGGATGATCAAGGTACTTCAGTGAGAGACAAGAGCTAACAGCTCCTGGAAACAGGAACAAGCAAGTTCATATAATACAGACAACCTTGTCTCATAAGTCTTTTTAAAGCTACCACTAGAATAATTAAAGTGACAAATAAATAAAAGTTAAAACCCCAGCTTTTTGGTGCCAGTTATACAAAGCATTACAGTCAACACTGCATAGAAGGAAAACAGAACAAGGAAAACGGAATGACTAGAGCCCTATTTCCTACTCATGCCTGCATGTATAAGGTTATGGCAAAAACAAGATCATGTTTGCTTTGGGATAGAGAGACTAGACTAAAAAGTTAATTTATCTTAGAAGCAGCACTGAATACCATGATTTATAGAAAGTGGTGTAAAAGTGTTCCTGCTGATTTCCATCTTGTACTAACTGAAGACAGCCAAATGATAATGTAGCTCCAGCCTCAAACTATGTGGTGATTTTTCTTAATTTATTTAGTTACCACTCAGAAACAGTGAAAAGCCTCATTTACAAGAAGATACAACTTTTGCAGTTTATACTGCAGCTCTGAGAAGCACTGATCAAGTCAAGGATATCGGCGGTAAAGGAGAACATGTAAGCTGGTATTTAAAAGATAATGCTTTACAATTATCTTTATATTGTCCAAAAAAAATTCAAAGCTACTCTTAAATTAAGACAATTTCCTAAAATCTTCCTTAAAAAAAAAAAAAAGCCATACAAAGGAGAACTGTGTCTAGATTTATCAACTTCCAGCACCTTCTAGCCAGCAAGTCCATTATGCTTCAAAGTCCAGTGCCGCTGTGTAACTCTTGCCTCAAACACTCCTGCTCCCTGCACATGGTCAAAAAACCATTCTAAATCATCATAGCTTCTGCATCACCAAACAATTAGACTATACCTATAATAGTATATAAACATATGATAGATAGTACTATATTGCTTGGAATTTGGTAATTGCACATACCTTAAGTCAGGCTTATATATGCAGATTACTGTAGAACTGTGTTTCAGCATTTCTGAACTAATGGTCAAGTACAAAATTTCACAGCAATTCAAGCGTCCTGTAAAAATTGTCAAGGACGAACACAGCACAAAATAAACATGTTGTTTTATTTCATCTCTGTTTACAAAGTTTCCATACATAGTAGTGCATGCATTTTTAACAAAAGTCAACGCTAGCTATTTATTGAGCTTTATGGTTAAGATGTCTTCATTCCGTTGTGCCTTATGAGCCACACAGCAGTCCGAATACCAGCATAAAAGGTCTTCACTTTGGAGATTACTTTAGTATCAGATGTCTAATCTATCACATTTAACACTGACAAAGGTTATGAGGTATGCTAGTCTTATCTGTAACACTACATTATTACATGTACAATAAGGATACTTTAATTATTAGTGTATTAGACTGAAAATACAAACAAGGCAGGATAGTTGCAACAAGGAAAAAAAACACTTTTAAAATGTGAAAGCTGAAGCCACTGAAACATTTTTTTCATGTTGATACCAAAAAAAGCTTCAGGTTACAGTGCAGGGAGCAATCCCCTTGACTAGCAAACAAGTCTGTCTTAAATAGCTGCCTTATACTATTTCTGTTAAAACAAACAATTCCAGGGATTACATTTAGCTATCTTACCATTTATTTTTTGCTGCCTTTGTGAATCTGGTGCCACAGTGCACGTTTTGTTAGTTTACAACCTTTCAGAATCCTCTGTTCATTTCACTTGGTGCAAAATAACATTCAGGGACTCAATCAAGACTAATGAAACATCTCAGTCTAAAAACTTCATGGTCTTAAGACAACCTGTTCTGCACACCTTTCAACTTCAGATTTAGGCTACAGTAAGAAGAACATCAGCTGTCCTTAACTGGCTGCTCTTAAGTTGTTTTGATCAGTTACTAGTGCTATTAAGTGAGGATATTGGTGGTTTGGCTTTTTAAAACAACAGTTCCGCAAGTCCCTACCTCCATTTATTTACAGCAAAATAATGCTAGAGTTCCTGCTCTTTAGGTAGCATAATTATTTGTGTCTCTGAAGTATTACGCAATGCTTGGGTTACAGCTATGCTAATATATATTATCAGAGACATAGTTAAAAGACATGTTCCATTCCATAAAAGTTTACACTTCTGAGTAAGTCCACTACTATTAGTGCTATACAGTGTGATCTGCCTGATTTTCCTCTATTTCAGCTTTAAATAAATACACCCTTTAGACCAACTCTTCCCCACCACGCTTTCAAACACTGATGCCTGATGATGGACCTCTGCCTTTCAAAGTTAAAAATCAGGCTCCATCTTTCGCAAAGATACAGGCTGACCTAACCCTGAAGTGATCCTACATTTCTGATACCTATCTTCAGAAGCCCGGCTCTGAGCCCTCCTGCATCGCAGGTGCTGGCCATCACCTACTCATCCCCTGGACCACAGGATGACTCCAATTCAGAGCTTGTTTAAGGCAGACATGCCTGATTCTCATAACAACTTCCGAGGGGAATCAAATATGCACTATTGCAGCCACAGACTTTGTCTCCCAGCTTTCACAAGATTCCAGTTCAGTGGCACTTCAGCTCTCCATTGTAAACAAGATTTTTGTTCCTTGAATGCTACAAAAAGAGGGTTCCAGTCTCACAAATATGACAAACATGATCATTCCGTCACCCAGAGAATTTGAAGGAATGTGTAGATTCCGTAAGATAATTAGGAATTGGAGGGTCACCCTTTGTACTGTAGTTTGAAATAGTGCTAGCCTGATGCTCTTTTCCGTGGAAATGAGTAGATGCTGGTTCCCTCGCAAGCACATCTCTGAAGCCAGCATGGCGCGCTCTATTACACTGTAGTTTGTGCTCAGAGCAAATGCGAAACTGAAAGTGATGAAAGTCAGCATTCAAATTTTACTTGGGAATTTTTATAAACACATTAAAAAGTTACTCATACTAAGATCAGTTATAAAGTTCTTCTCAGTCTTAAAATCCCTTTTATCTATTAGCATTGCACAAAATTGGTCTGCAAGCCTATATATTCTGCACCTCAAAGAATCACAGTAGCCTTTTAACAGCACTTTCTCATAACACCATTAGGCAATTAAGCTATTGCACTGTGTCATTATCAGAGGATACAGAAGTTTTAGAAGAGTTTTTGTCTCTCTTTAGGCAAAGTCCCACTTGAAAGGCCAATGCCACAACAGAAAGGGGGAAAAGATGACAAACCAACCATTGCAACCATTTCTAAATCATAGTTCCCTATTAGCACTTAACCACTTTGACCAAAATAAGCACACAATAAGACCAGTTAGCATTAAGAGAGTGTTGTAACAAGTTATTTTAAAATTTCTTAGTGTAAGCATTTGAGACCAGCAGCATACCTCAATAATTCTTTCAAGACTGAGTAGTAGTGGAAATGCCTAATTGAAAGTGCATAAAAGTCAAGATTCTCCCAATTCCCACTTGTGATCTGTACTCCTGTTCATAAGTGTCTGCTCTGCCTTCCCATATTTAACAGCAAACTTAAAATAATTATTACATAGCCCTATTTCTGCTTCAGCAGTTGGATTTCTCCTTCTGCTTTGCTAATGTGCGCTTCAATTCCTTTAAGTTCTCTGTCAGTACCTCCACCTCATCCATTCGTCCACTGTGTTTGGCGTCAAATATATAAGCTTTGATGTTATCTATCTGTTGGAGAAGCAGCTCTTCCTCTATAGCCTCCTCTCCAGAGATCTCATTGCCATCCTCCACTTCAAAGGGATTGGTAGAGGATCCCTCTTCAAATGGATTCCCAGAATTCCAACTGCCCCCAGGCTTTTGAAACAGATTTTCATCCTCTTCAAAAGGGTTTGAAATACTGCGAGGTGCTCCATTAGTTTGTTCATCCTCCTCCTCATTTTCAAATGGATTATATTCTTTTTTATCACTTTGCAGAGCTGTGTTAGATAAAGAAACCACTGGAGAAGCGTCTTTGGCAAATGGGTTAGCAGGATCTTCCTCTAACTGAGGGGTATCTGCTTCATCTTCAAAGGGGTTTAGACAGGCTGTCTGATCTTGGTCTTTGTCACTCTGTGGGACATTCTGGGGTTTGAGTGTGAAGATCAAGTGCTCTTTAGCTGGCAGCTGCTCAACAGCAGGCGTTTCAAAACTTGGGGCCCCTTTGATCTGAGTAATATCCAAATCCAATGCATGTGCTGTCAAGTTCTGATTCTCTTTTGCAACTTCATGCTGATGCTGCTTCACTTCTCTGAAGTCTAAGGAGCATGTCCTTGAATGCTGAGACATGAATTTGTGGTGTTCTCTTTCCCACTCTTTTTCACGAAGGACCTGAAGTTCCTCCCTCTGCATCTCTTCCTCTTCTGCCTGTTTTTTAGAAAGCTCGATAGCTTTCAGAGTTTGTTGTTGATCATATTCATCCTGAAGCTGCCTCAGGTTCTCTTGCAACATATGGACCTCATCTATCCTATTAGCTGCCTTTGCTTGCTTAATAAAAGATGTGATATTGTCAATCTGCTGAAGAAGTGGGTCTGCTATCTCACTCTCTCTCGATATGCTAGATGTAGGTAACCAGCCTTCAGATTTCCTGACTGTTCCTTTTTTCAGGTGAGTTGCATCACCATTAACTGCGGCTGCAGATCTGGAGATGAAGTCTTTCTGCTTTTCCTCTTGTTTTCCATGTGTTTCAAGAGCCACCTAAAACAAAAAATGTAGTAGAGAACACCATGAGATTGAAAAATTCTGTTCTAAATATCCATAGGTACAAGAAGTTAGCTGATCTTAGACATTGCTGGCTGTCACTGAATGATAGCAGCTGCATTTCTGGTTACTTTGCAGAAAATGCTTATTTTCATAGTATTACCTAAATGCTTCCCTTCAGTTTGTTTGTGATGATATTGATCACAATCCCATGACATCTGCCTCTACAAAGTTGAGGGCAAGTAGCAGCGGTGACAGTGCTTTATATAGAGCAAAAAAATGCTTAATGCAACTGTGCAAAGAGTGGTCTAGATTGATTTGGACAATAACCATATCACATCTGACTACAGCAGACATCTCTAATAGAACATCAGTGTTAAAGGTCACTGATATCAATAGCTTTTGGAGTGCAACAATTCTTATTTCTCAACTTCTACCTCAAGATGGTTTAATTTACAGTTAATGATGTCCTCCCTCCTAACTGAAAAAAACCTCTTTCTCTGAAGAGGCATCCTTATTCTAATATGTCCTTTTTCACCACCAAAAGAAGTCACCACATTCTACTTGTGCAAGTGAACTCCAGAACACAATTTGAAAATCCATGTAAACTAGCATACTTAGTTTCAGGCTTGCTCTGCATGCACTGCAGCAGAAACAGCACGCGCAACCAAGTCACTGCTGCCTTCTAGAAGTGTTCAGCTGCTCAGTACACACCTACTTATGTTCTGGATAAAATACAGTGATGATGTTATATGAATCCCTGGAAAAGGGTATGGAATGATCTGCATCAAAAAACGAAAAACTGAAATCCAATGTTAAAGGCAACTATTCATATACACACAGCTACTAGGCTTAAGCCCTTGAAGGAGGCCCTGATACAAGATGTAACAGATCTTAACCAGTCTTACCATATGCAGTCTTCTCTTCTTCAATTCTTCATACTGATCTTTGGTTGGCAGGGACATTAGGCCAAGCAGTTTTTCCTGCAAAAAATGAAATATTTACAGTGTTGCTTGCAGGCATTTAGCCAATTTTCAAATACTTGAAAAGAGAGATACCACCAACAGAATGCCCCACAAACAAATAAAAGGTACTCCTACACTGCAGTCTCTGCCGCAAGTCTGAGCACATCTTTGCTGCCGTAACTGTACTGCTAGCTAGGTTCACACCTCAGCAAGAGACAAAGCCAAGATTCACACATTCTCTTACGTCCCTAAACTCAACGCTGCTCTGACTACACTATCTGTATTCAAGCTAGCTCATTTAAGGCTGCCATAAGTCATTAGGGGAACTACAGAAAATGCATAAAACTAAACCTCCTGTCAAAATAGTTTTAACCATGGGGATGCCTGGCAAGGAGAACACTATATAAAATTTACATTCAGCTCATAACATATGCTCCATTTACCTGAACAAAAAGTGTAGCTGAATATCTTATCATTCTCTGAAGTTGCAGTGTTTTAGGATGAGGTTGGGGATCTTCATGCAAGCCTAGACTCAAAATCTTCTTACTGAATCAAAGCAAACATACAGCCTCATCAGTTCAAAAACAAGGGCCAGCAAAAATGCAATAGAAAAAAAGAGAGCATTGGATGAAAATTTTCTGATGTTCTTTTAGGTAAACCATTCTCGATATTACAAGTTATAACACTTTCCATTCCCACGTTTTTTTGGTGTGGTTTTTGTTTTTGTTTTTTTAAAAAAAAAGAAGAACAAACAACTGTGCCACTATTTGTTTCCTCTGTGCTTAGTTATTTCCACTGCAGAGGAATGCATGATTTTAAGGCTGGAAAAGGAAGCAGAAATTGATAGCGCATAGGAACAGCATCTACCTTTTCACATGCTCTTTACAACTAAGCAGACAAATTGATTATTCATATGAATAAGCATATGTATGCTACTAGAAACACAGACACCAACAGCTGAGAAAAAACTACAGAGAAGTCGTAACAGAGGGAGATACTGGGGGCAGGGGGAGAGAGGGATCTTCTTTTACCTTAAGGCATCTATAAATTCGTATACTTTTTGAATCTCCACCCTCAAGTCATTAGCATGTTCAAGATTGTAGGTTGTCTCCCCAGCACTAAGAAATAAATAAACTTTATTGTAAGTCATGCATCCAGCTAACAATACATACAACACTAGAAGTTATCCCAACATGTCTAAGATGCAACAATGGTAAGAATAGCTAACACTAAAGGGGTTGAACGATTTTATTTCAAACTCATTGTATTTAAAAACCCTTTCTTTGCGACGGAAGTGGAAAGTGACAATAATCTTGTGAACACGAACATTTCACAGAAGATCATTTTATTTATGATTGTATTATTATTTACTGTTATAGGAGAAATTGTATTTTAACACAAAAATGCCACTCTACCAATAATATCTAAAATATACACGTACTTAGCAAATGCATCTATTTTGTGGTTTTTTTTCCAGGCGATTGGGTGCAGAAAAAACACTGACTGACTGAGTAATTAACTATACCATTAAAGTAAAATAGTTATCTCTACTAATGTTTGTCAGAAAGCAAAAGCCTACAACCCTACATGGGTATAATATTTAAGATGCTAGTAACCAACTGTCCACACGGGGACACAAACAATTATATGCACTTTCCTAGAATCTCTCATTTATTGAAAAAACAAATCAGAATTTAATGGGGAATACTCCTCACCAGTTTTTAGCTTCCCTCTCCTTTTATATCACAAATATAAAAGATAAGGATCACTCTCTCAAAAGCAACTTAACTATCCGTATGATTCCAGTTTCTGGGACTCACTACTAGTCAGAAATCCTTAATTTCATCAGTAAGAAGTCTGTTGTTTTCTGACATGTGCTTCCATTATCTAGGACATTCATATTTTTACTTTTCTCCAGTTGTCAAGCCACATAACACCAGCTCTCATGAAGTCATGACAAAAAGCAGTAACAGCTTAGCATGTTTTCCACCTTCTATACTTCTTTCTTCCTTTTGGCGTGTTCTTACAAAACAGTTTTGTTATGATGAATGACAGCCTAATTTTTCTACAACCATCAGATCTAAAGGACAGGTACAGAAATACCTGTTAACTTTAACTTCCCAAACGGACATGCTTCATAGTCTAAGACCAATGTGTGTATTTCTCTACTGTACAAGCCAGAAGTATAACCTCACCACCTCTCGCAGATATAGCTGGAGAGATTTAAGTACACCAGTGAGAGAAAACTACCGCAAGAAATTATGCACAAAAGTGTGATATGTGAATGCTGCTTATCCATTGCAGCACAGGGCAGGCCAGCTAGATTTAGAACAATGGTCAGGTGAAGGTAGCTTGCTTTACCCAAGAATAGGTAAGCAGCATTCAAACGATCCTTTGCTGCTGGTGCTACTGGGAAGCCATACCGTCCAGCTGAGGGCAGTAATACCCTACTTCAACTGTTTCGAAGAGCCTCATTTACACAAGAATTGTAGCCTTGTACTTCCTTTTTGCAAAGATGACATGTCCAAGTATGACAGTGGCGCCTCACTGGAAAGCGGCTTTAAAAAAAAAAATCAGACTTCTTCTCTGTATGCAATGTTACCATTAATAATTAATTCAGTACTACTTTGTTTGAAGAGCATCCAAAAGACAACAGATAATCTAATGCTTTTTTTTATAATTTACATACTCTTGCACCTTAGCACACCACTTCCTTACTCCTTCCCACACTTTTTGGGAGGAAAAATACATATATTAATAAAAAAAAAAAATCAGCAAATGGGGCTTACTTCAGTGATTCTGCCATCCTTATGTATTCTGGCGCCTTCTGGTCAACCTTCTCCATGCAGAGTCGGAGTTTCTTGTTTAAAACAAAATGTATAAAAAAAGAACTTATATTAAAACACCAATGCAAGAACATACTGACATAAACCTTTCATGCTGCCTGTGCACATTCAAAGTTAACTGTGATGAAAGCCATTTAACTATTCAGGATAACAAGACCCTCCAGTTATCTTCAGAACACAGATGGCATGGACAGGAACAGAGAAAGACTCCCTGTACCGCTGCAAAGCGAATTTTGAATTCGGAAACTGTTTTAATGGATGACTTGGACAACTTCTAGCCTTAAATCTCTTCACAAAGAGCACCAACAGAAATTCCCATTAATACTAACCTGAGGGGTTTGCGGACTCTACTGAAAAAATGCCTAATGATTGTCAGTACCTGCTTTCAAAGCATATTTGAACACAATGTTCCAGCCATACGCTGTTGATTGATACAGATGGTTCAAAAAAGCATGTGCCATCAGTGTGAGGACAAACAGCGCTGACGACATCAAGTCCTATAGTTCCAGTGCAGCCCGTCAACAAAGTGCACAGCATATAATTGGTTTAAACAAGAACTGTTCTGAGGAATCCCAGCTGACATAGTTCACAATTTTAAGAGAGAGGCATCTGTCGTGGTTTAACCCCAGCCAGCAAAAATAAACTCCACGCAGCCGTGCTCCCCCCTCCCGGTGCAAGCATCACCCAGCAACTGCCAAAGCATCAATGGGCCATCAATGCTCCTTTCACACCGAACCCAAAACACAGCACACCCCCCCAAAGCTACTGGGAAGAAAGTTAACCCTGTCCCAGCTGGAACCAGGACAGCATCTCAGAACTATTAGTTCCAGATGATGAGAATGAAGACGTATCTTAAAAGAATGTTTGAAGCTGTCATTGGATATAAATCCTATATGGCAACTGGCTCCATCATTTCAGATACATCTTTGTTACATGGCATAAACACCCAATAGAGTCTATTGTAACACAAGTGAGTATTAAGTCATAAAGTAAGAGCTTGGACATGAGATAACAAGCCAAAAATGAAGTAGTGACAACTGCAGATAAATACAGCGAGGATGAAAGCAGCAAAGAGTCTGATTTACCTCATAGAGTTTCACAATGTCTGGAGTGTATTCTTTCTCATCAATCTGTTGTTCTCTTTTCAACAGGGTATCTTTGCAGTGCCGACAACAACGGATTCGGTCATCATCCTTCTCATCCAGAACTGAGCTCACACTGCTTATGCTGCTAATGCTGCCACGGCGGGAGCCATGGACGCTATTAGGTGAGGAGTTTGGGCTAGTATGAGAACCCAAGGCCTCTTTGCTGGCACTAGTGAGTTTGCCTAAAAATTATACACAGGTAATTTTACAGTGACTGGAGAAGCAAACAGATTTTATCAACACAAATGAATTGCACTTTAACAGAAACTTTACATTCAGGTAATATTAGGAAACCAAGTTGAAACAGTCTGTTGAAAGACATGCAAGGAACCCACGACTACCAAGACTGCAAGTCAGAATTCGGGTCTTTTCTGTAAATCCTGCTCCATTCTAAAAGCAGCTAGAGAGCAGACTGCTGAGAACCACCTACTTTGCTTACGCCTAGAAGCATTCTCATGCTGGAGCTTGCATAGTTATAGAATAGTGTCTGGAAGAACAGATATGTTAATGCTGTCCATGTTTTGTGCTTGAATGCTCCAAAAAGCACAGTTAATGTCATTTATTTCCACAGAAAATACGGTTTCCTCTCCAATGCACTAGATGTGGAAATTGAAGTTTGAAGGGTTTCTTAAAGGCTTGTGGATGAATTTCCGTAATGTCAGCATTTGGACAACCATGGGCAAGACTAGAAAATTCACAATAGTTTTAAATGTCAAGAACCTTGGCAGTTATAATTCCTAAAGTTAATACCTTCATAGTTATGGTACTCAGTAGAATAAGACACTAAATGTTAATTATATTTGCTAGTATATTTACTAGTAGTATATACTACTACTTCTTCTAGTAACTTTTTCAGTGTTACGCAACACTTCCAAATCTGAAGAAGAAACAGAGACAAAGAATGGAGAAATTATTGTTCTTATTCTGTTTCACAGATAAGTGTCTGCGTGAAACTGATTGGCACATGAAGGACCAAGTTTTCCACACAGGCAGAATATTACCAGCCACTTTCTTCCTAATGGCAAAAAGCCAGGATGCAGTCAGTACCTGGCTGTGAGCTAAGGAAAGGAGGAATTAACACCACACACTGTACTTACTTGCCAAAGGAAGACTGACAAGTTCCATGCACTTCTTGCACATAATAGACCCACAAAGGCGGCAGTGATGACGTCGGTTTCGAATACTGAACTTATTGCCACAGTCTGGGCAGAACGGAACATCCTGATCGCTGACCCAAGGCACAACAGATTTCTCTATAGCTGTGATCGGGCAAGAGGGGGTGGAACACACACAAGATAGGATATTCATTCTATTAATTCCTCAGCTGCTTGAACTATAAGAGCAAATAGTCTGAGGTAAGCTCATACCAACCTCTTATTTTAGCTGACTCAGTGTTTGCTCTGTCAAACGATGTAAGCTAGTAGAAGATAAACAATACATTCAAGAAAATTGTATTTTTGCAAGGAAAAAACCCAACACAACCCAGCCCAATGAGAAAAAGAGATAGGAGTCTCAGTCTGTTTTACACCAGATTCCCGCAAATTTCCTATTTATTTCTAATGCCGTATTCATACAAGTAGTGCTAAACAATGACTGCCAAACCCATACAAATCAGAGCATTGTCGACATAATCCTTACAGCATCCAACATTACTGCATCTGAGCCAAAATGTAAGTATATCATTGGTAGATTTTGAAGAATGAGAAGCTGGAAGAATCATGACAAAAACATTAGGGAGAAATTTAGCAAAGTAAAAGATGGAGAAAATATACAGGGAAACAGATGGTTTTCGAAGCATGTGAAAGTAGCATCTTCAGCTTGAAAATAGTGCATAGAAACAGAAATCATATCCACAGTACAGGGTCAGACCAAGCACAGTACTCAAGGATAAAAAAGGAAAACAGTAATGTCTGAAGAGAGTCATAGTTTAGAATCCTTTATGAAGTACACTGCTAGATAAACGGGCACACTTCATACTAAAATATAATTTTTTTAATGTAGGAAACATTCAGAAGGCTAGAATATTAAAAAGCAGCAAATTTACCTTTTCTAACCTGATTATTAACTTATTGACTTCAACTACATAGTGATCAATCCTGGCTGCTCGGTGTTTCTTGAAATCAGAAAGATGGCTTCTCATAGCACCTGGAGAGATAGCAGAAAGTTTTCATAGTCACCCAGGTGTTCTGTATGTGTTCTGTATGTATTTACATGCATTTAAATGCCTCTTGACAGACAGCTGTCTCTTCATGATTTATTTCTCATGTTCAAATCGTATCTTAAAGACACATTAGAATCCTAAAGTTTCACAGTGCTGCTCTAAAGACATGCAGATTAAAGCCTAATCTCCAGGCTAGCAATAAACAGTGTTTTATTTCTACTACAGAAAACAACAGGCACTATGTTAAAGAGAAGATCTGCCACAAATTTTTTTTCCCCCCCTATTCATCCCTCAGTTATATTTGGCAAGCTATTATCAACTAGTAGTATTCTCAAAACCAACTCCCCTTAGTTTCCTGGCTACATGTTGAACAAAGGGAAGAGCCAGGTCCAATGATTATTGGGAGTCTATGCAACAGCAATTTCTCTTTCAGACTTCTGATCATCCTTCCACCTTTAGGAGTCTGAATCAAATCCTTGATGACAATTCAGATTTACAGAAAACTGATCACCAGGTATACAAAAGAACAATATAGCATCTATTTAAAAATGTACAATTCATACTCGACAACATTGGTTTCAAGTTTAAATTTTGATCCTTTTCCGAGTCGGATGAGCCAGGTATTAAAAATCAAAGACAAAATAATAAAAAAAAAATCTTCTGACTGATAGAACACAAAATTAGATGTTGCTTTTTGATACTACCTATGTAAGTGTAAGAATCTCACTTCCTCATGCTAATGAAATAACCAAAAAACGTCGAAAGCTGAATTCATAGGAATGAAAGGGCCCCTCTGGGTAACTGAATTCAGCCACTGCTTAGGAGACATCACACAGTCCCTTTCACAAACCTACCAAATTCCATCCTAAAATCCGTAAGGTTCATCTTCTCCACTCTGATCAGAAAACAGTTCTCACTTCTCTAATGTTCAGAAACCGTCTGCTAATTCACTGCCTAAATGTATTCTTAGCTAATATTTATACTATGATTGCTGCCGAAATAGTTATAAAGTCAAAAGTATAACAATCTACAGAACTCAGACTCTGCAGACCCAAAGGACTAAGTCCTGGTCTATCAGCAGCACAGGGGAAACTTTCCCAGGAGCCACCAGAGATAGCGCTGCTTCCTCCCCCTGAAAATAACATAATATTTCAGGCAATTTCAATAGCAGTATTTGTAATTACAGGCTCAGTCAACTTATCCTTGAAATTCTACAAATGTAGATTTATATTCAGAGGCATGGGTTTGGGTTTTTTTTTTGTTCTGTGTTTTTTTTTTTGTTTGTTTGTTTGTTTTAAAGTAAACCTCTTTTTAATGAGAAATGATCTACACCTCAAAACCAAGGAAAAAGCTGAAAGAGTTTAAATCAATGGACAAGACATGTAAACTAACAACTACTTTAAGTGTAGCCCAAAAGCTGGAGATTTTATATAGCAATAGCTTAATTATTAATTAGTGGATTATCTGTTTTGTAAAAAGCCACAAGATGGTTGCAGAACGCCTCGACAAAGCGAGATGCACAGAGGTAAATGCATATCCAGCAGGCCTCAACAGCTCAGGCACAATGACATGACAAACAGCTATCCTGCTCTCAAGGTTATTTGGGGTACTGATTCCATGCATTTTTTTCCCCATTATCTGCATTTTCCCCATCACCCCACACAATGTAGGGAGACTGCACAAAATCAATATGCAACCCATAACCCCATGCTACAGTGAATCAAACAGAATACAAACACAATTCCATGCAACTTCAGCAATACCGTAGCAGTTTCCCAATTAAGATCAAAAGAGAAGTTATCCCCACCATGTATCGCTTTCCAGCTCTCCTACCTACTTCCTGGGGCTCCCACATGTATGGATCTACTCCACCATAGCTGAATGACTCATATCGTTCCTGAGATCCAGAATCAGTTCTGTCATCTCCTTCTCGTTTCAGCAATTTCTTCTTTGCTCTTTTGGCCTTCTGGACTAGATCTGAAAAAGATAAACCCAAGTTATCAAACATGGCAGGTAGTCACCGAATAACTCCAAAAGGCCAGTAATAAAAATCATGCGTAAAACAGACATTTGAAGAGTGATGTCTTTTAAGTGCCTGCTTTAGAATTTACTTACTGAAAGTACCGGGAATAATGTAAAAATTATGCCTTGGCCTAAGGCAATTTATAGTAAAATGGAACCCCATACCTCACTTGGAATGCACTTCAATTAATATTTCAGTATTCTTAGACATTTTGAAAACGCTCACAGTACGAGCAGCTTTTGTCGTATGGAATTCTACACGGCAAAACCGAATGCATTAAAACAGCTGTCGTGCTTCTTACTTTTGAGCTGTCCTTTGACATCTCTCTCCTCGCTTGAGTGCTCCTCCTCGTAGTGCGACCGAAGTTGATAGAAAGACTGGAGGTCCTTCAGGCACAGCGGGCACAGAAAGCCTTCCCTCATTTCCCCCGGGTCACCGAAGGGCGGCGGACAGCCGGACGCCATGGCGGCCCGGCCGCGGGCGGACAGCGCTCGCTCCCCGGTTTCAGCAGCGGCGCAGCAGCGCGGGGCACGGCCGCCTCGCAGGGACGAAGCGCGGGGGCGGCATCGTCCTTCGCGGCTTTCTGAAAGAAACCCGGGCAGCGGCGTCGGCCCAGCCTCACCCCACGCCCTCCCTGGCCCCTCCGCGGCCCAGCAGGCGCCCACGCCGAGGCCCCGGGCGGGGCGGGGGCCGCGTCCCGCCGCTCCGCATGCGGCACCCACTCGGCCGGCAGCGCCCGTGCGCGCCCCGTCCGGTGCCCCCGGGGCCCGAGGGCCCCGCACGGGGGGAGGAGAGCAGCCTGTTCGAGCCTCGCTTCGGAAGAAGTCGGGTGGCGAACTAGGAGCGGCAAACCGCAGCCGGGGCCAGCAGGGGGCGCGGGGCCAGCACTGCCTGCAGCCTGCAGCCCGCCGCCCGGCCCGGCCCGGCCCGGCGGGGCGCGGCTCGCCCCTGACGGGGGGGGCGCAGGAAGAGGCTGCCTGCGCAGGCGCGGAGAGGCAGCACGCGCCGGGCCCGTTGCCCCCGCGCGGCCGGGGCGGGGGGCACGCAGGGAAAGGGGTGGGGCTTAACGCTCGCGCCGACCGCCGGAGGAGCGGCCGTTCGGGGCCCCCGGCCCGGCCCGGCCGAGGGGGGCCGCCAGGCCTGAGGCAGGCAGCCGGGCCTCACCTCAGCGCCTAGGCAGGAGGTGCGTGTCTCCAACAGCAGGGAAGGCGCGGCCCGCCGCGCTCCCACCCGCTCGGCGTCCCGGCCGCCCGGGAGCGGTAGAGCCCGGCGGAGGGCGGGGCGAACGCCGAGATATCGATGGGCGGGAAGGGTGGGGACAGGGAGGGCTCATCCGGGACCGGAGGGAGATGCGAGGCCCAGCTAAGGCCTCCGTTGCCAAGCGCAGAGCTATCGATGGAGGGCGGGGGCGGCGGTTGCGGGGCGGGGGGGGGGGGAGGAGGCGGAGGAGGCGGCGGCGGCGGCGGCGGCGGCCCGGCCTGGGCGTCGGCCTCCGGCTCCCCGAAGGGAGGTGCGGTGGCCGCTGCGCTGTTTTCAGCCGCCCTGGAATAGGCCCTAATCAAGGGGCCTGCTGGAGCGTCCCGAGGCTCGCAGGTGTGTGTGAGAGAGCATGAGATCCTGGTGACAGAATCCTCTCGGGAGCTTGGGGCGGGGGAGGCTGCCCCCCTCTCTGGCTGCTTCGGGATATCTGGCGTCATACTTACCTCTTCTGCTAGCTGCTGGCGGCTTTGTGCTTTGTATCCTTATTACTGAGCGTGCTGGGAAGAGGACCAGCGTTGCTAACAACGACAAGCCTGATGTTCCCTTTCTTAGCCTGCCAGGTCATTCAAAAGAAAGTGTTCCAAAACTGTAAACCAGAGCACTAGATGACAGGCTACTCAGAGAACCACAAATAGAATCCGGGAATCCCACTACTACTTGCTCTTGCCGCCTGACAAAATAGTTGTGTAAAACAATGGCAGAAGCTTTTCAATATCCCCTTTCTGATGCTAGTTTCTGTTTAGTCTCAACTGGCAGAAATCTGTGCTGTCCCATGCCCTGGTGTATGGAGGAAATAATAGGAGTGTGTAACCATACTTCTGCTTCATCTGTTTGAATTACAGGCTTTTGGAGGCAGAGATTTTCTTACGTGACAATGCTATTTACACTCGAGTCGTATCCATTAGGATTTTCACTGTTAATGTCCTGCACTTCTATCGTTGAAGTTAAGTCCTTTAAAACATTTTCAACAGGGATCGGGTGGGGGTGTTTTCCAAGGCATGAATTGTAACTAGATGCCCAACTCCTAGGGACTTCAAATCCCAGCAAAAGGATATCAGATGGTCCCGGTGAGATGAGGGATTCATCCACAAGCTGGTTTTAGTAGGCATTCCAAATTTTGGTCTCATTCCTGCAATCTGGTCTTTCTGGGCTGACTATTACATGACCACTCTCAGCACCTTGTCACATCATCAATTAATTTCACCTGGTTTGTATTTATAGTTCCATCATCCAGCAAAAGTATAATGGGAAATCAGAGTCTTAAAACTGAACTGATATAACCATAGGAGTAAACGAATGTTATAAACAGTCAAACTCTCTGATTTTTCACATGTACAGTTTCCTGTTAAGAACCGTTACACTCTGGTTTTCAAAACCATGCAGTCTTGATTCAGTTATGAGTAGAGAAAAAGTTAGCTGTGAAAATAACATAGAACCCCAGTTACAGTCACCTTCCTATTCAGCATGCAAAACGCAGACCCAATTTCTCTTTGATATTAAAAACTGATAAGAGATCTTACCATGCTGTAAAAGCTGCCTGGTCAGGTACTCTCGCTGCAGTGCACTCAGGTAAATTATAAGCTGTTAAACTTTTTTTAGAAGGTATGATTGATAAATTTTTTAAATTTATTTAATAAGTTAAGGGGCTGTATTAACCCCCAGGTCTTAAGAACCTGAAAATATTTTTAAGTGTTACCAGTTTCACTTTAAAACTTGAAAAGTCCTCAGCCTATAGGGACTAGAAATGAAACTAGCAGTGTATGGTAAAGAAGGACGGTACTTAAAGGATGAAAAGGAAAAAAACAGAAGTAACCATCTGACTTCTCGTGCTGCTTTTGTTATATAAAATATATTTTTGGCCTCTTCCAGACTTAGCTGGAAGGATTTAACGACACATGGAACAGGCCTGCCAAGATGTGCTCAATATACTCAGTTCTGAGCTGGCAAAGCCTTCTAGCATGCACATCTCATCAAAGCTCCTGGGTTTTCTCATTGCATAGGCCTATATTTGGAATTGGGGCTTCCATTAATAAACATCTTCTCTCATTACTATCATCCTTCACTCTCCTCTTTTTTTCCCCTGATGCCTATTTTCTGATCTCTCTTACTGTGTTCACACCCTAAGAAGGCACCTTTTCCTACAGAAGTATGTGAATTAGTCTGCTGTGATCTTTCTCAACAGGGAATGGTTATCTGCATCAGTTTCAGGTCCAAGACTTTAAGCCTTATCTGAACAGGGAAAACCCTGGAACAGTCATTGTGGAACAGCAGTTATTCTACATTAGGTCCTATATAGACTCTTACTCTTCCTGTGAGCATCACATTCAAGAACCCGTGTTACAGAAAGAAACAGAGGGGGAACAAATTTGGGATAGCTACAGCACTTTGAATTTCTGCTTTCCCAGATTCATATTAATTCTGACTGTGTTCCTTATCTTGGAAAATCCTAGAATTAAAAACTGTTGAATTCAGGAATTACAATATTTTCTTGTTTCTCTAGTACAGCTAGCAGATTTTTGGACATTAAGGATGCTTCTAATAGTAAGTGCATCTGCTTAGTGCTGGAAAATTCAAATTATTACCTCTGTGATAATGCCAGCAGAGTCATTTTGTGCCATTCTTTGGGGCAGGCACACACTTCCTTCAAGGAAAGCATTAAGGATGTGGATTATGTTCACAGTTTTGAAGTTGTCTTTAATTCTGTACTATGTGAGTTGTTTTTTACAGTTCTGAAAGAAGTCAAAGGAAGGCACTGCAGGCAAGCTTTAAAGGAACAGTTTGTAAATCCCATTGTATTTCCCTTTGATTCACCAAATGGGAGTTTGGCCCTCAGCCTCTATTTTTTCCACTTGTTTATGTCTTACAATACTCACTTATGCAGAAGTATCCCTGTATTACCCCATGTATCTGCTGTATCTTTCAGACTGGAAGCTAAGAATTGCATTAGCTTGTCCATAAGGCAACATTTCTTTGCAAAACAGACCGGAAAATCCAGGGTTTAATTGATCCCCATCCCTGATGAGGCACCTGTGTACTGATCTGAGGACTTTGTTTGGGGTAGGAGGAAGAGGGCAGGAGGAGGGGTTTGCAGTTTAATGCTGGAGGGGGGCAAACCTGGAGCAACACAGGGTACTGTTTTTCCCAGTTGTGTTCCTGTCCTTGGAGGAAGAGAGCAGGAACCAGCCTGAGGCTCAGCGCCTTTGAGGGTTCAACCTGCTGTGGTGTCATCCTCCTTCCCCTGGATTTGCTGGAGCTGGGCTGCTTCCTAGCACTGAACCATGCTTGTGCCTTGGGAAAGCTCAGGTGCAACTAATTACCTCTCTCTTTGTTGTTACCTTGCTCCTTTTGTCCAGACCTCTGTTGAGGCCAGTGATTTGTAACTCACTGAGCCAATGAAAGAATGCTCTAGCAATACAAGTGTCTCTAGAAGAGCTGTGCTTGGATGGGAGAGTAGTGAGTATGAGAAGAGTGATAGTGGGAATAAGTGAAAAAGAAAAGGTAATACTAGATGCAGGGCTTGTAGGGGGGTTTCTGTAGGCATGTCAGTTTTCTTGTTCCTGTTTCATCTGCATGTTTTGTTCATTTACTGGGTGTAGAGAAGGGACAAGAAAAGGGGTAGATGGGGAATGGAAGACGTGCCTGTCACTAGATGGCACACCAAGCACGTCTGAGAGCAACCGAAGACCTGCTGGGGGCCTTTGCAGTGGATTTCACAGCACATGGGGCTGCTTAGCCATTTGTTTTAAAGATTTTTCTCCTGCAGCAGGCAGGATAGTTCTGCCTCTTGAGCTGTGAGGCCCTGATGACCCAGGCAGTTCAGTTCTCTCCTGTCATTCAGAAGTAATAAGAATCAGGTATAAGGAAAAGCAAGACTGTACTGAACAGCAAGCTCCTTCCTTAAATCTGCCTTTCTCTACAGCTTCAGTAACTGCTCATTTTCAAAGGGAAAGTCTTAAAGGCTTATTAAATGGTAAATACAACGATTGAAGTCTAATAGCCTACTGTTGGGACAAAAACAATACAGTGAGTTGTGATGAGGATGATAACATGCTGGGATGTGCACTAGAAATCAAACATCTCACTGAATCTTTAGTTAGTTAATTGTGCTCTTTTGCATGTTCTCCATTTGACCATAGACTATGAGAACGCATCTCACCAAATGAATCTTTTTTAATTGCAGATAAAACAATCTGTCAATCACTTGAAAAGACAAATTTCATTCAACAGTTTGAAAGAAAAATGCCATTTGTTTGCAAACAAATGTTTGCAGTGTTTCTGAACGTAAATGGTCTTTAGCACTTCCTGAGGAGCTCATTCCCCATTAAGTGATTGCACCTGTTTAATAGGATTTGGATCTTTATGAGACTATTAGACTCTTATTGGGAGTCTCTCAGAGAGAATTATAGAAGAGATAATACAAAGTTAGCATGCCAGATGTAGTGATGTGTTGAATGGTGTCTGTTCGTTCCCAAAGGGAAATTTGGGCTCCTGTGTCTCCAAGGGCCCCATGTCCCTTTACAGAGGTGGAGCATAATCTAGGTTTGTGCTGGTGTAAATGAGAATAGACTTTGGCTGCTTGTCAGTTAGTCAGGCTCATCACACTTTCCCACACAGAGAGTGTTCACAAAATGAAAAAATCCAGGTCAGTCTAAAGCAATCCAGTTTACACTTCTTCAAAAATTAATTTGTCTTCATCCAGCTAGTTGCAATAGGAAGAGAGGTATTTGGGGACAAATTAAACCTTACTGAAACGACACAGATGCTGTTGGGGACTGAATTTGAATCAGTAATGGCTTATCATCGTGAATCAATGTAAAAGAGCAACAGCACAGGAAAGGAATGTGTTCCAAACACTTGCTCAAGAAGCAAAGTCAGGCAGGTACTGCCCTGTTCCGCCACTGGAATATAAAAGTTCAGCCTGCAAAACCCCACATCCATTATGTAACAACTCCTACTCTGCTGCACACACAGTCCTTTGCAAACACTGAGTAAATAAGTTGTAAAATATGTTTGTGAGCTGTTGTAGTAACTCTAACAGTGAATTTTAGGACCTGGTCTGTTGCTAAGTTTGTCATTGCTACTAATGTCCAAGAGGAGAGACTTCAGTGGAAGCACAGCTGAGAAGAGAGACACAGTCAGTCCTGTAGCCATGGCACAGTCCTGTCAGGAATGTATTCCAGTTACGTTCACGTGTATTCTTCGACTTTGTAAAATCTTCAGTGCCATTTGGAATGTTAAATAATGGAATCTAATCCCAGCACAGGGGTGGTAAATGTAGACTAGAAGTAATTCTTGATAGTGCTTGTCTACTTCTCAAGGAATGCAGTGGAACATTTTTGCACAAATATGGCTTACTCACTGAGAAAAAAGTTTAAAATATCTGAAAATTAACAGTGTTGAGTTCAATATAGTCTTTGGGGTGGAAGCAGAGTGGAAAATCAGAATGTTCTTCCTAAGTATTCCCTAAACTAAACAGCTAGTTAATTTAAATTGATGCTGTGTTTAAAATTGGCCTAAATTCAATTTTATAATTTAATGATAAATTTTAGAAAATGCATTTTAAATCTCCTAAGATTGAAATGGGTAGCACAAAATTCTTCCTACAACATAAAATGATCTTTGATTTTATCTTATCTGAGAAAACTTTTTTTGTTTGTTTGTTTAGGTGGATCTAAACCAATATTTTCTATATTTTTCATTTTGTTCAGAGAACTAAAAAATTTTCAAATCGCTGCTGCTTTTAACAAAACTCATATATTCAATATACTCAAGTTGCTTATAACATTTTGATACAAACCAAATTTGTTTAATTAGTCTGTGTAGAGAGGATAGAAGCTACATTTCCATCCCAAACCCATGATTTTTCCTGTGTTTGCAGACTTATCAATCAAAACTGACAGCATAAGGATTTGTAAGAGCTGCAGCTGACAACTTGTTGAGCCCCATTTATCTGATTTGCCTATTAACTGCTTCCGTATTGGCAGGCCAGTCATCTACACAAGTTTATCTGGTCCCTTCACGCTGCTGAAGAATCTGGAATATTGGTCCTGAGTTCATGGAATGGCACCACTTTTACATAGAGTAGGTGACTTATAAAGAGGAGGGAGAGGAATGTTCAGAATTCTTGTGTTTATATTTTATTTAATGTTTTAACCGTAGGATCCATATGCCACAATGTCTAAATTACGTTCAGGGCTCATTTCAGATTTCAAGGACCCATATTTGGGTGCTGTCTCCTGTAGCCTCTCTTGTCTTCTATTTCACCTATGAATTTGTACAGCAACCAGTTCCCATCTTGAAAGCAGCATGTCTAAAATCAATAAGTGGAATACCCTCAACAGTGGGTATTCAACAGTGAATGATTTGTGATTTTTTGCAGGGCTGTTGTTGCTGTCTTCTTCAACAAAACCTGCTTGTTCAAAGAGCTTGCTTTTTGTCTTGACTGCTTTGGCTCAGAGAACCTTTCATAAAGTCTTACTATATTTTTCATTTGTCTTGGCTTTTCTCTCTCCTCCTTCTCTTCTCTTTCTACAGTAGCTTCTTCAGGCACCCCACACATCAGTACCAGCTTCAGAATCAAGAGGGAACTTATGCTGGAAACATATGCTTCTCTGTGAAAATTAGTTTAAAACAGCAATCATATTTCAGGCAACCTCTTCAAAGCAGGTCACTTTCCCTAGTTTTCCCAGTCATAATCTCACATTTTCCCTCTACCAGTCAGCTATTGAAGTGTCTACGCTGCATCATACTCAATTGCATTCAGTTAGGATATCCATTACAGAAAGAAGATGGCGATGAACTAACTTCCTTTGATATGGCAAGTTGGATCCTGGCTTACCTCCATCCCATTTTGCAGCAGTATTTGCGTAATTTAAGTCCAGATTTTCCCTCTTTCCAGTTCATGTGAACATGAGGAAGGTGCAGTGTATGTTAGCTGTGAGTAAACGAGAAAGGTGTTCCTTCAGTCCCTCAACACTTCCAGTGCCAGTGTGTCTGTGAGGTACTGCTTTCTTGTCTGGATCACTAGCTGTCAGTTCAAACCAAAGTGGCTGAAATAAACTCAAGAGTCTTTGTCTTTTGGCTAGGATCATTCCATATTAGTACCTGACATGCCCCATCTCTGTCAGGAACCAATATCATGCTCCAGCATACCAATGCAATTTGTGATCTAATAAGATTTTGGTTCTGCTTTACCCTCCTTCAGCCTGTGCTCCTTCATCTCATGTAAGCAGACAAAGTGAATTGGCAGATAGCTGATAAATGTCCTTTTCTTGGTTTCCTTCTTAGGACTTTTAAGCTGCAGTGGTTTCATCAGGGAAAACAAACCACAAACATCTTCACACAGGTCTAAAAGTAATCTCAAGGCAGGCAGATTACTCAGTTTTCTCAAGGAACTACCCCATCTGTTTTTATCAGAGGTCTGTGTGTTCAACCTGAATCCTTCCTCATTACCCTGTAGGAGTGGGGAGTTCATGCTGTTCTTGTTGGGAGGGAAGCGGGACTTCTGCACTCTAATGCAGATAGTCCACATACCCATTTCCTGAAAACAAAAGCATTTCCCTGTCTGCGTCTTTTGTCATGTCTCTTTACAGCCTAGACCTCACCCAGGCTCATGCCTTCTGCAGTGCTTCTCCACTTGACTGCTTTTCATCATAGTTTTTATTCATAGCAATGTCTTGACTGATGCATTAAAATTGCAGCTGGCTGTTTAACTGAGTGAGTTATCAGGCAAGCAGTGACTCTACTTCAGCTATGGTGATGATGTTGTTTTCAAACTTTCTCCAACTAATGAGTCATTAAAAGTAGTAATAAAGGGGTTTGTTGGGGCCACATGTCCCTCGGAAACACTCAGCTCATGCTAATTACAGTGGGTTAGCAAAGAGGTCAAGGCTGATAAGTGTGTGGGAGGGGGCACAGAACAGTAATGGTGAGAGGAGTTGTAAATAGTTGCAGGAAATGTTAATTATACAGCTTGTTCGCATCAACTTTCCCCTCCCATTGAAAACAAAGCTCATTTTGAAGACACTTGTAAAAGTTGCTCTTTAGGAACCAAACTCCCTTATGTCTCAATAACTGGTAACATGCCAGAAATGTAAAATTGCAGTAGAGTAAACAAAGAACTCATCTGTGCATGGTTGCTTCAGTCTCAATTAAAGCTGGAAATAAGATTTGGCATGTCTGTGGTGCCACATTAGGGCCAGTGCACAGCTTTGCTCTGTGGACCTAATCCAGATTCTGCAGAGGACAAGGGAGCTTCTTCCAGTGACTTCCATGACCTTTGGACCAAGTCTGCTGTTGATTTGTTATCATTCCTGAAGAGCCACAGACTGTCTTACAGACAGATAGTGCACTTCATCAAGGATCTTCGCAACTTAAAGGCCCTGTTCTGTAATTATCAAAATGTGCAAGTACATTTATGTGTGTGACTGAGCAAAGCTAGTAATGTGTAGGTGTTTGCATGGATGTTAAATTCTCATAAAAGATGACAGCAAGGAGAAGGTTTACAATAAAAATAAGATGATGAGAGATGTGCAATTAACAAATTCTTACCTTATAACTAAGAAGTATATATCTGTGTAGTTCATGTTGCTAAGAGATTGCACTATATTTACTACTCAAAGAAGCAGAGCATTATAGTATAGAAGCTGGTTCTTTTCAGGTTAGTCCCTTAGCCGAACTCCAGAACCAAAAAGTTTTTAGGGTGTAGGTCAATCTGACAGATACTTAACTTCAGAACTTGTGGTTATGTGTGTTTCATAGTCACAAAACTTTAAATCACAAATGGCAGGGCTCCTCTGAGAATTATGTCTGTAGGAGAAAGAATGTTGTACTTGACTGATTGTATGTCTGCAACACTGCAGAAGACAGGAAGAAATTAAGAGGTGAAATTTTCATGCAGATACTGAGAGAAAATGTACTTGCAATCAAAACAAAAATCTGGGTAAATTTTGTTGGCAAGATTGAAATATTGTTTTGAGTTACTTAAAAAAAAGTAGGAGAACTTTTAAAATATGTAATCTTTTTCCCCAGTGAAAACCCTCTTTTTCCTTTTCTTGAGTGACAGTCTTCTATGCAAGTAATAGAATGACGGAGTAATTTTCTCCATTGAAAGTAAGTGCTAGCTTTTGAAAGTTTTAAAGGGAAAATTTAATATAAAATGGAGAAAAACAGGATTTTTGTTCCCTTTTTGTAAATGGTCTTATGTTTCAAAAAAATGCATGGGATTAAATAAGATTATCAGATCCCTACCAGGTGCAAGTTCTAACCTAGCTGCAAAATTTGAATTCGGTGATTAATTTTATTCTTTCCTAGGTTGCACTTGTAGCTCTATCTCCAAGTCTTTTCAGAGATAATGTAGCTCCATGAGCCACGTTTAGCATAATCAAAATAGTCATGTAGGTGCAGGAACCCCAGCATTAAAGAGAACTACAACTAGCTATAATTAGACAAATATCTGTGGAAGGTTAAGAGCATCCTGCTTCATCCTCTTGGGATTTCTGTCAGGGCTGTCACTTTTCTGGCTACTTGGCAATGATGGTTGCATTTTTATAGTGCCTCAGTAGCAGATTTGCTGGCTCTTCCGAGAGTTATATACATGGGAAATATGATGCGGAAAGTTCAGTTCTGTTTCCAGGGTCATTCTCTTTGAGTTTCTATGATTTTCAAACCCAGGTCACTGACAGAAGCTCTGGACTTTTGGCTCATGTTTCAGTCTCCAAGTTATACTGTTTTCTGTTCATGGGCATATCAAGCCAGCATCAGGACCCGTACATGTGCTTTTCTGAATGGAAATCTGTGTCTTGTCCTTCAAACTGGCTACTGGCCTACACAGCTTGGAAGGGGATCTTTCACATGTGGTCCCACCTCTGTCTAGGAATCTCTGAGAGTGTTTCTGTCATTTTCCAGAGACCTTTTGCTGGAGTAACAAAGTTGTTTTTTTTAAGTAATTGAAATGGGTCAGAGCTCTCCCAGTATCTGCTTACATTGCGCCTCTCCCAGCCAGGCGAGTGCATTTTCAACAGCTCCAAACTGAGGCAAATTTTAAAAACTGCAGGCATGATAATAATGACGTGATAAATCTGATTTACTGTAAAGTGCCGTCAGCTCAGGCTTGGCTTTTAAAAAAAAAAAACAAAACGCAAAAAACCTCAACAAAGCAAAACAACTCAGAACCAATGGAAATAATTAAAAAATTATAGTAGTGATAGCCTTGCTTTTAAACAGATGACTAGCCCCTGGCAGAACTTGGCATCTCTGAAAATATTGGAGCACTCAGAACCTAAAATACAGAAGATGGAAAAATTAGACTTAGATAAAATCAGTTGTGCTAGCTTTTTACTGGCCACACTGAGAGGAGAGCACACTCTTTCCTGTTTAATAAGTGATTGATTTATGGATAATAAAGTACATCTGAGATTTACTCAGAATGGTAGATTTTATAGACAGTAACCTAATAGTTTGAACCAGCTGTTTGTAGCTGCATATTAAAAGCTTTGACCTTGGGCTTTCATGTTTCTTTCCCTTCCCCACCTTGGCTTTCTTGTAACAGCCACAGCAGCATCCTTGTCTTGCAGGAACTGTGATGCATTTTTGCTGTTGCCCATGTTTACCCACTTGGTAATTTTTTCTTTCCTGTTTTTCACTTATTTTGGACATTTTATAGCAAGTGGTGGTGGTCTTGTGTAGTAGTGTTCCCTGAGGTTTAAGAAGCATTAATTCATTGCTGGAAATGGTATATGAAATGGTATTCTTTAGACAAATCTTTTTTTCCCTTATAAAATGAAAACTGAACATTTTAAAAGGCATCATATACAGAAAGTGTGCTGAAGGAATTTGAAGTGTATGGAATGTTCCCAGCTACCTCCTCTGAGGATTTCTTCGGCACTTGTTAATTAGAAAACCCCTGTCAATAGAAGAGGTCTGCCAGTTGTCACATACATTAAACAGCGTATTATCTCCAAAGTTAGAAATTGTTTGATAGATCATGTTAAGTGTTGGTCAGCCTGGGAACATCTAACTTCAGTGAAACTTGCTGAGATGATTAATTATTCTTCTTCAGGGTAACTAAACCATATGGCAAAACTAAGTTCTATAATTGAGGAATTGCTCTGAGGCACTGAGTGGGGAAACAATGATATTCAAAAGGAACACTCAAGGCACTTAATGTGTCTTGATGGTATTGAGAAGGATGAATGTCAGTGGAAAACATACTCATTTGTTTATAAAAAGATAACATTCTAGCGAAATACTGACATGCTCTAACCTCTTTGAATGTATAAAAAGTGATACGAATAACTCAATACACTCAATAACTGTGCATTAATTGCAAAAATCAGTAAATCTATTGTTTAGACCTGTGAACAGGAAATCAGACTTCTAGTAAAGTTCCCTGTGAACTAGGTGACAAGGTTGCTGTGGGTTTAGCCCAGATGCATAATTTTGTGTGTCATACAGGTAGAAGATTTAAAAAGGAAGTCTATCTAAATGCAAATCATCCTTCCACTTCAGTAGCAAAACCGTTTTATGTATAAACATGTGCTGACTACCAGCATGCAAAAAGATTGTGCCAATAAAAATACCCTTTGACCTTTATTTTTATTTACCTTCAGTTGTGTTTATGTTTTTCGCTCTTACAGTATGTTTGCACAACCAGTAAGGACACCCAGAGTTGACTATTGATGTTTATTAAATCATTCATATCAAATAAACACTTTTGGGAGTGTGACCATGAAAGTGAAAGCACTCCTTTGAGAGGAGAGAATCAGAAATCCTTATTGGAAGAAAAGGACATCTGCCTGTTTCATTTTTAAATGTCTGAGCAGAAGGCATGATTTCAAGTGGCATGACTGAAGTGTGGACACAGCAGGGTGGGAGTTCTAGTATGGGGTGTACGCAGTCAGGTTCACAACTTGTGGTTGAGATGCTCTGGGATACATTAACCCTTTGTGCAGCCTCGTAGATGAAAAGGGGTTTTACTGGCCAGTTCCAAGTCAAACTCTGTTCCAGTTGGAACAGGTCCTATCTCTGTTTAGTGCTTACTGTCTGGACAGATTGTAGTGCGCAAGGGTTCAGGTCTCATTAATGTATCATTTAAAATTTAAAACCTATCCAATTTCATTTTGAAATAATTGGCACATGTTGTTCTTTTTTCTCCATCTCTATTAATTTACTGATTTCACTGATGTGAGAGGAAACCATATAATTATTCCACTTTCGTAGCATCAGAACAGATATTTAAGATCCTGTTATAGTCATTTGGGAACAGAAAATTGGACACACATAGTGACATTATTCTGGGATCTGGGCCCATAAGGAAATGAGCACTCTTAACTTCCTAAAGTGGTGGAGTTGAAGACTCTCAGTACTTGCCTGTCCCATTCAACTGGGTCCTTTACTTCCTTATACTTTAAGTGTGTGACAAAGCCATCAATTTAAATGGGAACATTAACGCACTGAAAGATAGGTACAGAGGTCAGCAGCGGGAAGCCAAAAGGGAGTGAACGGAATTTTTTAGTGATCTGGCAGTTTACCTCACCAAATGCAAATGATACACAATTATTCAATTATTTTCTTATTCCTCTGTTTCACTTTCTCATGCTGATCTCTTTCCTGGGTGCTGACGTTTTTCTTCTACCCTGTCTTTGCTAACATTTTCTACTAAATCAAGCAACAAGCTGCCTTTGTTACAGGTGAAGGACTCTTGAAAGTTGCAGGGGCCTGCATCATCTGGGCTGTCAGGATTCCAGTGCCTTTTTCCAGGGTGCTGGCGTTTCTCACCATATTGGTCATTTAGGTCTACCTCATCATTCCAGCCTCTTTTGCTAGGATGCTGGCGCTTGTATATCAGATACCTTCTGCCTGGATGCTGTCTTTTGGATAACTCATTCACGTAGGTTAGCTGTGCTCTAGGGATGTCAGCATACTGATCCGACAATGAGCTTCTGCCGGGATGCTGTTGCTTTTTCAGCTCCAGATAGCCATCAAAGTCGTCTTCTATCTCTCTTTTCCCTGGATGCTGCCTCTTCTGAATGTCTTCATAATATGTGTCTTCCTCAACATCTCTTCTTCCAGGATGCTGTCTCTTCTCCAGGTCACTTAGGTACTTTTTCCCAGGGTGTTGTCTTTTGGAAAGCCATTCTGGCAGAGGGGCATTTGATTCTGTCCAAGGAAAAGAATAACGTTAATGAGCCCCCATAATCTGCGCTAAGGAAGTTGAAATGGGAATTTGTGGAGTTCTACGGTGCAGGATCATAATCTATTGCTCATTATGCCCTTTTAATTGCACAGTTAACTGTATGGTCTTGAATTTGATCACGCTGGATGGCATCTGTCAAAACAGTTCTGGCACATTTTTAGCAAGGTTGGATTGATACATTAGGAACTAGCTGCAGCCAAATGGGAAGACATGCAATGACAAAGCCTAATGTGTTGATTCAGGTAAATGTGTCAGCTTCAGGTAAAGGAAGGTGAGTAAAAGATGCTGTGCAGCTGGAAGAAATCAGCTGCAGAAGCTGGGTATGGGGAAGAGCTGGAAATCAGCATGAGACAGGGAAAGGATAGGGCTGAGACACAAGTGGAAGCAGGGATGTGGACATCTGAAAGCCAGCTCAGTGTTTCCAGCTACCAATCAGAACTCTATTAGTATCTCTTACTCATTCTTAAGCTCTTTTTAATAGTTCAGGTGTTGGATCAACATGACCAACTCTCAGCATTCATGTGAAGAGGGAGGAAGGCTTTTTCTATGGGCACTTGAGGCCAGCTACTCTTTCCACTCTGAAAGGGCTCTGTGCTCCTTGTTGGGGGCAGGCACCTATGTGCTGCTTCTTGCAATCCCTGAGTCTATTTTGCTTCCCCTGCTGTGACTAGTGAGAGCAGAGCATCTGGAAGCTAGGAGGCGGTGGACACTAGAGCAGCCTCTGCATTGCCAGCCACAGAAAAGCCCACCTCTGTTGGGGTGTAGAAACCTGTGGGTTGAGGTAGTAGGTGAATGGCAGCACTCCCACCTCCAATTAACATTAGGTACAGGGTTCACAACTGGGCAGTGTCCTCCATGTGTCCTCTTAGAGCTTCCCTAGGGAAGTATGTGCCAGACAGGCAAGTTTTCTGTGACAGGCTTTTACCTTCTTATTATGCAGCAGCTGCTTAGTGATGGTACAGCATTGCCTAAGTGGGGAGATCTTAGAGAAGAAAGCACCTTTTGAAAACTCTGTGTCAGTGTATTGCAGCAGACCTCCTATCCTTCCCCTCCCCTTAGTTAAAGTAATAAGTATATACATTAGAACCTGGGAACTATACATTGGCTTTAATGATCTCAGCCAACTACTATGCCAACATCGCTAGATGGATGTCCCCAGTGTTATATATACCTTTATTCATCTCTTCTTCCTTTTCAGCTTTCTTGAGGACAGACTGAAGAATGAGGCTTTCAGATCTCTGCAGGATGTCGTCCAGGGGACTTCTTCCCATGTTCTCACTTCCCTCTGGAAGGCCTTGCCCACCGTTAAGGCAAACACCACACAAGGTCAGGCAGAGGAGTAGCAATGGCAGCTGGATAGATGGCATTGTGGGACGGGGGTTCCTGCAACTTCCATGGGAGAGAGAACAACAGGGGAGGAGGGTGGAGCACACAAACCTAGCAATAATAGCAATATTTCCAGACATTGAAAAAAAAATATGGCACTGCTGTAAGGATTGAAGTCTCTTATGAGGGTCCTTCCTAATTTCTGTGCCTAACCTCTCCGTTTATTTTATATTCTTCAAAGAATCTGTAAATTCTTCATAATTAAAACCAGGAACTTGTTCATTTTTCTGGCAGAATAAATACGAACATTTTAAAACCTAGCCTCCTGATGCATAGATAGTTCTGAAAGCCAGTGATTTTGCTTTGCCTTCTGCCAAGAGGCAAAAATAATTTCGCTCTTGAACTCTATGTTAACTGTTGCCCCACATGAGGTACACACATATATACCTGCACTAACAATCTCCACCAGGCAATTCCCTTTGCTAAGGGTTCATTTTAAAATAATACTGGGATTTGCAGCACTTTCATTCCACCTTTAGTTAAAGCCCAACTTTAATAGTCCATTAGTTTTTTAGTATCTATTTCTATACATTTAAAGTAGCTGTGTGTCTGTGTATTTGTCAATATAGTAAGATAGCTATGCTCCATTGGTCAGGGAGATTTCTTGCATTGGGGAAGCATCTCATTTTTTTTTCAGAGACATAATAATAATCATATCCTCTATTACCTCTTGTCCAGATAACAAGTGTACTTGCAGCTAGCAATGGAATTCCTAATGCACTTATCATGGATTTATTTTCCAGTAAGCAGAGTTCCTTCAGTAGAATTGAATACATCTTTAATACTAGTATAGCAGTCATTTAATTTAATTATATCTTCAGAACATAAAAGAAATGCACAATTTTACACATTTTTAAAATAGAGAATGAGTTTATTTCCTCTCTTACTAGCAGATTTCTATCACTTCTAATGAAGTCCTTGAATAACAGCCCTAAGAATATCACATAGACTATTTGGCTCAGAGCAATCTTTAGAAAGAGAGTTAGAATCAGCTAAAAAGGAAATGATTTGGTAAATTACCTGGTTTGTAGTTTCAGATTTTTGCTTGATGCATCTGCCAAGAGCTTGTTTAGTCCTTAAAGCTGTTTGCACATCTGAGCTTCAAGGTTGCCCTTCTTCTGCTACAGACACACAGAGTATCCAATAGAACTGTTGCTAAGTTCTCTTTAGATGGCTTGTGTCTCTGTACTTATACTGTACTGCCTCTGAACCCTTTATGCAAATAGCTGTGAGGTAATTTAGGTGATGTGTTGTTTTCTTTTTTTTTTAACTGATGTCAGAGATCTGCATTTTGAATGCATTTTAAAACTCTGATAGTTATTTGCTGACCTCCATATATCCATGCTCGACTCCCAGAAATTGCTATTTTTCCATCCTCTAAAGAGATTATGTTGAATTTTATGTAACACAGCATAGAGAAAAGGAGGTTTTTCTCTGCTTAACAAAAAGAAGCTTGTGTATCCTCTATTAAGCAAGCACTGTGGAGTAAATGCAAAGAGGTAAGTAATTTATTAAGCTAAGGAAGAAAAACAATGAAAAAAATGTGATGGATTCTATTTAAATAAGTTTATACCATGGCTTCTTGTTCTGAGTGATACTATACAGTTTTTGGCTCGCAATTCCATATTTTCTTGGCATAGGCTTCCATAAACAGTACATTAGAATATGGGGTGCATAGCATTACATATTAAAACATAGTTTTGTTGCTGCTATGTGCTTCAAAAAGCATTATACTATTGTAACTAGAAGTAAGACTCCCTCTCTTTAACCCATCTGTCTATTTGAGATATTCTTCCATACAGTACTACTAAAAACAGATCATGCAGGGGGCACAGATAAAGAGCTAGTGATTCTTCGATAATCTTAGTGATGCCAATTACAATATGTAGGATTAAAACTGGAGTATGGATTGCTCACAGTATTGAAGCAATTCAGGATTCTTTTATTGTTATTACATGGAAAGTTTCAACCAGGTGAAGTCAATGTTTTTCTGCTTTCCCATTTACTACCATTGTCGTGAACACAAAACCACCTTCGTATGTCCTTCTCATCACTGCCATCAAAGCATTTAAATTAAAATTTATCTTCAGCAGTAAGTAGCAACAAAAACCAACAACCTGTCACCATGGCTTGAAAGCACCTTTCTTGGTAGGACACTGGCATTTTAGCAGCTCTCTAGGGTGTTGTGCCACAGTCTGAGACAGAAAGCATTTTGGGGATACTCTTAAAAGCACTGCATTTAAAAGTGGATCAGTTATGCTTATAGGTAATGTGGATCCTCATGTGGCCTTTAAAATTTCCTTAAGGCGAAAGGCATTTTGTGTTTGAACAGATGATGGAAATACCATATAAAACTAAACGGGGGTGAAGTCAGTTGTTCTCTATCAATGTGACTTATTACCCATCAGAATTTAACAAAAAATGGTCATCTTACAGAGTTTTTTTTCACCACCCCATTCAACTTTATATGATCAGAAAATACACAAGAATCATCTTGTTTTCAGTTCTTCAGGAAATGAAAGCCAACTTCTTTGGGGTGACTTCAGTGGAAAGCAGCCATTACCTCAGTCTTACTCCATGAGAGTGTGGTCATCTCCTGAATTTTCTCTTAATATCTCAGGAAAAATGTATCAGTAATTGTATATAGATGTGCTTTTTGATATTAATTATCCTGATGTAATTTAAGAAGAGCCTTGAATGTCAGTGCACTTGTTCCAGATTTGCAGTGGGGATAGAGATTGGGGTTTACAGCATTATAACTGCATTTGTAACAATTATATTTAAAATTTAATATATTTTCCTTCTTGTTTGGATTTCTAAGGGAGTTTGAGACATCATGCACCTTACGTGCAGAACACATCTATGGCTTCATGAAGATGTTGTCTTTGCCAATCTAAGACCACGCCAATATTGTTTTCCTGAGCAGGCATCAGAATCAAAGACCTGCAAGGCAATTAAATGCAAAGATCAACAGGCAATTTGCTATAGCGGGCCAGTAAACAATGACTGAGCAACTAACAGTCGCTCATCCAAAGCAAAGATCCCTGTAAAGACAGTTCCTATGTATTTTTAGTTTTATGCAATGCACTAGGGCTTTCCAGGAATCTAAAGAATGCTGGAAAGTGTTTTAAATGCTTTCATTAATAACAGAATTGCTTGTTTAACAAAGCAGTAGCTGTCTGTAGCTTAGCCCCAGATTTGCCCTAACAAAATGCCTAATCCAGAGTCCACTGAAATCAGCCAGATTTCTCATCTAGTTTAAGTGGGGTTAGCCTTAGAACTTGTCTGTCTCTGACTTGAAATGATCCACATACTGAATTGGATTTTAAAAAATCCTCTCACACTTTGAAGCATAGCTCTTGAAAAACACAGATGGGAAAAGAGAAGGTTAAAGAGCTGAAACACTTTCACACATACAAAATCATATAAGCAAATTAACTCGAGGAAGAGCTAAGAATTTGATATTAAAAATAGCCTCCCATATGAATGTATTTCATCTTAGCACTGAGTGAATGAGTCAGATTTCACTTGTGATACAGCAGTTGACATATTGAATTTCTCAGCTACCTAGAGATGATAGGATAGCTAAGACATGCTTTGGAACTTTGTATGACTGCAATTTAATAAATCTGCATTTGCCACATATCTCCAGTGTGAAAATCCTCATAATAATGGAATTACGAGCTGGAAATAATTCTTAGCATGTAGTTCTCCCTCCAGTTTGAAATTAATCCGCATAGCATAGAAGGCTTGCATCTGTAGCTCCAGCTTAGATGCAGCAGGAGCCGCTCCATGCAGAAGCCTCTTACTGAGTCTTATAATGCATGTGCAGTAATGGCCAAATGCATGAGACTGTGCAGTCAATGCCCAGTCTGTCACCTAACCCTTGGTTACTTTCTTTTTAAGACTCTCCAACCATCACAAACCATACTGTGCCCCCTGATTTCTCTGGGCAAGCTAACAGGTCTTCTTCTCCATTACGTTATTTCTAGCATAGTCAAATACTAATGCCATATATTTGGGAACTGCTATTGCATCAGTCACAGTGAACCTCATAAGGAATTACATGTACTTCACACTAGCTACTTGGCATTTCCTGGGTGTAGTAACTCCTTAAGATCTCTTATGGTACGACACCTGAGTTTAAAAAATTAATATATTGACCTATAAATTAAAGTGGGCATTGATGGAATGGGAACTGCATTTTTAAACATGTCCTTAGAAAAGTGAAACAGAACAGTGAAGTTGTTAATTCTGTTGGTGGCTCCCTACAATGCTTTCTTGATAAGCTGCTGAAACTAAGGATGCCTTCTAAATAAATAAAAAAAAAAGGATGTTTTCATCATGTGGTTGAAGGCTTCAGTAATTCTGAATAGCTTCTTAATCTTTGTTACATTTTTTTCTTCAGTTAATCACATTTCTCTATTCTTTTTAACATAAAATATTTGGAGCACATTAAGCATTGTGACTACTATCTGTCACATCATAGAGTTTCTCTCTTCTGCAAGGCAAGAAGTGTGAAGTGAATTGGCCTGTTTTGGCAGGATTTTTTTAAAATTGAATTGCATGGATAGCTAGGTTGCTATGTATGTATTGTGAAGAAGCAAGGTTAAAAATTTGTCTTGCCCTTGGAGCACAAGGTGGGGTTTGTACTGATCATTATTTTCCAGTGGAGTTTATCCACAAATCTTGAGCCAATCCCTCAATCCCAATGGGAAGTTCTCTTACCTGCACAGACCGTCAAGCAGCCGGGAGCAATCGGGAAGTTCTAGAGTCAATAGATCTGATCAGTCTTCTTAATGCATATGTTTGGGGCATTGGTTCCTCAACAGCCCTGCTAGGAAGCTGGTCTCAAAACTCAGCGGAATTTTTTTCAGCTAAAATGTATTTACAAAGCATTGCAGTTTTGAAAAAGCATTTTCTGACAGAAACTTGTTTCTGTGGTACATCCCCAGTCAGCTCTTGTGGATGGGATGTTCTTATTAAACCATCAGCTCCAGCCCTCTAAATCACAAATAGAGGAATAGATTTGCAAGACAAGCAATACCTTCAGTCCCATAATCTCTGTACTTAGAGTTACCAATACCCCCATCCCAGACACAGCTAGTGTCAGTCTCTGGTCAAAATGTTGTCCAGCTATCATCCTGTTCAATTTAGCATTCACATTTAATCAGAGAGGCATGAGGTGATTGCTGTGTTTATGTCCTTACATGTGGAGAAGATAACAATGGGGTGTTTTCTATCTTTATGCTATAAAAGCGTAAGAAGGACTAGTACCTGGAAGCTGAGGTTTAACAAATTTAATCGAATTCAGATTCCTAGCTATGATGATAATTAAACATTGATGTGATTTTCCATATGTAGCCTTGGTGTTGCTTGGAGATTTAGAAATGAAATTAATTTTCTTTTGGCAGGACAAATGTTTTATTAAGATATTTGAGGAAGAACATTTAGGATGAGGAAAGTCTGTTCCTCTGAGAATGCAAGAATCTTGGTGGCAGTGGACAGAGATTCTGCTCTGTGGGCCAGGATCATCAGGGCATCTCAGCAACAAATTCTTTGTCTTCATATGAGTACTGAGATCAATGTTTCCCCAGCATGTAGCAGTCTGAGCTCTGGGAACAGAAATACTTTAGTCTAACAATTTTTTTTTATCTTATTTAAAGTACCTGGGTGAAACTTGATTAGATTAGATCTAGCTAATGATCCTTTCTGTTCCTCTGAAAGTAGGAACTGCTTAGCAATGAACATCTATGTTCTGAGACTGCAATGCAACTTTCATAATAAGTGTGCTTAGAAATATTACAAAGAGAGTACTGAAATGAGTACAAAGAGTGTCTTAGGCCTGCATGCCTGCCTACAGCAGCAACATGATTTCAGATTCACAAATGAGGAATAGGGCATCTGCAAAGAAGTTGTGGGTTTTGGTTTTTTTTTGTCTGGGCAGGCTTCCGGACCTCCAGCACCTGATCAGAACAGGAGTAGTAGCTCCAAATTGGCTTCTAGACATTGTAGGTGAGTTCCTGGTTACTGGTACAGGGGTTCTATATGGCATAAAAATGCATGCAAATCCCTCATTCCAGCAGTTAGGGGCTAGGAATTCCCTTTCTCTTAGGAGTATCCTCTATGCCAGAATGAATAGGAGTACAATCCAATGCTGGTCAGAAATCCTACACTGTTTCCTACACTGTTCAGGGATTCCTTTCCCCTAGGAGACAACTCAAAGGGTAGGCTTTCTGAGTGTTTTGGATTCAAAAGTCAGGCTTAGTAGAATTCTACAGGGTGAAATATGGTTTATCTTCTCATTTATTTTATAATGATAATTTCATAAAAGAAGTTCCTTTATCTGTTGACAGAAACTGAATGTTAAAAGTTATTCACAAAAGCATGAAGAGAGGTCAGCCTGTTTTCATTCTCATTATAATTGCTTCTTGACACCTTTGAGCTGAGGACTCCCTTTAGAGAACAGGGACGAAATCCTATGTTACAACTACATCCCCATGCAAAGCTTCTCAGTAGGTGCAAAATTATATCCACAGCGCAATGGCCAGGACTTCCAGCCAAGCATCTGGCCCTTTGTTCAGACTTATTTTTGTCTTATTTTGGACTGATTTAATGGAGCTTTAATGCTTTGTTTAAAGGAAGAAAGTTAAATTTAAGCACCTCAAAGGGTCTTTTGTTTCATGAACAATGTCCGTTTCCTATTTCACAGCTGGAAAACTGTCTCTTTTTAATATGCTATCTTTCTTTTTAGAATTCTCTTTCGCTTTTTTTGGCCACATTTTTTCTGTTTCATTTTCCCTGCAGGTGATTTTTCTATTTAAAAGATTTCTGGAGGTTTGTTTTATAAGTGTTAATGTCCTTTCTTCCCACTCACTGCACAATTACTCATGATTTTCTTTTATCAAACTCCAGAGCCGTCTTCCAAGCTGTACTTTTCTGTCTGTCACAAACCCACTGACACCCCAGACTTGTCCAGAGCTTGTGTCAGCACAGGATTTGGCTCCCAGTACGTGTGTATGTCTGTGGTTGGTTCTAGAATTGCACAGAGATGTCCAACTGTCACATTTCACACCTAAATATAGTGTTTCAGCACCACTGTGATCCTCGACCCCTTTGTCCAACCGCTGTCTTTTATCACAGGTGTTTCAAGTCCCTTGAGCTTCTGTATCAACTGTGTTGAAGAAGTTCCTTATTTTTCTTTTAAACATTCTCAAGGGCACACCAGCTTCTGAAAGGGCTTCTAAACGGAGACACTGACAGACAGACAACTCCTTCAAACCCAGAGCCAGACCCTTACGTGCGAGCTATGAGGATTGAGGTTTGTGTTCCTCCTGTCTCCAACCTGCTTGTTACTTGGATTGCTGGCTCAGCTCACTCCCCACGTGTGCGCAGGAGCCCGAGTCCTCTACTTGTGCTGAGTACTTGTCCCGCTCAATGTCAGTGTTCCTAACAATTGGGCCTTAGCGTTAGGTCTGTCACTGGGCACACAAGTGTTGGTCGCTAAAAAGATCTTGAAAGTGAATAATGAGAAAATCTGCTGCTAACCCAAGTCTGATCTCTGTTTTAGATAATATAAACACTCATGTTTTGTGCAATTGGTCAACTATGACAGCCTGGAGTTAGGCAGAAAGTTCTCCTTGGCAGATGTTTTTATTTTTACATCTTCCTTGGGTCACCTTGCTCTGGTCACTGTCAGAGATGGGTAACTGAAGTACATTGGTCGTCTTTAGTGTAGTCATCCCTCTAGGAACCCTGAAATGTAGAAGTTGTTGTGGAAACTGCTCTTCTTTTCTTGAACTACAGGATAAAAAAATATTGCATGAAATTCATATGCCGCCTGCCATTGCATTTGTTACCAGTGTCACTGAGACGTGCTGAATGTTTAAGTGATTTGCTGTGGTGGCAGTGTCAGGAAGTGAGGTCAGAATCCATTCACTTCTTCTGTTCACTTAGCATTCCCGTATTAAAACAGCTTGGGTTTTTTGGTAGTACATCACAAGACACACCTTTTTCATTTAAAAAGTTGCCTACATGACATTACTTCTGTGTGCAAGGCTAAGAGAAATATCTCCACTGGCTACTTGAAGCATCCCATTAATTTTTATTAAGTGTACACTGTCACTGGGATTGTAGTTTCTAGCTTCTCATCTTTTAAACAATTTTATCCTCTTGGTTATTTACTGAATTTCTTGCAGTGACTGCAAATTTAAGTTGTTCTGTCTGAACGTCCTCTTGTTAACAGTGTTGTAAATTAGGAATGTCTTGTTTGCTAACAGAAATGAGAGGCTCTTTTGTTTTCTCTGGAAAATCTAAAAGCACAGCTTATTTGTATCACTCTTCCCAGTTTGTTCCTTGAATTGAACTAATCAGGCAGAAAATGATGGAGATGGGTATCAGTAATAGATGGACAACTCTCTCTCTTCCTGTGTGATCCTTTCTAAAATGCAGCTTCTCATGCATCAGAATATGTAAATAGTTTGCCCTGCAGGACGATGTAGTGTATTTTTGTGAGAGGTATAATTCCTGCTTCGCTTCATCTTGATTTTAATAACATCAGAATGCCAGAGTGGGTACAGCCACAATGATCTTTATATGGTCCCTATTGTTAGACCAATAGTACAGGGCAGGCAAGCTTTCAGGAATACAGACCTTTCTTAGAGCTGAGGAAAGGCATTTGTGTCTGAAAGTTTGTCTCTCTTCTTAGGACTAAAAAAGGACTTATGATCCGCCAAAATTGTCAGCTTTTCCCAGCGATTATACCTAACCTACAAATCTTGTATTAAATATTAATCATTGCTGGAGGCAGGGTTTCAAACAAGTTTTATCTACCTAGTCCTCAAAATGCATTTGCTAAGTAAATGGGCCTAGATAGTGTTCAGTGGATTTAATGATCTGTGAACTAAGTTTTAGAAATGCAGCCCACTGTAGTAGCAGCCAGCATTAGCATAAGTGAGCCCCTTTGTGGCAGACATACCCAACTAGAGGAGCTTCACGATAGTCAGCAGCACAGCGTGTCACAGCCCAGTTGGCTTTGTTACGATTCATCAAAAAACAAAAACATTGAGGAATAATAACAGTTTTTCCATTCATTTTCAGTAGTTGGGAATATAAAATCTAGGGGGGAAATGAAGGCAACTCCTCTACCACATTCTCTGTTTGTTCCAGCACTGAGCCCCAGCCCTGGTGTTTCTGCTGTTGCTTAGTGCAAGCACCTGTGGTGGGAAACACTTGTTTCTGATACGAGCTCTGAGGCCTCTTGGGGGTAGCTGCTAGTTAAAACCAGGTGAATAAATTGGCCTAGAGAATCTGGTGAAATCATTAGAAGCTCTGCTGGCTAATGCTGAATGTCACTTGAAGTGTGACCTGAAAATGGTGAGAAACAAAAGTAAAGGGCCTCTTTTGAAGGCTCTGTAACTTTCAGTTGACACCCTCCTTCTCAAAAATTCCAGAAATGGTAAAACCTTCTGCTCTAACTGTAAACCCCAGAGTTTTATAGTTTTGCAAACACAGAAGTGTTGAAGCTTAATCTTTTGAATTCCTTGAATCCTTTGAGGAAACTTAGTATAGGGAGAGATTAGGTCTTCTGTTTTAAATAATGAATAGGATGAGTATTGAATGAGATGAGAACATTAATTTCTGTGCAGGGAAGCTCTTAATAGAATTACTGAGTAAATTCCATGTGGAATGCACACAGCTCCCCTCACCAATTTAAATCCATAAAGGCCAGGGAAGGCTATTATATTAGAGGGGAGGGGGAGTATCCCACATAACATTAAAACTATTGCCAAAAGGAGTATAAATAACATGTTGCTTATATCAGCTAAATTGTTTTATAGTTTCGTGAGGAAGCAAAACCAAAGCATTATGACATTAATCCCACATATTGGTTTACTGACAGACTTTTCAATATTAAACAGCATATTATAGAGTCAGAACTTGACAGGCTTAATTGTATACTTAAGAGTCGGTCTAACTCACAGTTTGTTCCTTCTGGGATGGTGGCAGTTCGGAATTAAAGATCTCAATGGATTCACTGTAATGTTTCTTTATTTTGTAATTATCTCCGCAATGTTTATGCAGGATCATTTCTATGGTTTTCTAGTCAAGAGAACCCTGTGATTTAGGAAGAAAGTGGCCATCTTCAGAAAGAGTATCATTGTGCCCTGTCTCTTGTTTCAGGCACAGTCCAGGATCTTTCAAACCAAATAATGTCACTTAATGAAACAAGCAAGACCCTATGCCTCCAGGCACCAAAAAACCACAGCTGCCCAGCCTGTTGTTTTTTCACAGCTGCTAGTGACAGCACTCAAGGGATTCTTGTTCACTTCCAACAGGGAATTAGTCGTTGGACAAAGCAAATTTACAGCTCAGTATACCTTGACAAAATACTGTTTTTAAGCTGGGGCGAATTTCATGATGTAGCAAGAAGAGATTCAGGGAAATTTGATTTGGTATGATAGAAATGGTGGACATCCAGCTTCCTTTTAAGAAGTAAGTCTGATTCACACTGTCAGGTAACTTGCAAAGTCAGTTGGAGGTTTGTAAATAGGAGGTCACTACTTCCCATAGCAATTAAAGGAGTAACATGCTAATTTTTTTCCTCTATGCTGTTCCTTTACACTTGCTGCTAACACATCCTAATTATGATAGAGAAGCCATAAGTGGGTGTGAAGGGGAGCAAATTTGTGAGCAAGAGAAGAGTTGATACGAGATTCAGTGTTTGGCGCAGTGTTTGAAAATGCTGGTTTGGATTTCAAAGTCACCAATCCTAGCTTGCAGCTAGTTCTCCTGTCAAGTTCACTGGGAGCAATCAGCGCAGAGCGTGTTTGAAAATCCCTCCTACCAGTGCCTGCTTGTTCAGATGTCAAAGATACAAGGCTCAGAAGCTCCTGAAGGCTTGACATACATAATGCATGCCCAATGGTTAGAGATCAGAGACCACAATGGGAGCACAAATAAGAAGATGGAGTAAAAGCAGAATGAAAAGTTCCAGAACTGGCCCTTGTGTCAGGCCAGTAGAACATCTTCCTGTTCTGTAGAACATCTTCCTCTTGAAATTCAGACATTTCTATAGCAGCTTTTAAAATGAAAGAATTTCATTTCTTATTGTTGCTTTCAGTTGCTATAAAAGACAGCTGTTCGTTTGTATAAATTATTCAGTAAAGTGACCTCAAGTCTTGCTTTAAGGATGCAATGCAAATGTGATTTGCATTCAAGTTGGTCTGATAAGAAAGGGAAACAGGGCCAGTGGCAGGACCACATCAGCAAGGCAGCTGCATTTGTGCCTACCTATACACAACACCCAAGAGCAGCTATTCTTAATGCAGGTGCAACCTGGAATCAGATGTAGAGAGGAATTTTGAACAGGGATCTGGTGTTACTAACAAAGTTAATTTCAGGTACCAGTCCTATCAGTTGATCTGGCTGAAACAGATAACAGTTAATTCAAGTATTGCTCCCTTCCTCTCTATTGTTTCTGTGTGCCTGTGAGTATGCATATGCATTGTGTGTATGTTTTTTACTAATGAACTGTTCCTGACTTTTTTCTAGTGGCTTTATTGTTCTTAGTTACTAAGTTATTTGGTCTGCTCATTTTGTGAGGGCTTAAATTTGTTCACCATGTGTTATTCTTCCCACAGTAAGATCAGTCATTTTATCTTTCAGGCTACTGGTTTTTAAGAGTCCTGTAGCACAGCAACAGTGAAGATCAGAATCCCGTTGTGGTAAGTACTATACAGAAGTAAAACTGAAACTGTCCATCCCAAGAGAGTTAGAATGAAGTTTAGGTGTATATACATACACCTACGTATGCACCTACATATGCGTATATACATACACCTACCATACATATGTACATACACCTGTAGGTGTATGAAATGATTGAGCAAGTGAGAGGATGGATTATTCATATCAGTAGTGTTGGGCATAAATATGATATTTCAAGAGTTTTGGTAGCTGTAGATCATCATGAAGCTAATCAGGGCTAGGTTACAGTTTATTTGTAAGCTTTGCTGCAGTGTTTCAAAAGGACTTGGAAGAAAGAATATAGTCATTTTATCCTGGCAAGGATTTCTTCCCCCTTGTAAGGACAGGCTTATAAGAAAGCTGGTCACTTGGCATTACCAGTAGGATGAAGACAACTGGAGTTTTTGCTCTCTGATTCCAGCGTGGACCATTTATGAGAAGGTCTTAGCAAATAGCGGTACAGTTTACAGTTTCTGGTACTGTCTATTAGTCCCACTGTGTCTGCAAAGCATGCGGCAAAGAGAATAGTTAGGGCCTTTTTATTTCTATCACTTGCACCCATCACTAAAGGCACCACTGAAACTGAAAGCTGTTACTTAAAATCCAAGCCTTCACTGTATCAAGGGTATGGATTAGTGCCTAGAAATCAACTGGGAAATGCTACAGCTTGTACTTGGCTAACCACAGAAGCCACCAGAGATCTAATACAGTGCTGAGATGTGCACATTGCGTAGAGCACAATAGGTCAGCAAGTCCCTTCTTTGGAGGGTTGAGTGAATTACCTGGTTAATATGAGGGAAGTTCATAGAGTACTCACTTTAGAACTGTTCCCCTGCCCATCATTCATAGTCATTTAGATGAAGCTTAATGCACAACAGAGATTTGGGGCAGGGGGGGAGAAGATCCCCACAACCAGTTGTTCAAGCAAGATGATTTTCATATTCTACTACTAGCTACATAACGACAAAGGCCTTTATGTAATTTGCATCTTTATAACTTTCATAGTCATTGTAATAATAATAGACTTCTCCTCTGGTGCTTAATGGGTTTGTTTACAAGCAAACAGCATGAAGTGAGAATCAGTGGGTATTCAGCTGCCATTTGGGGGCAGAGATTATAATTAAAGCTGTTCTATAGGCCAAATATTGGACATCATGCTTTATGAGACAATAAAGGCACGTACGTGACCGGTGAGGTATATGCTGAGACAAGGAGTAGTATTGGCTTTTAGTAATGGCTCTGTGATCTTCTCATGGCTTCCTCTTCACATCTGCCCAGCTGGCACGCTCCGTGCATCCCAAGGGCAGCTGAGTGAATGAACATGTAGCACTGGAGTAAAAGTTTCTTGAGTCATTTGATACCTGCTTCTGCTGAGAAGACTGTGAGGCACAAAGTCTATATGCTTTTCAACTCTTCTGTCACCCCCTTCCCCCCAGGCCTTTTCAGCTGAGCCTGAATATGAACAAAGATACATTTAAAAGCAGTTAGAGAATAGTTTGCAGATGCAAACTACAGCAGCTGGTGTATTTGTATAAGCACCATGCTGGGAGGCCACATGGTCATTTGGTTAGACTGGAGTCTGGGAATTGGGACAGCTGTATTCTATTTCTGTCTCTCCCATTGAATTGCTCTGTGACTCTTAGTGGTGCATTAAGGCAGAAATCCAACTGTAGTTAAAATCAGAGTCAGACTTTTCATAGATGGTAACTGAAATTAGGTAGACCCTTAAATACCTGAGTTTTGTGTTCCCTGTCCACAAATAAGCAATAGTGATGCAACAGTGACTTTTGATGCTTGTGCCATGCTTTGAAAGTCTCAGATGGTGATAAGAGAAGTCAAAAGCATTGTTAATAGTTGGGGTTTTTTTTTAGGAAGCAAATAGAATTAACCAAGCCTAGTGGCGTGCAAATTTAAGTCAAGAAAATGGTAAATAGAAAAGTTATGTTTGATTGGACTCCAGTGAAACTTTGGTGTGACTGTTTGTGATATGAACACTTTTCTTGGCCGATAAACAATGATGTAACTTCCTGTTAAATGAGCAATTTCACAGGATTCTTTCTACAAACAACTGGTGACTTGAATAAACAGTTTTCTTCTCCAGATTTCTTTCTTTCCTTGTCTATAGCTGCTATCAGATTTGAAATGTTCTACGTTGGCACCTAAATGGTATGATGGAATTCTAGAATGCACTTCTGGAATGGCTGGTGATGGTCTTCATATCCTGAATGTAGAGATAGCTTGAATGTAGAGAATGTAATGCATCAGTGATTTTCAACTTGTGGTATGAGACAATGCAGGCTTTGGAATCACTTCAAAAGGATGAGTAAAACGTCATTAATAGAAGCAATTCTTTTGTTAAATTTGCTCTGTAATGATCTATAGGTCACCTAGAAAATGCTTATAGGTCTAGAAACTATTAAAAAAGTAAAGCAACTAGAAAAAGTAGAAAAATATTCTTAGAAGTCCTTTTTAGACCTGCATTTCCATGATTCTGATTCAGAGGCCATCATGGAAGATGTGGAGTTAAAACTTCCATAACATTACATTTTTGTAGCTATTATTGATAAATGTGACCCAACATTTTGACATTTGAAATGGCTTATTAAGAACAAGAAGCTGATAGACTGTTTTTAAAATACTTTCTGGAAGATCTCGGCAATAATCTGTGATTATTTCTGAGCCTCCACTGCTCATGTTAAGTAAGCGAAACTCAAGTCTTATTGCATGGAGAAATTATGGAAATGCCAAGGATTGCCTGATAAACAGGGCCATTGATCACTAACTGTGCTTTATAAACATAGTACCTTTGTCATTTGAATAACAAATGATCTCTAAGCCAACACCAGAGTAAATCTTATTGACCTTTTACAACTACTTGTGCTTTTATTGAAAAACAGTAACTCCATCTTCATTAGAATCACTTTCAGTTCTGTATGGGGCCAGGTACTGTGCAAAGTGGTTGTATAAACACATGCTTACACAGGAAGAAAGAAGGCACGTAGCAGTTTTCTTTACTTGAAGGTACATAGCATTGGTCAATACAGCCTGTAATGGGGAACTGAAAAACACTGCTAGATTGATACTAAGTTAATGATACTCACATCTGTGAGTGTGTTACATAGTTTAGCTGGAACTGGGTTATATCTTAAGTATTTCACATCTCCAGGTGAAGTTTGCTTCTATCAGTGATGGTTCAGCTGCTCTTTAAGGTGGTGCTGTGAAAAGAATCTGGAGACTGCAACCCAGCACACTGCCCTGGCCTTAGTTATGTATGCCTTTGTCACCTCTCTGATGGACAGGAGTAACTCTGATCTAGCTAAGCATGAGACGTGTAGAAAATTCCGCAGAATAAAGAGTTCCATACATCCTCATCATTTCTGCCTATGAGCACATCACCCCAGGTTCAGGGTCTGCCAGGTTTTCCAATAGTAAAAAGGTTGTCTAAGGCTGCTGGGTAAAGGCTGGTATAAGACCTTGGGTAGATTTAAGAACAGACATGATCTTGCAGAGAGCTGCTTAAAGGCATTTACATTTTGCATTTCTGTGTCCTGTCTGTAGTGTGACATGGTGCCTAACTAACTTAGAAAAAAATTGTGTGCAGGAGTCCCAAGAAAAAGTGGAATTCTCCACTTAAACTGCTAGATTCCCAGTGTTGATGACAGACAATGTGGATTTTGCCTTCCAGAATCAAAACTTAACATCCATCGTATTGGGGGCTAGAACATGTCAACAGCTGTTACCCCAGAGAGTAGACTTTAACTTGGTCTTACATAGGGAGTTTCACACAGCATATATGTAAAATGACAGCGAACCAAGAGAGGAGAGTCTTGCAGTTGGCACTTTCTGAGCACTGGGACATGGCAGACTGCTTAGTACTTGTGTTAACTCCATCCCAGCCAGACCCAGTACAGCAGTAGATACAGAGGAGCTCTGAACTATTGGTAAAGCTGGCTCTGAGTTAGCAAGTCCTTTTCCTGGCTTGTATAAAGAATCCAGTTTTGCCAGTCAAGCCAGGTGCAATGTGCTCATTCTATAGCAGACTTAAATTGCAAGGTTATTAAGTCCTTTTACCCTCTGGTAGCTGCAGATCACTTAATTACAAGGTCAGTGATGTATAGTAGTAGAGAGTTTGGGAACCTTATGAGGTAAAACAGTGTCTGATTACACAATAAATCATGGCTTATTTGGACTTCTGCTTCAGAGTCCTTATTGCATGGTGTTATTGTTTGGACCTTTCTAGTATAATAATTTTAGCAACCTGCAGGACTACAACAGTTTTGTTATCACTAAATTCTGGTGTTCAGAGTTCTCAACTGCCTGGCACATTGACCACATAAAAAATTAAAAACAAATTAATGATCATGAATTGACAGTTATGTGATGAAATTTTCAAAGGTTTATCTTTCCCATTTAGACACAAATGAAGTAGCCAGGTTTGCTGAAGTAGTCATTGTCTTCGGCACTTTTGTCTTTTGAAGATCTGACAATATATGTAACAGTGTCAGGTATGTCTGACAACTGTCCTCTCTTTCTGGGTGTGAGAGTGGAAGCAGAGCCCTCCTATAACATGTGAATCAACTTCAGCCCTTGCAGTAGTACAGATCTAGAATAAGTCTGTGATTTTAGCAGAATTTAGGTGCTATCTCCTGGAAACCCAAGTGAAAAGATGAAGTTAAATGAGCGATATTGTATCATCTTATCTGATATCGCTAGAGGTTGCTAAAGGTCTTTGGTTATTTAATGTTTTTCTGCTTCAGGAAACATGTTAATGTCCTTGATCACATCCATGCTTCAAAGGCACTGAGATAAATGACTCATGAAGTGACTGCCTATTATTTTTGCTGCAGTATGGGGGGGCGGGGAATCCAATGAAGTTGATGTCTAGTCTCAAAAGAAAGTTTCTTTATAGTGATGCTAAAAAAATAACAGTTTTGTGAAGCTTAAAAGACTCTGGAATAAGTTTCCTCACAAAGAAATCTCATTTAAGCATGTTCAGTGGATGCTACAGCAGTTGGTAAAGCCTCTATTTTAAACCGGCAATGTTTGATACCCCAGCAGAACTAAATTTCTCCCTGTCAAAACTCCCTTGATTTCAGGTTCAAGACTGAATCAGGGTTGGGGTTGAGGCAATAATTTCAATGGATTTATATAGTGGATTAATTTACTTAATTTTTTTTTTTAAATTAAGATAAAGATTAAATAGCATGAGGCTAGAAGTCTAGGGGTATTTTGGGTTTTTTTGCTTATGAATAGGAAATAGTCTATTAATTGTTTCTGGTCCAGTCCGGAGTAAATTTCCTATCTGGTAGACAACAACTCCTCTGTTCAGTGGCATTTCTTTCCAGGATTTGGTCTGTGGCAGGCTGACAGAATTAACGAGGTACTTTTCAGAGGATTGTACTGGCCAGTGCTACTACGCTGTTCAGAGCCCAGTGAAGCAAATGGGAGCTATATCCACTATATCATCTTTAGCTGCTATAAATTAATATTGTCCTTGTATTATTAAATTTTCAGCATCCAGATGATGCTGAAAATTTTCCATCCAAATGTGCTTTTCATTCTTGGGGAGCTGTTTTTTTTTTTTTTTTTTCAATCTCTAAGCAAGACAAGCCATAGATTGTAACAGGGCTGAGTTGGCATTGACCCTCATGTTTCAGCTGCTCCTGTGGGTCTGGTATCAGTCAATATCAGAAAGAGCAGCAAAATGATGTGAGATTGTGCAAACTGCAATAAAAGAGAAGTTGGGTAATTACCTTTGGGGCTGTATTAGAAATGAAATGCATGATCCCAAATTGAACATCGCAAGATACAACTGTGCTCTTTTGAGTGCCATCAAAGCTCCTCCTAACCATGACTCCCCCCTTTCTCTGCCTTTCTCTGTATATCTCCTCCTGCTTCACTTTTGCCTCCTCTCTCCTTGTATTACAGCTCTGAAGTCAAACTCTGGCTGCAAAAGACAGCACTAGTCAGCCATGTGGCAGTAAGCTACCTAAATGATCACAGTACTCAGATTCCAATTTCAATTTTCTGTTAGAGCTCTAGAAGCATTTCGTTGTTCAAGGAAAGATAAACATAGTAAGAAATGTTTTGCTTTGACGAATCAGATTAAATAAAACTAAACTTTTGACTGAAGTTTCAGGAAAACTGAAATCTAGAGTGAGAAAACATAGCAGTGATGAAAGAACAGCTCAGAAAACCCCACGGAATCCGTCAGTGTCAGCTGTAAGACCTGACGGTACTAACATGGCAGGGAAATTATCACCTTCTAGTTCGTATCTGTGCTTCTTAGACTTCAGTCACCCAAGACACTCCTTTAGGTGTCTCAGAAGTGTTCAAATGGGGTCAAAAAGTGCAAGAAAAGCTTGAAAATGCAGAAACATGCAGGGTCTTTCTTTGACACAGAGTTGCTGGCAGAGGCAGCATGACATGTATAGTAAGTTAGCTGCATTTGTCTCCTTTAGAAGTAAATACTAGGAATAACCAGTGTTAGAAGTCAGGTTGAATATCTTTTAGCAGTGTTTCTTGGGCTGATTCCTCTCCTTGTCACGCTCACTCTAGAGCGTCAGGAGAGACACTGGTGCCACACTGATGTAAAATAGTTCAACAGACAAATCAGACCCTCTTTGGAGGCACACAGAGCCTCATTTAGCAGACCTTCATCAGGACTTATGCAGGAAGTGCTGGTTCTGCCCAGTCTAAGGTCAGGATCAGACCCATAAGTTAGTTAAAACAAAATTATACCTGTTAATGGTGCTGCTGTTTGTCCAGCATCATCCAGCAAAGTCCCTTTGCCTGTACTGCTCTATTGCAGCAAAATAGGAGTAATTTGTTTACTCAAATATATAGTTTACTTTCAACGCAAGCTTGAACGTTTATTTCCTGCCTGTAGAATACAGCGGTTGCTTATCTGAAATCTGATACAACTACAAAATATTCGCTTCTAATATCCTGTGAGCATTTATATGAAGTGAGTATTTGCTACCAGTCATTAATCAGTCTGGAAACGATCCTTGTGCTAGTAGTTTTTGCCTTCCCCATTGCCATAATCAGTTTCCTGCTGGTTGCCGGATAATTTGGGTTCTCTGGAGTTTCAGCAGCAACAATCTCAGACAGACTTACATAGAAAACTTAGCTGTTGCAAAGCAAAACAGTACTTGGCAGAATTGACTGCTTTTACAAACAATGACTCAACAGCCTAGCTTTCAGTCTCTCATCTGAGTGCTTTAGAAGGAACACGTAAACAGATACCTGACATTTCCCTGTTTGCTGCTTCCACCAGATGAGAGTAATTCTCTACCTTTCCAGCTGCTCCAGTCATTGCAGGCCCAGTGACTGGCCTGCCTGTACTCCAACAAGCTGAAAAGGACCATATGGAGTCTGGTTTTACTCCTTACGGACTTACTTTTATCAACCTCCTCTTGAACTGTGAAGGAGAGCGAATCACCAGACAGGTTAACCTTGATCTTGGTTTCAGTGGGCATCGCAGTAATTCCTCAGTGAATGAGGAAACTAAGGCAAACAGGCAGTATAAGCATCAAAGGGTGACCGTACTTTCAGCTTGAATAGCTTCCTGGCTGTAAAAACATAATAACTGAGCAGGATGATGAGGGACACACAGATCTACAATGTGAAAACAAAACCATGCAAAGGTTATTCTCACAAATTATTCACCTTATAAGAAAGGCCTGGTTCTAATTCACTCAAAACAGGAACATGCAGAATGACCAGCAGGTCACAATCACCAGGCAAGACCATTAAGCAGGCATTAAAAAATAATTATTAGGTTCATCCAAATAGTAATAATTAAATTTGAATCAATCTGTGAGCAATTAATAAAATGCAAAATAATTAAAATGGCAGTTAAATGTGAATTTAACCACACCTAACCATTTAAAACATTTTTCTCAGATTACTGTAGAAAGGACATTCAACCGTGCTACATTCTTAATGAGTATGTGCAATGTTACATAGTTCTTATTACCAAGCAAAGAGATTTAGCAATCCTGGATGTTAAGCCGTGATGCAACTCCTATCTGACAGAACAGAGTCAAATAGCACTTCCATTCACACAGGCTCCACCTGAGACTTGTGAATGTGTATTTAATTATTGAGCACTTAGCACAACATAGCACTTAAAAAGTACTACCAAAATAAATATATTTAGCATAGTTTTGGGAATATTAGGACACTTTGCAATAATTTACAGTTTCTAATTTCAAAATCTCAAAATACTTCCCAAACATGTAACCATACATGGAAGCTAAGGATTAATACTTGGTTCACAAGGGATAGGTCCATTACAGTTTCACAGGGATGTGATTGTAGAGTAAGGGTTAGACTCTCAGTACCAATGAAAGTAGCTGAATTACTCGTTGGCTATGTGCTGGAGAAGAGCGCACAGATGACTACAAAGCAGCTCTGCTGAGGAGGCAGTAACTTTTAGGGAAAGGTGGCGAACAGCTGGGCAACAGTAACCTCCAAATGTCTGTAAGCATCACATCCACTCAAGCTGAAAGGGTATTTTTCCATTACCTAAATATAAATAAATAAATCTGTTTCTGATACATGGCTACCTATGATAGCTCCACCCTTCCCCTACTATTTTATTTTTTATTGTGCTTTCGGATATCAACAGATGTAATTGTCAGTGCTGAGCCTCCAAAGAGGTTTGAGCCAGTATTTCTCTGAATTATTTACAGACGTGGAATAAGAGGTATCTATATAACTTGAAACTGCAATGAGCTTTTCTAGAAATGCACCTCATGTCAAGAAAGATATAATAATAGACTCTGTTTTGTTCTTTGCAGCAAATTACTGCTTTTTCCTGCTTTCAGTGCCCTTCTGTATTTCCTGAATCTCAACAGAGTTCACAAGGATGACTGAATTGGTTATTTCAGACTGGTATCTGTAAAAAGGTTCTTTAACAGTCCACTATACCTATTTAGAGATTAAATCAGCAAATCAGTAATATTTTCATCTTCCTGAGAAAACCAGCTTATAGTTTTTCATTAAGCACATTGACTGGTGTTCTGAATGAGATTGGATTTTTTTTTTTTAAATCACAAGTTGTTTTCAGATTAGATTCAAGCATCAAATATTCCTTTATGTGCAATCTAATAGGGAAAAAAAACCCCAACAAACAGCAATGGAGCACTGTTGAAAAATTTCTGAATTAGATTTGAACAAAACAAGTCAGGAACCAGAGCAGAATAGTTAGATTGGCACACTGTACCCAGGCGAGATAGCCCTGCTGATCTACTTCTTTCAAAGTGAGTATTTTTGTGCCATATGAACATATAAGAGCATATACACATATAGAGCATATTAAAACGTAATTTAATATGTCTGAGGATGTTTCAAAGTTCATGAGATGAGCAATGAGCCAACATAGGTTCATTTGCAGATGAACTTGCCAATTGCTAATGGCATACTCAGGCTGATTAAAGCCTTGCAATGTCAGATCTAAGATATTTCCTCAAGTATGAAGGACTGATTAATTTCTCATCTGGAGACTCCTGGGATTCATAAGGTAGATCCTTCATGGGCAACGATAGACCTGAACTGAGAACTTGATACGATCACTTCACATGGTAGGAAGTCTGCAGAGGTCCTTTTCTCCCAAACTGTGCAAGTTTTCCTTGCTTTCAGGATATTCTCTTAGTGTGGGTCTGCATTTGCACAGAAACCCTTACAAGAGCAGCCTCAACATCGCCACTTAAGGGGAACAGGCAGACTGGCTGACAGAGATGGAATTTATCTTTCCTATGCTGCTGTGTTGTGGCCTCTTTGTAATCTGGTCTTTTTAAGGGCAGGTGACTCCATGGCTTTGTGAGGATGCAGACTATTGTTGGGAGCAAATATCAGGTTCCTTTTTAGCTTTTTATTCCAGTTTCATGTTCAGCCAAATGCATGGAGGTTTCTGCTTGTTTCTAACATCAGTTTGTATGCTTTACTTGACAGATTATTTTTCTTTAAATTCCCTGTACCATATTCTAAGGGTGATGATACTAAAATGTCAGGCAACAAATTAAACCAATGCCTCCACAGAATTTCTAGAGCTGTGGTTATTGAAAAAGAAGAAGACAGCATGCAAATTGGTAACAAATGAAAATGGGAAAGAACATAGCAATAAATCCACAGCAAGGTTAGGCCCCATTGCTAAAAACTCAGGTTTAGTCTGTCTAAAAATTAACATGGTGCTAAGGGAGTATATCCATGTCCCATGGAAAGAATTCTATTACCTTTCATTCATTCACAGCTGTGGAAAATAAGTGCATTCAAGAGAAGGATGAAAGGGGTTGATTTGCCAGTAAGGTTAGTTTTGCCAGATGTTATTTTCAATATAGTTCCAGATTACCTGAAAGTCTGGCATATTTTGCTAAGAGAACCTGGCTGCATATTTCTTGGTTGTAACACTCATGCCTTTGTATTAGAAGTGGTCCTGAACTAAAAGTCCTGATTTAAACCTTCTGAATTCTGAAGCGTTCACAGTTGATCTCCAGATGTTCAGGCTTGCATTCATACTGGGTCTGTGCTTTTTATAGGCTGTTTCTGATCAGTTATTCATTAGCAAAAATGCAGGAATCCAGTCTCGTCTGAGCTGACCTGAAAACACCTATTAATACAGAAGAGCTCGAGTAATGACTTACCTTTAGCCTATTGCATTCTGAGCATACCCTCACTTGTCACAGTTAAAGGCCATGTGCTGTTTTCTTCCTTCATTTGAGTATCAGTAGACTTGCTCATTGCACAGGTGCAGTTTTTCCACAGTGGGATGTTACAGCTGTCAGCCAAAGCAAGTATGAATTAGAAATTCTACTCATGGTTTGTTTGGCTACTTCCGCAGTTGTCAGCATTGTTGCTTTAAGACAATAGTGGTAGGAGTGTGCCTGCCTCATCTGTGTGGCTTG